>NW_028274815.1:52762886-53064356 GCF_037043125.1 Eumetopias jubatus | reverse complement strand
TAATGTCCATCATCCAGTTACCCCAGCCCCCAGCCCCGCTCCCCTCCAGCAACCCTCAGTTAGTTTCCTATGATTAAGAGTCTCTTATGGTTTGTCTCCCTCTCTGATTTTGTCTTTTATTTTTTCCTCTCTTCCCCTATGATCCTCTGTTCTGTTTCTTAAATTCCACATATGAGTGAGATCATATGATAATTGTCTTTCACTGACTGACTTATTTTGCTTAGTGTTATACCCTCTAGTTCCATCCACATCATTGCAGATGGCGAGATTTCATTCTTTTTTTATGGTTGAGTAATATTCTACTGTGTGTGTGTGTGTGTGTGTGTGTGTGTGTGTACCACATCTTCTTTATCCATTCACTGTTGATGGACATCTGGGCTCTTTCCATAGTTTGGCTATTGTGGACATTGCTGCTATAAACATTGGGGTTCAGGTGCCCCTTCGGATCACCACATTTGTATCTGCGGTAAATAGTAGTGTGAGGACAGTGATCTTGTCAGAATACAGACGCACACAGACTTGGTGGCCAAAAGAACCATATGGGGTCCGGTTTGACGTGTTGGTGGTAGATGTGAAAGCCTGAACTCTGTACTCCACAGATGTTTTTAACACAGGTAGAGTTGGTAACCCACGCCTTAAACAGCTCACCGAACAGGTAATGCTATAATGTGTAGATGTGGCAGACAAAGGTTACCTGGACAGAATAGTAATAAAAAGAGTAGTCAACATTTGTTGAGTACATAATGTGTGCACTATTCTGAGTACTTTGTATGGTACAATAACTGGTTTAATCTTTGTAACAACCCTATAAAGTAACTTTGTTACTAATTCCATGTTACCAATGAGGAGGCTGAAGTACAGAGAAATAATAACTTGCCCCAAATCATACAGCTACAAGTGTATATAGGAGAGTTATAAACCCAAGTTGGTTGGGCTCCAGGCTCTAGCCACGTTGTATGGAGGAAGGATGACATGGTCTTTGAGGGAGGAGTTCCCACCATCATGTGAAATTAGCAACTAGACCATGAGGTTGGCTGCATCACACTCAGGCTTGGACCTTCCTGTTGCCATTTCTCATCAGAAGGATGGCATGGATTCTCCCATCCTCGTGGGATACCAGCATCTGCCATACCTCAGGTCAGGGGGAGAACCCAGCGCATTATTACCATGCAAATGACCCAGAGGGCAGACTCACTACTTCCCTGTAGACGGGCATTCCATCTGCAAAATGAAGGGGTGGGCTGGGCATTCTCTGAGGTCTTCTCTACCCTGACAGCCCTACACTGGCAGAAATGAGCTCTTTCTGGAGCAAGTGTTCCCCCCCGCCTCCATTTCTACTCCTGCTTTCTTGGGGCACTTATATCTCAGCCTTGGAATTGCTCTCTCACCTGTGCATTGCTGGACGTTTTGATCTGACACAGGGGAGAAGCAACTCTGGAAGATAAAAAGAATACTTCTTCTAAGTCTAGAACATCACTGCCATAGCCCAGAGCATAAGTAACTGCCATCTAGGGCTTGAGGAAACATGTCACAGCTGTGCCAAACCCATCTTAGGCTTTGAATGAAAGCCTGTAATGTTTTTGGTTCATAGCATAAGCCAGACGAGCTATTTCTGCTATTCCTTCTTTCTCCCCCTACTGGTATACCCTGGATAGTCTTCATATTGCTGGCAGTAAGATACGTATAACCAAATGGGGTCATTATTTCTAACCTCCTTTGATACTCGATTCAGACTACCCCAAGAGCATGATGCATCAGTCAGTCTCTGAGGCAGGCTGCACTTTGTGGGCGCTTTTGTATTATGGTTGGATCAGCCATGACCCCCCCGCCCCAGTACTCAGCTCAGGATGCTGGATCTTGATATGGGGGGTGGGAAAATGGGCACAGAATGTGCCTGGATGGAATCCTTATGTCTCTCCCTGGGGAAGGCACTACTCTGACTGTGTCTGCTCCAAAAAACATTATCACGGAGCTGTGTTACATTGTTCTTGCACCAGAAAGGCTGAATGGCTGAACTAGGGCAGGGGCATGTGGGTTGGAAATGTGCTTTTTCTTCATGGGGTGACTGGGTGGCTCAATCAGTTGGGCATCCGGCTCTTGGTTTCGGCTCAAGTTGTGATCTCATGGTGGTGGGATTGGCCCTGATGGCCCCTCATGGGGCCCCGTGTGGGGCTCCCTGCTGACGGGGAGTCTGCTTGAAAGATTCTGTCCCTCCACCCCATCCCCTACTCGCTGACTCATGCTCTCTCTCTCTCAAATAAATAAATAAATCTTAAAAAAAGAAAAACGAAATGCTTTCTCTTCAGAGAGCCAACAGTCTTGTATTCGACACTTGATTGGGAGCTGTCTGCCAAAGTATAGCCAGTTGCTGTCAGATAAATCTGGGAGAGGAATATTTTTGTCATGGTTTTGTTTTGTTTGATTTTGTTTTGCACCCAGCTTGTTGAAGATATGAAGAATAAGAATGCATCTAGCTCAGCAAAAATGTGACAGTTTACAATATTTATTCCATTATTACTCTAAGAGCTCCTAGCATTGTTGCCTGCCTGTATACACATGGACACATGTGTGCATTTGGCCTGGTATGATATAAAGGTCTATAGAGTCAGACAGACCTGTGAAAAAACAGCTCCTACCACCTACTACTGGAGTGACCTTGGGCACTATGCCTAACTTTTCTAAACTTACATGTTTTTTTTTAAGATTTATTTATTTATTTATTTGACAGAGAGAGACAGCAAGAGAGGGAACACAAGCAGGGGGAGTGGGAGAGGGAGAAGCAGGCCTCCTGCTGAGCAGGGAGCCCGATGCAGGGCTCAATCCCAGGATCCTGGGATCATGACCTGATCCAAAGGTAGACACTTAACGACTGAGCCACCCAGGTGCCCCTCTAAACTTATGTTATCACTAGACAGTAAAAGGGCAAAATGATACCATATGGATAAAAGCACCTGGGCACTCTATACAACTAAGTGGTCAATAAATATTTACCTACAGATAAAGTCTCTCTAGCTCCAATGCACAGAGCAAGGAATACAAGGCTAGCTTTCCTGATGCTGAGCCTGCCCCATGGAGGATGAGCCCCATGACCAGAGGGAGGATGACTAAAGGTTGGAGGTGACCATTCAGGAAGGTTTGGTAGAGGATCCTTGCAATGGGAAGCAAGTTCAATGGAGTTAGCTCTAGCAGCCTCCAAGATTTCTTTTCTTTTCTTTTCTTTTTTTTTTTTTTAAAGATCTTATTTATTTATTTGTTAGGGAGAGAGCCCAAGCAGGGGGAGAAGCAGGCAGAGGGAGAAGCAGATTCCCCGCTGAGCAAGGAGCCCGATGCTGGACTTGATCCCAGCACCCTGGGATCATGACCTGAGCCGAAGGCAGACTCTTAACCGACTGAGCCACCCAGGCGTCCCCAAGATTTCTTTTTTAAATGATAGAGTACTCTTGAACAGACAGAGCATAGGGGATATTCTCTGCATGAAGGGCATATAGGTGGGAATTAAGGTATGCTTTTTTAAAATTTTTTTAAAAAGATTTATTTATTTGACAGAGAGAGAGCACAAGCAGGGGGAAGGGCAGAGGGAGAGGGAGAAGCAGGCTCCCCACTGAGCAGGGAGCCCAATGCTGGGCTCGTACTAGGACCCTGGGATCATGACCTGGGCTGAAGGCAGCTGCTTAACCGACTGAGTCACCCAGCTGCCCCTATGGTATGCTTTTTAGCACCTAAAATGGTGCCTGGCATGGGGCAGGCATTCCGATCATGTTTGTTGAATGAATGAATGAATGAACAAATGTGCATGAAACATCAGTGAAACTATCCTATCGGTCCCATGATTGTGAGCAATAATCAGCATTACCAGTACATCAACTTCTTGTTTCTATGGTCACTGTCCTGAGAGGAGGGGAATCCAAACAGTTTGTTTGCAATTAAGAGTTAAACAAAACAAAACAAAGTCCTGCTACCAACAAAAGACCAGCCGATGAGAATGCCCCAGGTCTTCAGTCCACACGTGGTACTGGGAGTTGCTCAGATAACACTTAGGAAAACCCAAAGCACTATTCTGTGCAAGCTGAATACAGTATGCAGAGAAACAAGGAAGGGTAGCTACACATTTACAAAGCTTATCAGAATATGCTTTGATTGTGCCCTACTCGAAGCTTGTGCCTGGGGAAACCGAGGTATTATGTGAAGTACAGAGACATCTAGCAAGGCAAGCATTGAACTGGGAGTATGGGACCCAGCCCCTTGCTCAGCAAGCATTTAGACCACCTCAGCTATCTTTTTATTTTCCTAATCTTATCTCTTGATATAATAGAGAACTCACCATAGCCAGCTTTCATTATTATATCATCCAGCTGGTTTGCAAAGTGGAGGTAGTAGTCGTGACTCCAAAGGTTATTGGGTAGATTAATTAAGATAATGTAGAGGAGTACTTTAAAAATGTACCTTCCCTCCTTCCCCCTGCCTTTTGGACAAAGGAATCTTTGGCATAGAGAAAAGGCTTTAATAGACTTCGGCGTGATGTGGAAATGACAGAGAAGGAGTGGGGATGTTTTAAATTATATGTGAGGGGCGCCTGGGTGGCTCGGTTGGGCGACTGCCTTCAGCTCAGGTCATGATCCTGGAGACCCAGGATCGAGTCCCACATCGGGCTCCCTGCTCAGCAGGGAGTCTGCTTCTCCCTCTGACCCTCTTCCCTCTCGTGCTCTCTATCTCTCATTCTCTCTCTCTCAAATAAATAAATAAAATCTTAAAAAAAATAAAAATAAATAAATTATATGTGAAACGTGTGTTTTAAAATTATTTGTGGATTGAAATTATTATTATTGTCCCCCACCATGCTGTGAAGAAGTGGCTGAAATTTGGACAAAAGACTGTCAATAAGTTGTTTGCCAGGTGCGGGGCTGGAATAGATTCTTCCCTAAGATTCTTAGCAGTCAGGTTTCCAAATTTGTCAGCCTTCCTTTGGCTTATACACTTGGCCTTTGATTAAATGTTTGAAAATGCTTATTTCTCCAGACTCAAACCCCATCACGGCAACAAAACTTCCTTTACTTTTCGAAGGACCTAAGCTCCAAGGAGTTTGGGTTGCATTCATTTTCCTATTTCATAGACAGTTTTGAAAGCCTTCAGTGCTTGGGCGGGGCCCCGGCACACCCTCCACAAATCCACAGGCTAGAAGTTTAAATTTGTCATCCTGTGGGATGTAAAATGAAACCGCGTACCAAAGAAAAATGGTGAGTGACTCACTCACATGTGATCTTCCAGGGAAGAGAGGGACTCAGTAAGAATGTGCCACAAGGACAGCAAATCCCTTCCTAATGAACATTCCGGTTGCCCCTCCTGGGACCAGGGTCAATGTCATGAATCTGGATGGAGGCCACCAAGTTATGTTGGGGTCCCAAGGGGAGCATCCAGTATTGGGGTGAATTCAACATGGTGCCACATCCAGCAGGACCAGAGAAATTGCACTCATTAGCACACCAGGAAGGGGTTCAGCTCTCAGGGACAGGTTCATATTTACAGGCTCACCACACACATGCTGATAATATCTTTATTACCTTGAGAAATATAAGGGGCGCCTGGGTGGCTCAGTCAGCTAAGTGTCTGCCTTTGGCTCAGGTCATGATCCCGGGGTCCTGGGCTCGAGCCCCGGGCTCCCTGCTCAGCGAGGAGCCTGCTTCTCCCTCCCCCTCTGCCTCTCCCCACCCCTGCTTGTGCTCTGTCTCTCCAATAAATAAATAAAATCTTAAAAAAAAAAATTGTTACTGAGACAAAAATCCTTGTGCTCCAGTACTCTGAAGACAGGTCCACGTGGGAAGCCAAACTCTAGTCCAGGGATTGCTTTGCAATCACGGAATGAGAACAAAGGCTATTAGATAGATGACACAGCCGTGGGAAATAGCTGATCCTGGACCATTGGATCTAGGGCCAAGCCACCCTTACCTTAGGACTGGGCTTTGATGATTATTTCCAAGTAAGCCTCTCTGAGGATTTTATGTGGAGCTCGCACACCATCTTTCTTTAAATATGCTAATGATTTTGGCAAACTGGTAGGTCAGGAGCCATTCTTTCTCATAAATGAATTTGCATATCTTTGTGTTGATGGTTGTTTGCTGATTTTACTAGTCTAATGCTCAGGAAACCATCTAATTTGCCTGTTTTCCAAATTCTGGGTGAGTGGGGAGGAGTCCACCACACTGCCACCTCCACGTATGGCCTCCTTAAATATTACATGAAATCCGAGTCCTTGTTCCATGTAGCTGCTGGAAGGACATAAGGAACTTTCTACTTGAGGTCATTTCTAGCAGTGTTACAATAGGGCAGTTTGTGGGACGGTGTAAAAATGATCTTCTTGTACACCTAAGCAGAAAACAGTAATGATCTGTTCTTGACATATCTAATTTTTCTTTATGAAGCCATCATAAATTACTTGTGCAAATTTTTGTAATCTTTCCTGCAATAAGTTGAACTTATTTATAGCTCAGTATTCCCTATGTAACTGCTCTTGGGATATATCTCTTACGTTGTGTTCCCAGCTTTTTTCAGTTGCTCTAAAACCATGTCTTAACATTTGCAGGAGCCCTATTGTGAGCCCTAGTTGTAGAGTTCAGATATTATAAAGAAGTTGCAGTTCCCCCCGCCCCCCGCTCCACTCCAGACTGCATAACCCTTAGATTTTTTTAGACATCACTCACATATGGGCCCTTCAGTCTTCATCTTCCCATCTTGAAGAGCCCCTGATGCTTTTAAGGTCATTGGAGCCATGCCCAAACCTGAGTGGGTTTGCCTTTTTTCTAAAGCTGAGGCACAGTTGCTAATTATTTTACCCCACCTGTGAGCAGCCAAGAAGCTTTGCAAACCCCCACACAAAGTCTGAGCCATTGTGAACCTGGGGATACTGTTCAGTTTATGGACTTGTAGGCTGGCTTTCAGAGAGAAAGAATGAATGGATCAAGGAAGCTGAGGCAGAAAAGGGTTCCTATAAAGAGTCCTTGGCTCTTCAGGCTGGAGGAGAATGTAGGAGGACTTTTACAGGTTGAGCTTCCAGAAGAAGGGCATGGCATTCTTTGGGAGCTGATCATTTTGTGCAGTTAAGAAGAAGCCTGTGGCAATTCTGGGAGGCGAGAATTCTACCACCGAAACACCAATGCCTTCCCGTGACAGTTCTGTTCCAGGGGGTGGTCTCAGTGATTCCTTTCCACTCCCCACCCATCCTTGCTGAGAGTTCCTCACACCTTACTAGGTGCCAGACACTGTGCCAGTAAGCGTGAGCGTGGGTCAACTTGACATGTATTATCTGATATCTGATCAAGGGGTACCATTTCCTGCCTTCATTTCTATAATCTGTTGAGAAACTTGTTTGGTGCTAGTAAATAACAAATATACAACAGCTGTTTCTATGTAAATGGACTTAAGCTGTGTGCTGTCCAAGTTTCAAAATAATTTTCTGGCTAAAAGCACCCTGTGTTCGAGTATGATACATTTTTGTCCCTTTAGTAAATTATTTCTAGTTCATTGAATAAGACTCTCAGTATTTCCAGAAGGTTTTGTGCAAGCATTTTTTTCCACTTCTTGATGTGGTCAAAAGGATTGGAAGTATTTATATTAAAGGCTGGCTTTTGGAGAAGGTGTTTCTCTTCCCTGCCTCCTTACTTGTTGTCATCTACAGCAACTCCCCCTTATCCGTGGGGTATACGTTCCAAGAGCCCCAACAGATGCCTGAAACTGTAGGTAGTATGGAACCCTATTTATGCTGTTTTTCTCTATACGTACATGCCTATGCCTATGATCAAGTTTAATTTATAGATTAGGCAGAGTAAGAGATTAACAACAAGAACTAATAATAAAATGAAACAATTCTAATGATACAATAAAAGTTATATGAATGTGGTCTCTCTCTCAAAATATCTTATTGTACTGTAGTTACCCTTTTTTTTAAAGATTTTATTTATTTACGTGAGAGAGAGCACGAACGGGGGGAGGGGCAGAGGGAGAGGGGGAAGCAGGCTCCCCACTGAGCAAGGAGCCCAGGACCCTGGGATCATGACCTGAGCCGAAGGCAGATGCTTAACTGACTGAGCCACCCAGGTGCCCCTGTAGTTACCCTTCTTCTTGTGATGATATGAGCTGATAAAATGTCTTGTGTGATGAGATGAAGTGAGGTGAATGATGTAGGTGTTGTGAAGTAGCGTTAGGCTACCGTTGACCTGCTGTCAAAAGGAGAATCACCTGCTTCTGGATTGCCATTGCCCGAAAACACAGATAAGGGAGGATTACCATATTCCAAAACTATATAGAAACAAAGGGAGGGCCCTTGTTCCTTAAACTGGGTCTGCTAGATTGTCCACCAATTAGCAGAAACTCAATCCAATTCACATATAAATCATACTTAATGAGGGATATTGGCACATTTGGATCATTCATATGATGTGAAACAGGGCCTCCAGACAAAGTCGTGGCTAAGTCTCAAATAGCCCTGCTCTTGGCTTCCCCTAGCACATTCTGGACAAATGAGAAATACCCCTTCCTGCTCCCACAGATAGTCTTGACCCTACTCCAACCCCATCTCATGCCACTCTGGCCCTTGTTCATGATGCGGTTGTTCATTCCTCAAACACAGTAAGTTCATTGCTGCCTCGGGGCCTTTGCATTAATTGTTCCTTCTGCCTTCAGTAGTTCTCCTCCAGCACTGAATAGCTAGGCTCTCTCCCCATTCAGGTCTTAGCTCAGATGTCTTCTTGCCACCCTGTCCAGGCTAGCCCCCTTCCCAGTGACCTGATCACATCATCTTCCAACCCAGGATTCAGCAAATTTTGTCTGTGAAGGGCCAGATATTAAATATCTTCAGCTCTGTGAGCCATATAGTCTGTTACAACCGTTCAGTTCTGCTGTTGTAGCACGAAAGCAGCTGTAGATAATATGTAAACAAATGGGTATAACCAAGCTCCAATGAGTCTATTTGTGAACACTGAGATTTGAATTTTATATAACGTTCATGTGTCACAAAATACTATTCTTTTGACTTTTTGCCAACCATTGAAAATATAAAAACCATTCTTGCAGGCCATTCAAAAAACAGGATTTGGCCCATGAGCTGTAGTTTGCTGATCCCTGTTAAATAGCATTGTCCTTTCATCTTACTGATATCTGAAATCATCTTATTTATTTGTTTATTTGTTGTCTGCCTTTCCTGGTGGCCTGTAAGCTCCTTGGAGTCATGTTCTTTGTCTTACTGTATTATCTCTGTCGACTAGAACTGTGCCTGGAATATAGAGGTACTTTATGAATATTGGGTGAATGAGTAAATAAATCCATACAGCCCATGAGCTACTAAATCCGGTAAAGAATTCCTTCCAAATATTTCCTATGTATATCCCATTCCAGGGGCCACACCCCACCTAGGTCTCTGCCTCTGCCTGCCTGTTCGTCAGTGCTTTCTCAAGCCTTCCTGACCCCGTCTCTCACTCTGTACAGAACCTGTCTCTTCTGTAGAATAGTGTCTTGTGGAAGGAAGCATGTCTTTTGTTCTGTCATTTCTCTGCAAAAATCAAAACTTTCCCACTATTTTCCCATTACCTACAATATCAAGTCACGCTCCTCAGCTGGGCACACAAGGCCTTGCCTATCAGTTCCCTACCTGCTTTTCCAACCCTGTCTCTGAGCCTTGCCTGGAATGAGCCCTCTGCCTGAGCAGCCTTGTCTCCTCATTGTTGCCGAGGCCACTGCTTATTCCCACCTTTGCTCAGGCTGTGCCCCAGAACAAGTCGGCATTCCCCTCAGGAAAGGATTGAACCCCCTAAGTGGTTATAAGGCAAGTCGGCAGTGATGGGAGACAAGGAAGAATGGAGCTGGGCCCCAGGAGAGCTGAAAGATGAAGTGTATGTGAGCAGATTGACTCAGTCGGTAATGAAGTGGAAAGGATTTAGGAATTCTCGGGGTATAATTGAAAAATGCTGCTTGGTAAGGTGGCCTAGGCCAGTGCTTTTCAAAGTACTGTGCAGACAAATATTGGGGGAATCTTGTTAAAATGCAGACTCTAGCAGTAGGTCTGGGGTGGGGGTGGGAGGCCTGAGACTGCTCCCAGGGGATGCCCATGCTTCTGGCTCCAGGATGATTCTTTTGAGTATCAAGGAGCTAACAAAATGCTTAGGAGAGCAGCCTTTTCCATAGGACTCAGATATGGAAACAGAAAGTCAGTTGGCCTGTCCCTCAGAGGCCTGCCTGTCAATCACGAGACCAAGAGCCCTGGCCCAGACTCATGTCATTCCTTGCATTCTGAGTGACTGAGTACATGTGCAATGATCGAGCATCCTTGCTGCACAGAACGGAGGACAAAGTTGAGTGTGTAAGGCTGAAGCTTTGAGGGAAGAAGCACCTGCACATCCCCAGATGGTGGCAGTGAAAATGGTCGTCTGGAAATGACAGGTCTAATGTGGGCTGGCCGGCGGCTGGCCTCACACACGCACACGTGCACACACTCATCCGCACACACACACGCACAGAGCGTGGGCTGGAGTGCCATGGTTTTCCTTAACGCGGCTGCATTATCTCTTCTCTCCAAGGAGACACCTGTTCTGTTCCACTAGAGCTTACTGTTCGGAATCCAGGTTTGCCCTGACTACAAGTAATGTACTTCATCCTAACAACAGGAACCATTTCTGTAATGTGTATCTCCAGACAAAAGAGCAGGTTGGGAAGTGTTTTGTTGGAGTAATAAACTTGCTTGCTTGAGCACTTTCTAATCATTAACCCGGCCTTTGTATCTTTGGCTAATCAATAGCTGGCCTTTCGATGACAGTGGGTGTTATTTCCTAATGGTTTAACTTCTGCAAACTACAAGTTATCCTGATTAATGATTTTAATGACACATCTCTCATCACAGTAATTTCCCCTCTGCTTTTATCACAGAGGAACTTCTGCTCGGGTGACTGAACTCTGAACCTGATATAGAGAGAGTCGCGGCCATGGTAAGTTGGGGAGTGCCTCACCCTGCCTGTTGTCAGCCAGGGACAGGTACAGGATGTGTATTTAGGGATTTACAGAGGATTGTTTGCTTAATAGAGGGGAGAGAGGAGGAAATGAAAAGGCAGGTTTTTTTTTTTTTTCAAGCACCCTTTTAATTTCTTTCGGGTGGTGAGTAACTTGACCCTGAAAATTAATTCAAAAAGAGAATGCTTGGAATCCTTTTAACATCCAGAGATACAAAAATAAGTTGTAGGGGGCACCTGGGTGGCTCAGTCGTTAAGGGTCTGCCTCCGGCTCAGGTCATGGTCCCAGGGTCCTGGGATCGAGCCCCGCATCGGGCTCCCTGCTCCGCAGGAAGCCTGCTTCTCCCTCTCCCACTCCCCCTGCTTGTGTTCCCTCTCTCGCTGTGTTTCTCTCTGTCACATAAATAAATGAAATCTTTAAAAAAAAAAAAGGAAAGTTGTAGTTTTCTCTCTGCGGGAGTACTTTCGTGTTCATTATAGAAATTCCAGGCAAATGAAAAGGAAAAACTAAAAATCCCACAGGTCTTACCATTGGGAGACAAGTGCCATCCACATTTTGGTGTAACATCATTTCAGGCTCATCAAGAAGGGTGTTTGTTAGCCATCTGGGCTTGTCATCTGCCGCCTGTTTTTGGCCATGACCGGACTCCTCAGAGCCTGATTATCTGATCTTTGGGACAGGCAGGGAATTGGATCCCTTGGGGAGTTCTATAAAGTTCAGTGTTGAGGTGGAAGCTGAGCCTCTTAGCTGCAAACAGGCTCTACCTGTGGCTGGCCATCTGCTCTCCTTCTCCCACCCAAATAAGTATCTGAACAGACAGGTGATTCTAATCTCTGGTCTTCTTGGAAGGAATAATAGAAATAGAATCTTATACCTGGAGAGCAACTGGAGATCCTTCCAGCTCTAAATGGCCTCCTCTAGGAAGATGGAGGTGTAGACTATCTTGAACAAATAGTAATATACTCTTAACATTGTCTTACATTAGACATTCTAGAGTTTTCTTTATCATCCGTGACAGTCAAAACCTTACTCATATCTACCCTAAATCTCCATGCTTTATTTTGAAATTCATTTCTTCTTGATTCTCTCCAGACACGGATAAGATTTATTCAGAAACGTTTACAGTGTCCCAACTTTGTGCCAGATATGGTACTTGGCTCTGGGACTCAAAATTAATGTGACACTCTTCCTGTCTGCAACAAGCTCACAGGCTTCCTACATGTGAAGCCTATAACCTAGTGACCCTTTACTGTGCTCCTCACTCGAGGAAAATTACCTCAGTTGCTCTCATCTTTCCTCCTAGTACCTGTTTTTCCAACATCACTGTTCTTTATTGGACAGATAAAGGACATTTTTAAAGGGGAGGAAAAACACACAATAGTCACAGTATTGTAATTCCCAATTGTTTTCCATCATTTTATTTTAGACCTTCCTCACATGTATAATGATTTTTAAACAATAGTAATACAAGCATAAATAACAGTTACATATTCACTCTAATCTTTGCTAACATGTTAATACTACATTTTGTGGCATACTAAAATTATTTACTCTAGATGGTGGAGCTATGGGTGTTTTAATTTTCTTTTTTTTTAATTTTCTAAATACAATGACCATATGTTACACTTCTTTTTTTGTTTTGTTTTGTTTTTTAATTTTTTATTGTTATGTTAATCACCATACATTACATCATTACTTTTTAATGTAGTGTTCCATGATTCATTGTTTGTGCATAATACCCAGTGCTCCACGTAGAATGTGCCCTCCTTAATACCCATCACCAGGCTAACCCATCCCCCCACCCCCCTCCCCTCTAGAACCCTCAGTTTGTTTTTCAGAGTCCATCATCTCCCATGGTTCGTCTCCCCCTCCGATTCCCCCCCTTCGTTCTTCCCCTCCTGTTACCACCTTCTTTTCTTTTTCTTAACATATATTGCATTATTTGTTTCAGAGGTACAGATCTGTGATTCAACAGTCTTGCACAATTCACAGCGCTCACCATGGCACATACCCTCCCCAATGTCTATCACCCAGCCACCCCCTCCCTCCCACCCCCCACCACTCCAGCAACCCTCAGTTTGTTTCCTGAGATCAAGAATTCCTCATATCAGTGAGGTCATATGATACATGTCCTTCTCTGATTGACTTATTTCATTCAGCATAACCCCCTCCAGTTCCATCCACGTCGTTGCAAATGGCAAGATCTCATTCCTTTTGATGGCTGCATAATATTCCATTGTGTATATATACCACCTCTTCTTTATCCATTCATCTGTCGATGGACATCTTGGCTCTTTCCACAGTTTGGCTATTGTGGACATTGCTGCTATAAACATTGGGGTGCACGTACCCCTTTGGATCCCTACATTTGTATCTTTGGGGTAAATACCCAGTAGTGCACTTGCTGGATCGTATGATAGCTCTATTTTCAACTTTTTGAGGAACCTCCATACTGTTTTCCAGAGTGGCTGCACCAGCTTGCATTCCCAC
Source organism: Eumetopias jubatus (assembly GCF_037043125.1). Lineage (NCBI taxonomy): Eukaryota > Metazoa > Chordata > Mammalia > Carnivora > Otariidae > Eumetopias > Eumetopias jubatus. The sequence continues at coordinate 53,050,877 of NW_028274815.1, read as the reverse complement.
CAACAGTGTAGGAGGGTTCCCCTTTCTCCGCATCCCCGCCAACATCTGTCGTTTCCTGACTTGTTAATTTTAGCCATTCTGACTGGTGTGAGGTGGTATCTCATTGAGGTTTTGCTTTGGATTTCCCTGATGCCGAGCGATGTTGAGCACTTTTTCATGTGTCTGTTGGCCATTTGGATGTCTGCTTTGGAAAAATATCTGTTCATGTCTTCTGCCCATTTCTTGATTGGATTATTTGTTCTTTGGGTGTTGAGTTTGATAAGTTCTTTATAGATTTTGGATACTAGCCCTTTATCTGATATGTCATTTGCAAATATTTTCTCCCATTCTGTCGGTTGTCTTTTGGTTTTGTGGACTGTTACTTTTGCTGTGCAAAAGCTTTTTATCTTGATGAAATCCCAATAGTTCATTTTTGCCCTTGCTTCCCTTCCCTTTGGTGATGTTTCTAGGAAGAAGTTGCTGTGGCTGAGATTGAAGAGGTCGCTGCCTGTGTTCTCCTTTAGGATTTTGATGGACTCCTGTCTCACGTTTAGGTCTTTCAACCATTTGGAGTCTATTTTTGTGTGTGGTGTAAGGAAATGGTCCAGTGTCATTCTTCTGCATGTGGCTGTCCAATTGTCCCAACACCATTTGTTGAAGAGACTGTCTTTTTTCCACTGGACATTCTTTCCTGCTTTGTCGAAGATGAGTTGACCATAGAGTTGAGGGTCCGTTTCTGGGCTCTCTATTCTGTTCCATTGATCTATGTGTCTGTTTTTCTGCCAGTACCATACTCTCTTGATGATGACAGCTTTGTAATAGAGCTGGAAGTCCGAAATTGTGATGCCGCCAGCTTTGCTTTTCTTTTTCAACATTCCTCTGGCTATTCAGGGTCTCTTCTGGTTCCATACAAATTGTAGGATTATTTGTTCCATTTCTTTGAAAAAAGTGGCTGGTATTTTGATGGGGATTGCATTGAATGTGTAGATTGCTCTAGGTAGCATTGACATCTTCACAATGTTTGTTCTTCCAATCCATGAGCATGGAACGTTTTTCCATTTCTTTGTGTCTTCCTCCATTTCTTTCATGAGTATTTTATAGTTTTCTGAGTACAGATCCTTTGCTTCTTTGATTAGATTTATTCCTAGGTATCTTATAGTTTTGGGTGCAATTGTAAATGGGATCGACTCCTTGATTTGTCTCTCTTCTGTCTTGTTGTTGGTGTATAGGAATGCCCCTGATTTCTGTGCATTGATTTTATAGCCTGCCACTTCACTGAATTCCTGTATGAGTTCTAGCAGTTTTGGGGTGGAGTCTTTTGGATTTTCCACATAAAGTGGAAAATGAAGTATCATATCATCTGCAAAGAGTGAGAGTTTGACTTCCTCCTTGCCGATTTGGATGCCTTTGATTTCTTTTTGTTGTCTGATTGCTGTGGCTAGGCCTTCTAGTACTATGTTGAATAGCAGTGGTGATAGTGGACATCCCTGCCGCGTTCCTGACCTTAGGGGGAAAGCTCTCAGTTTTTCCCCATTAAGAATGATATTTGCTGTAGGTTTTTCATAGATGGCTTTTATGATACTTAGGTAGGTACCCTCTATCCCTATACTCTGAAGAGTTTTGATCAAGAAAGGATGCTGTACTTTATCAAATGCTTTCTCTGCATCTATTGAGAGGATCATATGATTCTTGTTCTTTCTTTTGTTAATGTATTGTATCACATTGATTGATTTGTGGATGTTGAACCAACCTTGCAGCCCAGGGATAAATCCCTCTTGGTCATGGTGAATAATCCTTTTAATGTACTGTTGGATCCTGTTGGCTAGTATTTTGGTGAGAATTTTTGCATCCATGTTCATCAAGGATATTGGTCTGTAATTCTCCTTTTTGATGGGGTCTTTGTCTGGTTTTAGGATCAAGGTAATGGTGGCCTCATAAAATGAGTTTGGAAGTTTTCCTTCCATTTCTATTTTTTGGAACAGTTTCAGGAGAATAGGTATTAATTCTTCTTTAAATGTTTGGTAGAATTACCCTGGGAAGCCATCTGGCCCTGGGCTTTTGTTTGTTGGGAGATTTTTGATGACTACTTCCTTAGTCGTTATAGGTCTGTTCAGGTTTTCTATTTCTTCCTGGTTCAGTTTTGGTAGTTGATAGATCTCTAGGAATGCATCCATTTCTTCCAGGTTATCTAATTTGCTGGCATATAGTTGCTCATAATATGTTCTTACAATTGTTTGTATTTCTTTGGTGTTGGTTGTGATCTCTCCTCTTTCATTCATGACTTTGTTGATTTGAGTCATTTCTCTTTTCTTTTTGATCAGTCTGGCCAGGGGTTTATCAATCTTGTTAATTCTTTCAAAGAACCAGCTCCTAGTTTCGTTGATCTGTTCTACTATTCTTTTGGTTTCTATTTCATTGATTTCTGCTCTGATCTTGATTATTTCTCTTCTCCTGCTGGGTTTAGGCTTTATTTGCTGTTTTTTCTCTAGCTTCTTTAGGTGTAGGGTTAGGTTGTGTATTTGAGACCTTTCTTGTTTCTTGAGAAAGACTTGTATTGCTATATACTTTCCTCTCAGGACTGCCTTTGCTGCATCCCAAAGATTTTGAACAGTTGTGTTTTCATTTTCATTGGTTTCCATGAATTTTTTAAATTCTTCTTTAATTTCCTGGTTGACCCATTCATTCTTTAGTAGGATGCTCTTTAGCCTCCATGTATTTGAGTTCTTTCTGGCTTTCCTCTTGTGATTGAGTTCTAGTTTCAAAGCATTGTGGTCTGAAAATATGCAGGGAATAATCCCAGTCTTTTGGTACCAGTTGAGACCTGATTTGTAACCTAGGATGTGATCTATTCTGGAGAATGTTCCATGGGCACTAGAGAAGAATGTGTATTCTGTTGCTTTGGGATGGAGTGTTCTGAATATGTCTGTGAAGTCCATTTGGTCCAGTGTGTCATTTAAAGTCTTTATTTCCTTGTTGATCTTTTGCTTAGATGATCTGTCCATTTCAGTCAGGGGGTGTTAAAGTCCCCCAGTATTATTGTATTGTTGTCAATGTGTTTCTTTGCTTTTGTTATTAATTGCCTTATATAATTGGCTGCTCCCATGTTCGGGGCATAGATATTTACAATTGTTAGATCTTGTTGGATAGACCCTTTAAGTAGGATATAGTGTCCTTCCTCATCTCTTATTACAGTCTTTGATTTAAAATCTAGTTTGTCTGATAGAAGGATTGCCACCCCAGCTTTCTTTTGGTGTCCATTAGCATGGTAAATGGTTTTCCACCCCTTCACTTTCAATGTGGGGGTGTCTTTGGGTCTAAAATGAGTTTCTTACAGATAGCATATCGATGGGTCTTGTTTTTTAATCCAGTCTGATAGCCTGTGTCTTTTGATTGGGGCGTTGAGCCCATTTACATTCAGGGTAACTATTGAAAGATATGAATTTAGTGCCATTGTATTGCCTGTAAAGTGACTGTTACTGTATATTGTCTGTATTCCTTTCTGGTTCATGCTGCTTTTAGGCTCTCTCTTTGCTTAGAGGACCCCTTTCAATATTTCTTGTAGGGCTGGTTTCGTGTTTGCAGATTCCTTTAGTTTTTGTTTGTCCTGGAAGATTTTTATCTCTCCTTCTATTTTCAGTGACATCCTAGCTGGATATAGTATTCTTGGCTGCATATTTTTCTCGTTTAGTGCTCTGAAGATATCATGCCAGTCCTTTCTGGCCTGCCAGGTCTCTGTGGATAGGTCTCTTGCCAATCGAATGTTTCTGCCATTATAGGTTACATATCTCTTCTCCTGAGCTGCTTTCAGGATTTTCTCTTTGTGTCTGAGACTCGTAAGTTTTACTATTAGGTGTTGGGGTGTTGACCTATTTTTATTGATTTTGAGAGGGGTTCTCTGTGCCTCCTGGATTTTGATGCCTGTTTCCTTCCCCACATTAGGGAAGTTCTCTGCTATAATTTCCTCCAATATACTTTCTGCCCCTCTCTCTCTCTCTTCTTCTTCTGGGATCCCAATTATTCTAATGTTGTTTCGTCTTATCATATCGCTTATCTCTCGAATTCTGCCCTCGTGATCCAGTAGTTGTTGCTCTCTCTTTTTCTCAGCTTCTTTATTTTCCATCATTTGGTCTTCTATATCGCTGATTCTCTCTTCTGCCTCATTTATCCTAGCAGTTAGTGCCCCCATTTTTGATTGTCCCTCATTAATAGCCTTTTTGATTTCGACTTGGTTAGATTTTAGTTCTTTTATTTCTCCAGAAAGGTTTCTCTAATAACTTCCATGCTTTTTTCAAGCCCAGCTAGTATCTTTAAAGTCATGATTCTGAACTCTAGGTCCAACATCGCACTAATGTCCGTATTGAGTAGGTCCCTGGCAGACGGTACTACCTCTTGTTCTTTTTGTTGAGGTGATTTTTTTCGTCTTGTCATTTTGTCCAGAGGAGAATAGATGAATGACAGAACAAAATGCTAACAGGTTAACAACGTCCCCAGAAAATATATTCTAATCAAATCAGAAAAGACCTGAAACCAGGGGAAAAGAAAGGGAAAGAAAGAAAAAAGAAAGAGAAAAAAAAAAAGATAAAGATAAAAACAAACAAAAACAGAACAAAACAAAAAAAAAACAGAATATGATCAAATATGATCAGGCTAATGCATAGATCAGTGCCACACACTAGATTTTGGGTGTATTTTAGTCTGTTAAAAAAGTGCCTCCTAAAATTTTAAAGAAAGAAAGACTTATATATGTACAAAATAAGGGTTGATACGATGAAGGAATGGAATATGACTGTAAAGATGAAAATTATAAAAAATTTTAAAAAAGGAATTGATAAGATGTTTGAAAAAAGAAAGAAGAGGATTAAAAAAAAGGAAAGAAAGAAAGAAAAAAAGGGGGGGAGAATGTGATCAGGCAGGAGACTAGAACAAAGCCATACACTAGAGATTTAGGGTATATTTTGATTTGTTAGAAGAAACTGTATCTCAACATTTTAAAGAGAGAACACCTTATATATATATACTGCCAAAAATAAGGGTAACTACTATGAAGGGATATAATATGACTAAAAATGAAAAATAAAAATGTTTTTTTAAAAAAGGGATTGATAAGATGTTGTTTGAAAAAGGGAAAAAGAAAAATTAAAAAAAAAACAGTTAAAAAAATTAACTTTGAAAGATTAATGAATCATGGTAAAAAAGCCATGAATTCTATGTGCAGTATTCCTGTAGCGCTGGAGTTCTCCCGTTCTCATGGATCGGTAAACTCGGTCTTGGCTGGCTGTTCATGCTGATCTTCTGGGGGAGGGGCCTGTTGCCATGGTTCCCAAATGTCTTTGCCGGGGCAATTGGGCTAAGCAATCTGCTCGGGTTTGCTCTCGGGAGCTTTTGTTGCCTGCAAACTTTCCGTCCAGCGTTGGAGGACGACAGTGAAAATGGCGGCCTCCCAATCTCTGCCCCGAAAGAGCCGAGAACTCGGGGCCCCACTCCTCAGTGCGCCCCCAGAGAAAAGCAGTCAATCACTCCCGTCTCCCCGGTCTCCGGCCGCACTCCGTGCTCACCCGGCCTGTGACCGAGCGTTTCCATCTCTGGCACCCGACCCCCTGTGGAGTCTCCAAACCCAGCAGATCCCTGTGGTGCGCTCCCGCGCCGCTCCTCCCTGGGGAGGAAGGGGAGTCTCCCCGCATCTGCCGCTTGTTGGGTCCCTGCTGGAGGAGCAGTGGCCCGACTGGCCCGCGGATCACGGTTTATGGCGACCCCGAGCTGAGAGCCCGCGCCTTGGCCTCGTCTCTGCAGCCGGCTTCCCCTCTCCGATACCTGGGAGCTGTGCTGCACTCAGGCGCCCCCGGTCTTTCTGTGACCCCGAGGGTCCTGAGACCACACTGTCCCACGAGGGTTCCACCCCCCACTTAGCCACTGGAGCGACGTCCCTCAGTGGAGCCGACTTCTAACAGTTCTGATTTTGTGCTCCGCGGCTCTATCACTTGCCAGAAGCGGCCGACGGAGGCCCCCTCCCCCGCCGTCTGTCCTCCCAAATATCGCCTCGGATTCACTTCTCCGCACGTCCTCCCTTCCAGAAAGTGGTCACTTTTCTGTTCAGAGAGTTGTTGCTATTCTTTTCTTCGATCTCCTGTTGAGTTCTTAGGTGTTCAGAATGGTTTGATCCCTATCCAGCTGAATTCCTGAGACCAGATAAAATCCAGGTCTCCTACTCCTCCGCCATCTTGCTCCGCCCCCCCCATACGTTACATTTCTAAAAAGAAAACATGTTTTAAAAGCTACTATATTCAAGTATTTACAATATTTTTAAATAGATTTTATTTTAATTTTTTAAAGATTTTATTTATTTATTTGAAGAGAGAGACACAGCGAGAGAGGGAACACAAGCAGGAGGAGTGGGAGAGAGAGAAGCAGGCTTTCCGCTGAGCAGAGAGCCCGATGCGGGGCTCGATCCCAGGACACTAGGATCATGACCTGAGCCGAAGGCAGACGCTTAACAACTGAGCCATCCAGGCGCCCCTTTAAATAGATTTTAATTTACACATAGTGAAATGCACTGCTATTAAGGTTACTGGTAGATGAGTTTTGACAAACATGGACCATGTAACCTACTCCTCTATCAAGAAAGAACATTTCCTCGCTCCAGGAAGTTCCTTTATGCCTCTTTCAGGTTGGTCCCCTCCCTGCTCTCCACTCCACCCCAGAAATATAACCACTGTTCTGATTGTCATTACCATAGATTAGTTTTGCCTGTTCTAGAACATCCTATCAGTGGAACCATAGAATAGGTACTCTTGTGTGTCTGGCTTTTTTCACCGAGTGTTGTATTTTTGGCAATCCATCCACGTTACTATGAGCATGTCAGCAGTTTGTTCCTTCATGACTTTTTATTGCTGATTAGTATTTGTTGGGGATTATCATCAAAAAAGATATGACCACTGACTGACGTGGACAGTCAGAGGCTCCTCACTCCCGCCCGTCTGGAACGTGGGTTCCGCTTACTTTTCTTGCTCCCAGAGACTGCTCCAAGGAGATTGCCTTGAGGTGGTGATGTGTGGTTGAAGACAACTGCACGGTATATACGACTGAGCCCATTTAGGACCTCTTTATAAACTTTTTAAGATTTCAAGGATGAGTCTAGGGATCAATTTGTCTTGCTGCCGCTCAAGACAAGCCTCATATGTAAGTTCCCTTTGCCATTGTTAAAATTGTCACCTACCGACATGGAGCGGCTTGTTTTCTTCAGTCTTCCTGTGCCCTCTGCCTACAGGGGTCAGCTTCACATGATGCCAGGAAAGCTCCTGAGGAGGTTGTGGACCTACAGTATTCCATTGTATTGGATTCCAACTTTTGACATTTATTAACTTCCTGATTATTTAATAACTGAATAATATTTCATCGATAGTGCTCTAACGCCTGTGTCTAGCCATTCATTTTTATTACTCTTTCCTACATCCTCCCTGTTTCCTTTGCCTACTGCCACAAGAAGCCTTCCTGGGATAGAATCCCCTACCTCCCCAGAATGGATAATGGTACATTACACCCTGGAATTTGATCAATACGGTTACTGCAGGGCGACCAGGAGCAAGTTTCCTGAGCTTATCTTTTTCCTGGAAGAAAGAGTCACTGAGAATGTTAATTGATAAGCTGAAACATCTTTGCAAATCCCTCCATTGATTCATCTTGTTAGATATTAATTTTAATCCCACAGTAGCCTCCCTCAGCAATGCAGTTTGTGTTAAAGTCGAATGCAGTGTTTTGGGCACCATCCAAAATTTTGCAATAAAGCCCCAAAAGAAACCTGTGAAACATTTCACTCAGAAAGTTGTCTCATAGTGAAGCCAATGGCTGAGTTGGGCCATGTTGGAATTTTGACAGCAAATCACCAGTTTGCTTATTACTTACTATTGATGCATAGTAGAAAAGAATGAAAGAACCTGTATTAATTTTCTAGGGCTGCCATAACAAAGTCCCACAAACTGCGTGGCTTAAAATAATAGAAATTTGTTGCCTCACAGTTCTGAGGCCATGAATCCAAAATCAAGATGTTGGCAGGGTCAGAAGCCCTCTGCAAATCTGTAGGTGACTCCTTCCTTGCCTCTTCCTAGCTTCTGGGGGTTTCCTGGCAGTCCTAGGGTTAACTGTAATCTCTGCCTTCAGCATCATGTTGTGTTCTCCCTGGACATGTGTCTGTGTCTTCATGTGCTGTCTTTTTTTTTTTTTTTTTAAGATTTTACTTATTTATTTGACAGAGAGAGACACAGTGAGAGGGGGAACACAAGCAGGGGGAGTGGGAGAGGGAGAAGCAGCCTTCCTGCTGAGCAGGGAGCCCGATGCGGGGCTCGATCCCAGGACCCTGGGACCATGACTTGAGCCAAAGGCAGACACTTAACAACTGAGCCACCAAGGCGCCCTCACGTGCTGTCTTATAAGAACACCAGTCATATTGGATTAGGGGCTCACCCTACTCCAGAATGCCCTCATCTTAATGTAATTAATTACATCTACAATGACCCTATTTCCAAATAAGAATACATTCTGATGTCCTGGGGGTTAGGACTTCAACATATCTTTTGGGGGGTTACAATTCAACCTCTAACAGTGTCCAAGGAAGTTAATGTCATTGACTTCTACTTTCCTCTGTCAGGTGTATAGAGAGTGGTGACTAAATGCTAGATGCTGACCATATCTAGGAGGTGAAGGCCTGGGCTTGCAGCAGGCAAGGCCCATACTCTCTGGTACCTGAGGCCTTTGGATGGGCTCGATGTGGACCACAGTGAGCAAAGTGTGTCCTCAGAGAGAGCTTCCCTAAGGGCATAAACATCCTCTGTTCCTCTAGATGGTCCACATTATGTCCTTGGGTGAAATTAAATCATCAGAGAGCCTTTGATCTATTCTACGTTGTTTTTGCCACCTGTACAAATGCTCTATTCTGGATTTTGCTTTGGCATTACCCCATGGGCTTACATTAAGATATTATCAGAGGGGCACCTGGGTGGCTCAGTTGTTAAGTGTCTGCCTTTGGCCCAGGTCATGATCCCAGGGTCCTGGGATCAAGCCCCGCATCGGGCTCCCTGCTCTGTGGGAAGCTCACTTCTCCCTCTCCCACTCCCCCTGCTTGTGTTCCTGCTCTCGCTGTCTCTCTCTCTGTCAAATAAATGAATAAAATCTTAAAAAAAAAAGAGAGATTATCAGAAATAGATATAAGAATGTTCACTCTTATATTTATTGTGGAGATCTTGTTGAAGTCATATTTAATAATTATGATGGCGATGATAGCCACTGAGTTTGAATTTTTGTTTTAGTGTTTACTACTTTGCTGGATTCTGTGCTAAATGCTTTGTTATATTATTCTGCTTCATTTTTTCAAGAACTCTGTGAGTTGATATCATTAATCTTAATGTACAGGTGAGAAAAATGAAACTCCCCCTATTGACAACCCAGCTAGAAAGGGTTGAAGCCGGGATGCCTGGGTGGCTCAGACGGTTAAGCGTCTGCCTTCAACTCAGGTCATGATCCCGGGGTCCTGGGATTGAGCCCCTGTTTCTCCCTCTGCCTCTGCTGCTCCCCCTGCTTGTGCTCTCTCACTTGCTGTCAGATAAATAAAATCTTAAAAAAAACACATTTCTAAAAAAAAGGAAAGGGTTGAAGCTAAGATTCAAAGCTGGGTCTATCCCACCCCAATATCCATGTTCCCCCTAGTAAGCTTTACTACCTCTCACTGTAGCCCAGTGTGTCTCCTTCACAAAGACCCACAGATGAAATTTCCCTCAATATCAGAATTCCCTTTATAGTGTTCGTGACCCTAAGAGTGATGTAGAGGAGATGGAACTCTCTTCATGAATATTAGATTTTACCGGATCATGGGCATAAGGCTATGGGTACATTTCAACCAAGGCTTATATAAGATATAAAACCCTTCTCACTCAATAATTCATATCATCTCCCTGTTCTGTTTCCTCCCATTACCATAACATCCTACCACCATTTACCAAAAAGGACGTTATCAGAAAAGTCAGGAGAAACAGACCTACTATGTGACCTGAGCCCTAAATTTAGCCTTACCCTCAGCTTGTGAGCCCTAGCATCGTAAAAGCACATAGCACCATCTATGAACAGAGGAAGGTATCCAGCTTGGTCTGAACCCCATTGACATCCTGGTGCCAAGAAGATCACTTAGATCCTCCCCATGTGCAACCTCAGCCAATCAAATGCACACCACAATGCAGACACCTGACAAATTAACTAAGGGAAAGGAGACGAGGCAGAACAGTTCTAATGCTGATCATGACTAATTGGGTCATTTTTAAGGACAAGAAAACAGAATTCAGAATATCAAAACATGGGTTGCTGAAGGGCTGTAATAATGCTTAGTGTCCAATACGGAGAGGAAGATATATTTAAAATCAAAGCTAGTGGGGCGCCTGGGTGGCTCTGTCGGTTAGGCGTCCCAACTCTTGATTTCAGCTCAGGTCATGATCTCAGGGTCATGAGATCACGCCCCGTGTCAGGCTCCGGGCTGGGGCATGGAGACTGCTTGGGACTCTCTCTCTCTTTTTTTTTTTTTTTTTTAAAGATTTTATTTACTTATTTGATAGACAGAGACAGCGAGAGAGGGAACACAAGCAGAGGGAGTGGGAGAGGGAGAAGCAGGCCTCCCGCTGAGCAGGGAGCCCGATGCGGGGCTCGATCCCAGGACCCTGGGACCACGACCTGAGCCGAAGGCAGACGCTTAACGACTGAGCCACCCAGGCGCCCCGGGACTCTCTCTCTTGTTCCCTCTGCTCCTACCCTCTCTTCTCTCTGTCTCCCCCCTCCTCTCTAAAAAACAAAACAAAAACCCAAAGCTAGTTTGATTCTACTCTCTACTGCTAAATCAAGGAGCCCAGAAGAGCTCTAGTAATGCAGATTGCCTCTCTGTAATCTCAGTACAAAGAAAAGCAGGGCAGTTCTGGGGCAACTGGTCTCTTTTCCTCTTACAGACACAGTGAATCTCTCATTACTGATTACAGTTCCCTCTTGCTTTGGCTTCTAGGCAGAGAAATCTGTGGCTTCCCTCTAATAACTGTATAGGCTCTTAAGGTCTGCATTTTGGTTTCCTTCCCACCCCCCTAGCTTTACCTTAGTTTTCTGTGTTTTATGCCCTGTCACTGAATTTCCCCATCTACTTATTTACATATTTATTTATTTTTAAAGATTTATTTATTTATTTGGGAGAGAGAACAGGGGAGGGGCAAAGGGAGAGGGAGAGAGAGAATCCTTAGGTAGACCTGGACCCCGACATGGGGTTTGATCCCAGAACCCTGAGATCATGACCTGAGCTGAAATCAAGAGCAGGCCACCTAACCGACTGAGCCACCCAGGCACCCCTATTTATTTGATTTTATTTATATATTTGAGAGAGAGCGAAAGTGAGAGAGATCACAGAGGGAGAGGGAGAAGCAGACTTGCCGCTGAGCAAGGAGCCCAGTAGGGGATTCGATCCCAGGATCCTAAGATCATGATCTGAGCCAAAGGCAGACGCTTAACTGACTGAGTCACCCAGGAGTCTGATTTTTCATATTGCATTATATGTGTTTGTCTACACTACCTCCCACAACATAAATCACGTATTAATAAATCAGTAAATATATTCAAGACATTCAGGGCACCTTGATCTTAATCAGTAAATTATCTCTAAATCATTAATACAACGGCGGTGGTCCCTACTGGTCACTGGCCTCTGTTTTGCTTGCTGTTGTTTTTAATTTTTGATTTTTATTTTGACAGGATCAGGTTCACTCATCTTAAATTTTTATTTATTAGTTTTTAAAATTCCAGTGTCATTGACATACAGTGTTACATTAGTTTCAGGTGTACAATATAGTGATTCAGCAACTCTTTACATGACTCAGTGCTCATCATAATAGTACTCTCAATCCCAATCACCTATTTCCACATCCCTGCCCCCTCCCCTTTGGTAACCATCAGTTTGTTCACTGTAGTTAAAAGTCTGTTTTTCTGTTTGTCTTCTTTTTCTTTGTTCATTTGCTTTATTTCTTAAATTCCACATATGAGCGACATCATATGGTGTTTGTCTTTCTCTGACTGACTTACTCCATTTAGCATAATACTCTAGATCTATCCATGTTGCTGCAAATGGCAAGATTTCATTCTTTTTAAATTTTTTACTCATTTCTTTTTAAAGTTATTTATTTATTTCAGAGAGAGAGAGATTGAGCACAAGTGGAGGGGGGAGGAGCAGAGGGAGAGGGAGAAGCAGACTCCCCGCTGAGCAGGAAGCCTGATGTGGGACTCGATCCCAGGACCCTGGGGTCATGACCTGAGCTGAAGGCAGATGCTTAGCCAACTGAGCCACCCAGGTGCCCTTCATTCTTTTTTTTTATGGCTGAGTAATATTCCATTGTATTATATCTACCACATCCTCTTTATCCATTCATCTATGTGGACGAACACTTGGGTTGATTCCATATTTTGGCTATTGTAAATAATGTTGCAATAAAAATATGGGTGCATATATCCTTTTGAGTTAGTGTTTTTGCTTTCTTTGGAATACCCAGTAGTCGAATTACTGAATCATACGGTAGTTCTGTTTTTACTTTTTTGAAGACCCTCCATACTGTCTTCGACAGTGGCTGCACCAGTTTGCATTCCTGCCAGCAGCAACAAGGGTTCCTTTTTATTCCACATCCTTGCCAGCACTTGTTGTTTCTTGTTTTTGATCTTAGCCATTCTGACAGGTGTGAGGTGATACCTCATTGTGGTTTTGATTTGCCTTTCCCTAGTGATGAGTGATGTTGAGCATCTTTTCTTGTGTCCATTGGCCATCAGTATGTCTTCTTGGAAGAATCTCTATTCATGTCTTCTGCCCATTTTTAGATTATTTGTTTTTTTGATGTTGAGTTTGTGTAAATGTCATGAGCACGCTATGAAGGCGCATACATGAGTTGTGTCTTTCCACAATGTCAGCTTTATTCAATCCTAAAGCAAAGTCAAATCACAATTATAAAGCGGGTTCAGGATTCCAAACCCAATGACAATTCACATGTGATTAAACTTGGCTTCTTATACAGCACACAAGGCAGGACAGAAGACAAGCCACACAACAAACAAGCTCACAGAAGGGTGCAGGAAGTTAAGGAACCAAACGTGAAGTCAGTCTGTGGGCCCGCAGTTGAGATAAGGCCTTGGTCTGGTCCGGGTCAGCTCTCGGCACTACTGCTTCTGATGTTCAAGCAGTGAAGGATCGCGGTTCTGTTCGAAGATCAATCCAGCAGAGCCTTCAGTGGCAGTTGCCTTTTTTAAGTGGTCAGACATAGAGGGGTCATGTCTGAAGAGTCTGACAGTTTGCTGCCAAAATCCTTCCCTTTTTAAAGGGATTTAATCAGTTTTGGGTCCCCGCAGACCTCCTCTGGTTCTGCTCCTTATCAGTTCTGGAGTGTCAGCTGACGCTGGTCCCCACCATATCTCCTAGCTGCAGTACCTTAACTGCTTGCGTCATTGCTTGACCCAGGCTCCTGCTTGAAATGAGGGACTCCATTTTGCTCTCTACAATAAATTACGTATATATTCTGGATATTAACCCCTTATCGGATATATCATTTGGAAATATCTTCTCCCATTCGGTGGGTTGTCTCTTTGTTTTGTTGATGGTTCCCTGCACTGTGCAAAAGCTTTTCATTTTGGTGTAGTCCCAGTAGTTTAATTTTGCTTTTGTTTCTCTTGCCTTTGGAGACATATCTAGAAAAATGTTTCTACCTCTGATGTCAAAGAGATTACTGCCTATGGTTTCTTCTAGGAATTTTATGGTTTCAGGTCTCACATTTAGGTCTTTAAATAAACTCAAAAAATAAACTCAAAATCCCATTTTGAGTTTATTTTTGTGTATGGTGTAGGAAAGTGGTCCAGTTTCATTCTTTTGCACGTAGCTGTCTAGCTTACCCAACACCATTTGTTGAAGAGACTTTCTCCTATTGTGTATTCTTGCCTCCTTTCTTGAAGATCAATTGACTGTATAATAATGGGGTTATTTCTGGGCTCTCTATTCTGTTCCATTGGTCTGTGTGTCTATTTTTGTGCCAGTACCATATTGTTTTGATTACTACAGCTTATAGTATATCTTGAAATCTGGGATGGTGATACCTCCAGTTTTGTTTTTTTTCGGATTGCTTTGGCTATGCAGGATCTTTTGTGGTTTCATACAAATTCTACTGTTATTTTTTTCTAGTTCTGTGAAAAATGCTGTTGGTATTTTGATAGGGATTACATTAAATCTGTAGATTGCTTTGGGTAGTATGGACATTTTAACAATATTTGTTCTCCCAATCCATGAACATGGAATATCTTTCCATTTGTTTGTGTCATCTTCAATTTCTTTTATCAGTGGTTTATAGTTTTCAGAGTACAGGTCTTTTACCTCAGGTTCACTAACTTTTAATCCCTTGTAACATCAGAGTACCTCTTACTTTAAGGCATTTGATCATTTCTAGTGATGCTAGTCAGCATCTCTGTTGTCCAGGGTGGCTCTCTCCTCCTCATGACTTTCCATTTTCCCCTCTGCCCACTCAGTCAGGCTTCAGTCTCCTCCAGTCTACTGTAAAAGGTCTTGTCAGGGTCACCAGGAACCTCCGTGTTGCCAAATCTGACCATTCCTTTGGTGTCCTCCTCTTCCACTACCCTTGGCACACACTGACCCCTCCCTCCTTCCTCAGCCTCTGGACAACATGCTATCCCGGGTTTCCTTTTACTTCAAGGATCCTTCCTTCCTTCCTTCCTTCCTTCCTTCCTTCCTTCCTTCCTTCCTTCCTTCCTCCATTCCTTCCTTCCTTCCTTCCTTCCTTCCTTCCTTCCTTCCTTCCTTCCTTTTATTTATTTGAGAGAGAGAGAGCACAAGAGAGCACAAGCACAGGGAGGGGCAGAGGGAGAGGGAGAAGCAGGCTCCCCACTGAGCAGGGAGCCCATGTGGAGCTCAGTCCCAGGACCCTGGGATCAGGACCTGAGCCAGAGGCAGACTCTTAACCGGCTGAGCCACCCAGGCGCCCCAAGGACCGATCTTTCTTGATCATCCTTTCTAGGCTCTCCTCTGCTTGACTTCTACTACCGGAGAGGCCCAGGCTTGTCCTAGGACCCCTGTTGTTGAAATCGCTTCCTCCCTAGGTCATTTCATCCAATACCATCCACATGCTGATGTGTCTCGATTTGATTTCTGCTTATATTTTATAACCAGCTGTGCTTTTTACAACTCCACTTGAGTGTTTAATGGACATCCCAAGCTTAACGTTTTGAAAATAGAACTTCTAAATCCCACTCCCCCTGCCTTCCACCCCCGATGCCAAATCTGGTAGGTCTCTAGTTTTCCCCATTTGGGTAAATGATACCGCTCTGCCCTCGGCTGCTCAGGGGAAAGATTTAGAGTTACACTTGATTCTTTTCTTTCCTCACCTCCCACATCCGTCCATCAGCAAGTTCTGTCGCCTTTGCTCCAAAATATGTGCTGAGTCTGCCTGTTTCTTCCCGTTTCAAATCTTTCACCCTTATCTAGCATCATGTCTATGGGGCTTGCTCCAGATTCCTAACTGGTCTCTGCCTCTCCCTTCAGCAGCCTGAGAGATCTTTTTTAACATGTAAACCAGATCATACCCCTTCATCCCCTTGCTTAAAACCTGCCAGTGGCTTCCCACTGCACGTAGGACAGACAATAAACCCCTTACCCCAGTGCGGGCTGCCTTGTTCTGGCCCCAGCCCAGATCTCTGATTTTCCTTCTCCCTTTTTCATTTTTGAAACTTTTATTATGGAAAAGTGTAAAACATAGGAAAGTAGTAGACTGAGTATTAAAAAGAACCCCTGTGTGCCTACCAATAATTCTTTTCTTAACTCATGGTCAGTCTTGTTTCTTCTTTATCTCCACTTACTTCCCCTGACCTGTGTTATTTTGAAGCAAATTCCAGACATCTTATCCTCTCATCTGTAAACCCTTTCAATCTATATGAGATTAAAACTCTCAAAAATAAAATATAACCACCGTACCATTATCATACCTAAAAATGTTAATGCTAGTTTCTTAATGTCATCAAATATCAAGTCAGTGTTCAGATTTCCAGTTGTCTCATAACTCATTTTTTTTTAGTGTTGATTTAGGATCCAAATTATGATTATTGATATGCCTTTTTAAATCTCTTTTAAGCTATTATTCTCCCCGCCCCCATTTCTCTCTTTTCTTACTCTCTTTGCAGTTGATTTGTTGATAAACCTAGATCATTCATCAAATAGTGTTTCTCACAGTCTGGATTTTGCTGATTACAACCCTGTGCTATGGGTTGACATTTCCCTCTTCTAGTATCTGTAACTTGCTATTTGGCTCTAGGGGCCTGATTGGATTCAGGTTTGATATGTTCCTTTCACAGGGGTGGGGGTGGGGGAACAAGATTACTGCACAGGTGGTAGTGGAACTTAGCTGACCACTGTCCTCCTTGCCCACACCAACTTGGGCCACACTGGCCTCTCTTCTGCTCCTTTAGTTCCAGCCTTGGGGCCTTTGCCTTGGTTGTTTCCTCTGCTTATAACACCACCACCACCACCACCACCACCACCACGACCCCGAAACCCCCTGTCTTTGCATGGCCAGCTGCTTCATGTCATTCAGATCTCAGCCTAAATGTCACCACCCAGAGCAGCCCTTCTGGGACCTCTCTATCTGCTCCTTAGCATTTCCCACCACTGGACACCATGTATATATTCATTTGTTGGCTTATTTACAGTCTGCCTCCTCCTGAACTAGAGCATCAGCTCCATGGGAGCAAGAGCCTCATCTCTCATGCTCACTGCCGTATCCCCAGCACCAGGAATAGTGTTTGGCCCATGGTAGATGCTCAGCAGATGCGTGCTGAAGGAGATGATGCCACTCAGTCACATCTTTCTCTGTGTGCCCAGGCAGCCAAAGGAGGCACCATCAAAGCTGCTTCAGGATTCAGTGCCACTGAAGATGCCCAGACCCTGAGGAAGGCCATGAAGGGGCTTGGTAAGTGTCCCACTGGACGGAAACACGCCCTTAGGTGTTGTGCATCACAGAGTCACACAGGGGGTGCTGGGCCCACTGGCAAAAAATGAGCAGGTCTCTAAGAAAATACAGTGGGAACAAGTTGGCTTTTAAGACAGATTAGATGGGAGGGTATTCGTCACTTTTCTTACAGAATTAACATTTAATGCACTCGTTCTGGATTTCCCCACTTAAATCTGTTTTGCATGAGAACGTTACAAATCTAAATGTAAACTTTAGAAATGTATCTGTTGTCCAGTTAGTGCTGTATGTGTTTGGTGCCATAGGGTTTACAAAGCACTTTCACAAACATTATTTCGACGAGTATGTACACAACAGCGCAGCAATGCAGTGAAAGCAGCGACTGCACTTGTTATTTTCAGCCCATTTCATGGATGTGAAACTGAGACCCAGAGAAGTGAAATCACATAATAAGTGGAACTGAGCCATGAGTCACACTCAGCACGTGGGCGTGCTCTGGCCGCTCTTGCCTGGGTGGATGTTTGGCCAGAGAAGTGCCCTTGGTTCATAGCTGCTATTTATAATCTTCTTGTGATTTAGTTAAAAACATTTGATCATGAAGCCTTATTTCCCAATTTTTCTCCCCCCAAAGAGCTTGTTTTACTTAGCCCCAGTGTTACTAGCAGCAAATACGACAAGAACAATAACAGACAACAGCCTGTTTTACTGCTGCGAAGTTGAGATTTAGGGAGGTTAGCTAACTTGCCCGACATCTCAGAGATAGTAGGTGTTAGACTCAGGATTCTAGGCAATTCCAGGCAGTCAGACCGAGGCAGCGTGACTCCAGAGCTGGAGTTTTAAGTGCCTGTGCTGTCCTGCTGCCCACCTCTGAATGGAACATTGTTCTGAATCGATATGTCCTTCCCCTCATTTTCCCTTTTTCATAAATAAGATGGAAAGTGTGCTTGGCCCACTCTTTTTTTCATGTTTTCCTATTTCTTTGGTATATAGCAAGAATACCATAATTCAGAATGTGGACCACATTGCATTCATAATTCTCAAAAGTCAGGAGACATTTGACAACTGGTTCTTGTCAATGTCTTTTATATGGGGACCAATGTAAGGCAGAGAGTTGGAGGAGACATGGATTATAAAACCTAGTCCAGCGAGTCCATGGATGCTCGATGGGTAAGGTGTGCACAGAAATAACTATAATAACGTGATAATAGCTATCACAATATGATAGTGATAGGAGGGGCACAAATGAGATCCCATTAGGTTCAGAGAGGAGATCACATTTAATTTGGGGGCATTAGGCAAAACTCAGAGGATATAGAATTTGAGATGGGCTTTGCAAGATGAGTTGTTTCAGTAGAGGCAAGAGAGAATGTGTTTCAGGTGAATGCAATAGCATGAGCAAAGGCATGAGAGGAGTGTGAGCATTGTCCCTTTTCCAGTTTAGCTGAGGCCTAGGGGACTCACAGTAAATACTTGGAGAGGTGGCTTGCAGCAGGAGGTAGTTGGAAAGCAGGCGTTGGCTGGTACCAAAGGGAGGTCCTGGGGTTGCTACCGGGAAGGCCACCTGTAGAATCACAGACATGGGGGGATGACCCAAAAGCATTGTCCAGGAAACCAGTGCCACAATCATGACACTCTTATGGGGTGGCTAGAGGGACATACAAACCAGTAGACTGGGAATGAAGAAGGTCAGGAGAAAGGAGTGCAGTACAGTTGGATCAAGTACATTAAATAATTCAAGAGCTAGGTCTGTGAATTTGGCTGCCTGGTGTCCTTTTGTGTGGATATTTACAACAGTGAATGGGATATTGTAGAAAGTCTCAAATGCCAGACTGCAGCTCCTGTAGTAAATCCAGCAGATGACTGGGGGGGGGGGGGCATTGTGTATTCCTGAGCAGGGGAGGGGTCCTCTGAGAGTTTTTCCTTGTAGGAAAATGAATCTGGCAGGACTTTGGAAAGACCAATTAGGAGATAAGAATACCAGTTAACAGACATTACATGTGTCTAAGCCCCCAAAATCCTGAATTGGAGTAGTAGTGGTAGGAATCAAAGAGGGGATGGAGGCAAAAACGATTTTTAGAGTTAGATTTTGTATGCCTTGGCAGGAAATTTGAATGTGGAGGATGAGAGAGGGTAAAAAAAAAAAATCTATTTTGAGGGTTCAAACCTGACTGAAAGAAGGATGGTGCCTTTTATAGAAACGGGTGAGTGAAAGATGGATCTTCCCTCACTGAGAGTTCTGAAGGAAAATAGGAAGGTTGTATATAGATACCTCTTTTTTTTTTTAAGAGAACAGAGAGTAGGTCCCTAAGGTATGTAAACAAAGTTCTGTAGCTTCCGTCCCTGCGGCTCACACTTTTCTGGATTTCTAATCTTGCAAAGAATAACTATGGTAAATCTAGACTTTTTCATTTCTCCCTGAAATATCCCAGTAGAATCTCTTCCGTCGTCCTTCACAATTCCCCATACAGGTTAAACAGTGAGGAAGCAGAAAACTCACCAAACATACGTGAACATCCAGCTGTTACTAAGACAAGGGACCGATTTTGAAAAATCAGAATAAAGCCCCTCCCCCGCCCCGTCAAAGTTGCTTCAAGAAACAGGCACACAAAATTTAGGATATTTAAAATTTGTAATTCTCATGAAGTTCTGGTCGGGTATTGCACAGTGGGAACTCGTCAGCAGTTATCAAAAGGGAACTGTCTGAGGTCAGGAAGGATAGCTTGGAAATGAAAAACACATTTACGGATCTCAGAGTGCCAGTGCATGCAGTGAGCAGCCCATTAAAACTCTGCAGGTTGGGGCGCCTGGGTGGCTCAGTCGGTTAAGCCACTGCCTTCGGCTCAGGTCAGGATCCTGGAGTCCCGGGATCAAGTCCTGCATCAGGCTCCCTGCTCGGCAGGGAGTCTGCTTCTCCCTCTGACCCTCTTCCCTCTCGTGCTCTCTATCGCTCATTCTCTCTCTCTCAAATAAATAAATAAAATCTTTAAAAAAAAAAAAAAACCTGCAGGTGCCGGGTGAAGGGGGTTGAGTACAGTAGTGACGAGCTCTCAGCGATGGACAGAAGTGGTGAATCACTATATTGTACACCTGAAACTAACACAACACTTTTCGCTAATTATGCTGAAATTAAGAAGCAGAACCCTGCAAAGTGCGAGTGAATTAAGAGTCCGAATTGTTTCAAAACTCAGAGGAAATGATAAGATTAAAAATGAGAAGAGGGGCGCCTGGGTGGCTCAGTCGGTTAGGCGTCTGCTTTTGGCTCAGGTCGTGATCTCAGGGATCTTGGGATCAAGCCCCGCATCGGGCTCTGCGCTCGGCAGGGAGTCCGCTTCTCCCTCTCCCTCCTCTGCCTCTCTTGCTCTCTCTCTTTCTCTCTCAGATAGATAAATTATGTCTTTTTAAAAAATGAGGAGAGGAAAAGCAAGAACATGGAAGATACAGAAGAGAAGAACCAGAAGACGTGAAAAGAATTGCAGAGGAGGGGTAAAACACAATCCCAGTCAGCATTTAGCGACTATTTAGTCACTGCGGGGCATTGTGCTAAGGAATTCACTTCCTTGTTTTATTGAACACTTGCAGCAGCCCTGTGAGGGAAGGTGCTATGGTCACGCACATTCCTGGGTAAGGAAGCTGACGCTCAGAGAAGTTAGCCTTTTTTTCAGTGGTAAACAGTTGATTCAAGGAGAGGCTAAAAAAAAAGGAGAGGCTAAGACTCAAATCTAGTGTCTGGTTCCTGAAAAAATAGACAAACCTACTGAACAAGGACCTCTTAAAAAGAGCTCTGCATGTGTTGGGGGTAACGCTGGTGTCCTTGGGGGACCTGTTTTCTGACTCCTCTCTCAAATCACCTCACTCACTGTCCCCACTCTCCGCCAGGCACCGACGAAGATGCCATCATCAGCATCCTCGCTTACCGCAACACGGCCCAGCGCCAGGAAATCAGGACGGCCTACAAGACCACCATCGGCAGGGTAGGCCGCAGCCTCTCCGGCTCCAGGGGCTGATGAAGAACCTGTCAGGCAGCAGGGAGGCTGGGGTCTCTTCCCGAGCTAGATTCCTGAAGTGGCCCTGGGTTTTCAGAAGCAGATCCTTGCCCTGTTTAAAGATGGTCTTGAAAAAAAACAAAAAAAACAAAAAAAAAACGGTTTCAGCGTGTTCCCGCCACTGTCCTTAGCCAGCAGTGATTTCAGGGGGCTCTTGGTATCTTCCCACCCAGCTCCTTGCAGGGACTCGGTCGCTCAGTGGACTCTGCCCCCACCCTTCCAGCA
Source organism: Eumetopias jubatus (assembly GCF_037043125.1). NCBI lineage: Eukaryota > Metazoa > Chordata > Mammalia > Carnivora > Otariidae > Eumetopias > Eumetopias jubatus. The sequence goes on along the minus strand of NW_028274815.1, from coordinate 53,029,618 downwards.
CTGTCTTCCTGATCCGGGTCAGGCTGCTGTTAGGCCACTGTGGATGGAGCAGTGTTTATATCTAGTTTGTTTTAAACAGGCTCTCCTAGGATTTAGAGTCTATTCCGACTCTTCCACCTAAACCCATTTGTCGCATATATTCATTCCTTTGATGATCCTCAGTTGAGGGACACCGTCTCAAATTCTAGAATGAGGCCAGTGTGTTGGTGAACATGTATATAATTTGTAAGCTTATGCATTCAGAGGGTGTTCACTCACCCCTTCTGCTCTGAGTCGTGCACCCCTCAGGGACCCTCTTTCACACTCCGTTTTCAGCAACTCACTTACCAGAGCCATTCCAGCCAACCTTTCCTCCTCACTGAAAACCTGTCTGTGTGATTAGCAAGAATCTTTTTATGGAGGAAACATTATCACTGAGTGTTTTAGGTCTCGGAGTACAGTAACTCTGGTAAATGTTTCTATCCTCGAGAAACCTTACAGCTAGTCCAACTGCAGCTGTTTCTCGAAGACTGGCACTAAAGTGCTGGCTGGGACAGAGCTGGCTTGGCGATCCCCCAGGGCATCTGCATGCCAACTTTGGCTGGGACCCCAGTGGGGAATGAAATTCTTCATAGCTCAGACTGTCTTTTGGGCATTTGGAACTCTTCTCCGTCCCAAAGACACTTAATGAGCACAGATCGGTGTGAACATTCATGTGATATGTGAACTGGAATATTCAGCCTCCGAACGAAGCCCATCTGATGGCAGTTTGTTAAGATGCCCAGCATTAACGGATTGAGCACTAATTTGTTCATTCACGGAGTATGTGTGGATTTGACATAAAAAGATGCACAAGAGATTGAAATACAGAGGCTGTGCGGACAGGTTTGTGAGAATCAGAGATCTGACTTGAACAGTATCTGAGCTTCTTATATTGGTTGATCTTAAGTGGGTTCTTGAACTCTCTGACCTGTTCTAGGAGGAGATGTGAATAACCTTCTTTAGAATTTGGTCCTTTGTCCAAAGAATTACATTTCTTTTTGGGAATTGAGTCTTAAGAAATAATCATGGGGGCGCCTTGGGTGGCTCAGTTGTTAAGCGTCTGCCTTCGGCTCAGGTCATGATCCCAGGGTCCTGGGATCGAGCCCCGCATCAGGCTCCCTGCTCCGCAGGAAGCCTGCTTCTCCCTCTCCCCCTCCCCCTGCTTGTGTTCCTTCTCTCGCTGTGTCTTGCTCTGTCAAATAAATAAATAAAATCTTTAAAAATATAATCATGAATGATCACAAAGATAACAGCTAAATGCATGTATATGTAACAGTACAAATAGAAACAGGGGACCAATGAAAGAAATTATATTGCATGTACATATAGAAATTTTAGCAGCTGTTAAAAATGTCATAGGTGATTATCGACTCGGAAATATATTCAAAGTACATTGCTAAGTGAGTGAATACATTTAAGTCAGAGTCTACAAACTTTTTGATCTCAAGATCCTTTTACACTCTTAACTTACTGAGGACTTTTTTGTTTTTGTGGATTATATCTATTGATATTTGCCATATTAGAAATTAAAACAGGCATTTAAAAAATATATATCTGTTAAAACTTATTTAAAAATAATAAACACATTACATGTTAATATAAATAACACTTTTATGAAAAATAGCTATACATTCCAAGACAAAAACATTTAGCAAGAAAATTGGCATGGTTTTACATTTTGCGAAGTTCTGTAATGCCCGGTTTAATGGAGCACGGTTGGATTCTCATACCTGCTTCTGCACTGTTTGCAGTGATGTGTGGTTTTGGTTGAAGCATAGGAAGAAAATCTGGTCTTGTACAGATACGTAGTTGGAAAGGGGGCATTTAAAAAGCCTTGTAACATAATTGTAGAAATGTACGTGTGTCCAGTAGTCTTTGCAAAACTCCACTGTACAACTGTGAGAGAATGACAGTGAAAAGGCAAATACTGTCTTCGTGTTATCATGAAGAGAGTTGCGACCCTGCAGCCCCCCTGAAGGGGTCTGGAGACCCCAGGCAGCCCTGGCCCACACTTTGAGAGCGGCTGGTTTAAGTTAGTGTGGCAGTTACACAGAGCCCCTTGCTTGCTTTGCAGGACCTGATAGACGACTTGAAGTCGGAACTGAGTGGCAACTTTGAGCGGGTGATCGTGGGGATGATGACGCCCACCGTGCTGTACGACGTGCAGGAGTTGCGGAGGGCCATGAAGGTGTGTGGCCCTTCTCTCCTGCAGCCGCTGACTGGCTTCCTCAAGAAAGTGACAAAAGCCTTGTGAGAGTGGGGAGGGTGAGGTACAGGAGAGTTTCCCTCGTTGATGACAACGCAAGAACATGACATTACTTTACAGCAGTTGTCACTTAAGAGTTGTTCTCAACAAAGTGATGCAATCATTTGCTCTTTCCTGTGGCTCCGTAGGGAGTGGTGATGGTTGTGCCTGTGGTGCGGCTCTAGGAACTTCCTTGCTGTGTTAGCTGCTTTCGAGATATGAAACTTTATGGTGGACCCAGTGGAGCCTCTGGGTCTGCTGTAGGCTCAGAATTGTCAGAAAGGATTCTTGGCCTCCCTGATTGCTGGGTCCACTGTGCCCCAGCCCAGGGTCTGCCAGTTTTGAATGATCAACTACGAAATTCAAATACAATTACCCTCCCCAACCATGTCCGTAAACAGCCTTGTGGAAGGTTCTGGGAAAACAAAGAGGTTAACAGTCTTTGCCAGGAGATTCTGCCCTTCACAGGAAAAGTACAGGGGAAGTCAAGGAAAGATTAAGCGCCCCCAGAGGGCAGGCCCTGTCCATAACCTGGCACAATAACCATCCAATAGAAACAGCCCATAAATGTTTGTTATTACTAAAAACAATTATGATAAATACATTGGAATTTGGGCAGGACAATTAAAATTAGCAAATCCTGTTGCTAGAACCCCGTGGGTTGTCTTTATTCTCTGCAGATTCCTGGCTATATATGCCTCTGTGTCTGGGATTCAACATTGTAAACTGGCTCCAAACTCCCTCTCCTCTGGGTTTCTTGTGTAGGGAGCTGGCACGGATGAGGGCTGCCTGATTGAGATCCTGGCCTCCCGGACGCCCGAGGAGATCCGGCGCATAAACCAGACCTACCAGCTTCGTATGTAGCGTCCTCAGTGGCCCTGTTGAGGCTTCACTGTGATTTGAGAAGTAAACTAGCAGCGGGTCGTTACCTACAGATTAACCCCCCTTCATAGCAACACTGACCATGAGGGATCCTCAGTTTCAGGCAGATCCCTCTCTAGGGAAATGACAGTCTGTTGGCTTCTCAAGACTTTTCTGGTTAAGATGCCACTCCACTGAAGCCACCCAGTGTAGCATTTTATGACCCTGAAAGTTGGAAGGTTCTTATTATCAAGCAGAGAATCAAACGTGTTTGTTCAAAAGTGGTGGCACCAATGAATCTTAACATTCTAGGGAATGGCCTGGAGGGGCTGTCTAGCCCAACTTCTGACCTCCAGACGGGACTGTATACATCCTCCAGCCATCTCAGAAAGATAGACATTTACTGCCCTCTTAAAAATCTCCAGAGGATGATACTTATGAAGAGCCTTTAAAATATGTCTTTTTGCCCTAAGAGGGCAATAAAAAAATGCACAAAAGGTTTAGATCCTAAAGTGCTTATTTGGTATTGTTCATACAGCTAAAAATATCCAACAGTAGCAGATTGGGTAAGCAAAATATCGTGCACCCACACAGTGGAGTATTATGTAGTCACCAAGATGTGTATTGAAGGATATTATTAAATTTTATTAAAGGGATTATGGTAGAGTTTTGTGGGGTTTTTTTTTTCCTCCTTCATTTTATTTATTTGTTTTTCCCTAAGTTTCCCATAGCAAACATGCACTACTCCGGTAGAAAGAAAACAAAACAATAAGAGTTTTTTGGTAAGTGTTTGGAGCAGGAGATACTAGACCTTGGGAGCTTGGTTCAAGCACTCAGATCCCCACGTCTGCTGAATATAGGTTTTCTAAACCTGAGGGTCTGTGAAGGGTTAGAGCTTCTCTGGGGGAAACTCTCAGAAGGCACGTGCTGGAATTTGGGCCTGACAGCCCCCTGCAGGTCCCCAAACATGGGTTCAGAAACTGCTTTCTGTTTTCCTTTCAACAGTCACCATTCTCTGTGTCACTGAGAACCACAGTGAGGACAGAGCCCTGGGCAGTAGGAACCACAGAGGGAGAATTTTACAGCCCCAGCCTTCTCGACCTCCCATGTTTTTTTTCTTTTTTTAAAAATTTTTTTAAAAGATTTTACTTATTTATTTATTTGACAGAGAGATAGAGAGCACAAGCAGGGGGAATGGCAGGCAAAGGCAGAGGGAGAAGCAGACGCCCCGCAGAGCAGGGAGCCCGATGCGGGGCTCCATCCCAGGACCCCGGGATCATGACCCGAGCCGAAGGCAGACGCTTAACCGACTGAGCCACCCAGGCGCCCCTCGACCTCCCATGTTAAGGAACAGGAACATCTTGTTTCCTCTAATCCTACCTTGACCATTTCATCAGTGTTCAGTTTTTGAAAAACTGTGCAGGGTGAAAACCCTCATGAGGAGCTGCTTCAGTAAACTGGCTAATCTTGGGGAGGGCAGACGGCTCTGGAGCAGGACGTGGTGCTGGGCAGGACTCTCTCCTGATGCAGCTCATTTTGCTCTCTTGCCAGAGTATGGGCGGAGCCTTGAAGATGACATTCGCTCTGACACTTCGTTCATGTTCCAGAGGGTGCTGGTGTCTCTGTCCGCTGTGAGTTGCTCCCTCTGTGGGCTGCTTCTGACAGGGGTTGAGTTCCTTGGGGCGCTCACTCCATATCTCTTCTCCAGACTTTCTCATCCTTTCATCCTCGCAAATGTGCATATTCCCCAGGTGTTGTTCTTGGGCCTGTCGTTTTCATCTTCTTTCTTTTAGAGACTCTGGGTAGTCACGCATACCCATTTATTCAAACTTGTGTATACAAGTACCTAATACATGCCAGATACCCTTGCTTTATGAGTTTATGTTATCATATATATAAATATTATATTTATATATCAGGTACATAGGTTGCTGTAATAAAGGCAGGAAAAGTGCCCAAGGAGAGGGACAGAGTAAAAAGAAGGTTCGAGGAGAGAGTCTGGTTGCAGAAACAAAGCAAAGCCTTCATGACAGAGGTGCCGGTTTGGAGAGGACCTGGAGGTTTGCTAGGATTTCAAGAAGCAGAGGTGTAGGTGGGTGCATCACACACAGGAAGAACAGCCAGAAAGAGGCAAGGAGGCAGGAACCATGGGGTCTTTCATGTCAGTTAACTGAGCAGTTGGCAGGCAATTCTAGGAGCAAGGTGGAAGGAAGACCTGGGATCCCTTGTTGCAAGAGTAGTAGGGAGCCACTGAAGGTTTGGGAACGCTGGAGGGAACTGCATTTTCAGAAGAGTAATGTAATAATGATGTGTAAGATCAGTTGAACTGGAGGCTGGGAGGCCAGGTAGGTAGTTACTTCAATATTCCAGATGAGAAATAAAGCAGGACTGGGCTAGTGTGGGATCAGAGGTGCCAGAAAATAGATGATGCATCCATGAGATATTTCACATGACTTCCAAATTTTGTCTTTATCCCGACCTCCTTCCTGAGTATAAGACTCTCATTTCTCACTGCTTTCTAAGGTGCTTCCTCAAATCAGGCCTCCTAACCTAAATCTGAACTCATTTCTCTCTGCCCGCCCCCGCCCCTAAAACGGCGCATCTTCCTGACTTGCCTGTTTCTGTTAATACTGTTGCTCTTCTTCCAACAAAGCAGGACCCTGGAAATCATCTCGCACCCTCTCTCTCCCCTGTCTCTGATACTTAATAACGCCAGCCTACTTTTCTTATTTCCTACCCATTTTGTTCTTTGCCTCCCAGATTTAGCATTCTGCCAAGCCATGCCTAGACCATAGAATGTTGAGACAGCATAGCAAATAAAAATAGTCTAACAAACTAGAGGGAAGTCGCCTGTTTTGTGGCTCCTTAAGCATTCCTCCAAGGCTTCGATCCCGCCCTCTCCCAGAGCTGGTGTCCGTGAGGGATGGAGCATTTTCACATGCTCCTTAAGCCCCACCGCTGGTCCTAGACTCTTGATTTTTCTTCTGTTTCCCAGCCCCTGTTTGGCAGAATTGATCAATGTAGATTTGCCAGTTAGGAAGGCCTTGGTCAGCTAGGAAGACATAGGCGTGGGGGGAGGTGGCGCAGGGGAGGAGACAGCAGGGGAGGGGCGGTCAGCAGGCAGGGTTCGCTCTCCTTCACTTCTCCTGGCACAGACACCCGGGCAGCATTCAGGAATCTCTGGCTCTCTGGTTGGTAATGTTTTCTAGGCACAGGTTAGAGCCACAGGAATAATGGAAGCACATTCAGCCCTCCCTAGGCTGGAAGTGTGACCCCTGTTGGCATTCTGTCTAATGACCATGTCCTTGGCTTCCCGGACATTCTGTCTTCATGGATACTGTCTCATTCTCTTTGCTTTGTTTTTCTCAGGGTGGCAGGGATGAAGGAAATTATCTGGATGATGCTCTCATGAGACAGGATGCTCAGGTTAGTAGAACTGCAGTTTCTTTCTTTTCTTTTGCCAGTAAGGCCTTAGTTGGTGGACCCCCTGTTATATTTGTATTTCAGTGTATATTGGTCAGGCTGGGATATGTTCTATTAAAATAAAAAAAGATTCCCACAGATGACCTTTAATAGCAGAAATTTCTTGCAGAAATATACCTGGGGCTTGGGGTGACACAGGGCATCATTATATAAGATCCCTGGGTTCTTGACACTGAGATCATGGTATGGCCACCCCAGAGAACCATGGAGTGTCTTCTGAATCACCTGGAGGTGAAGGGACCTGCCTATGCTTTGTTTACCTTGCATTTTTACTTCCCCAGAGAGAACGTTTGCTAGAACCTGTGTAAAAGAGCTTGGCACAGTGTGTACCCTGTTGGGTAAAATTAATATCAAACCCCAAGAAGCAGTTGTTTCCCTGGTGCCCAGCCCATTGATGGCTGTCCTGGCACCAACCCCCGATTCATTTACTGTGGCCAGATGACACTAATTACAATAGCTAATAAAAAACAGGTCCTTACCAGGTACCAAACACTGTTGTGAGCTCTTGACATGAAGTATGTCGTTGAATCCTTGCAATAAGCCCACGAACCAAGTACTGCTATCCCCATTTTATGGATGAGGAAATTGAGGCTTATAGTAGTCCAGTTCCTTGCTCAAGTTCACAGGTAATACATGGCAGCACTAGGGTTTGAACCTGGGCAATTTGGATCTAGACCCTGTACTCTTAACCAATATACAACCATAGGGAAGGATTGGTCCCGTTCAGTATGTGAGGTATGAATCACTATGGATTCTACAGGAAAGAACCTGTTGCTTTCACCAGAAGGGAGAGGGGTAATCGTGTCTTAAGAGTTCTGAGGATACAAGGGGGCCCATCCCATACTGGAGAAATAGGAAATTGCCTTTAATCCAGAAGCTTTGAGGAGGGAGGAAGTATTGAAGACATTGGAACTTCAGGATGCTTATGTGAATTTCAGCTACCTCAAGGACAGCATTTTTGGAAGCATGTTGGAAGGAGCCTCCATAGCCTGGGTGATTCTCAAATTAAATGAAGAGTTAGTGAGCAATTTATTCTGGAGACATTATACCCACCGTCAGTTTCTGGTGGGTCTCCTAGGTGCCAGGCATTGCATTTACAACCTTATGCTTTTTCCTTACAACACATCTGTGGGGTAGATATTATTATTTCGTATGCCTTAGAGATTAAGAAACTGATGCAAAGATTTAAATAACTTGTCCCAGATCACATAGCTGGTGGAATTGGGCTCTTAGAATCCAGGTCTGTCTAATTTTTTAAAACCATGCAATTCAATGAACAAATGTTTTGGGGGCTCTTCAAGGAGCACAGTTCCCCTTGGGAGTGATCAAGGTGAAAAGGGGCTTCCAAGTAAGTTTGGGCTGGGGAAGTCGGACACAAGGAGTAGAGCTCAGAGTAGGTTTTTCTGGATCCTTTCAAGTCTTACCAAGAGGTGAGGAATTTAAGAACAACTGCAGGGAGATTTCAGCTCTTAGAGGATAAAACGGGAGGAAAACCTTTTCAGCCTTTGCTCTGTGACTTATATCAGCAACAAGGGGAGTATTTGCAAACAGTGGGTATTATATCTTGATTTTGACGGAGGAAAGTAAATGAGTTTGAGATGAGAAGAATGATCAGGGCAGGTGGAATTAGGTAATGGTTACTTTCAAAAGGTAGAAATCTTAAAATATAGAGGCTGTTATCCAACAAGTCCAATTGTATCTGTTCTTGGGATGAAACTTGCACCGAAGGACATAACCAGGAGCACTCAGAATTCCCACTTTAGAAAGAAACTTGTGATATAGTAAAAGTACATTAAAAATGCCCTTGAGAGTTTTGGCTAGATGACACATTTTGATTCCCTTCTTCTGAAAAACAAACAAACCAGCAAATATAAAAGTAGGGAAAATCTGCAGCAACACTGGAAACTGTGGAGGAGGGCCATTAAAATGCCAGATGGGCGGCGAACCTGGGCCAATGACTCTGGAAGGACATTTCTGCCCCAGAAAAGGGGCTGATCCCCCCGCCAGCTCCAAGCCAGAAGCAGGCACAGTGGCTTCATGCAAACAGGAAGAAATTCCTCAGGGAACTCCTGAGTCTCGGCTGCCCTCCGTGAACAAGCAACTGGTGCTCCTGCTTGAAATCCATCCAAATAAAAAGTAAGGCGCTCCAGGAAGAATCCACTCACCTTGTTCTGGAGGGAAAAACCATATCTGGATAGGCTGCTCATCATTTAAGAATGGAAGAGCATGAAAAGCCACAAATGCCTCAGCCCAAACACCATGTGGCCCGTGAATACACAGAAGCAGGAAGGGAGGCAAACGTAGCCATACTGTAAGGAAGACACAGATTTCAGGTTGAGAGAAAAACATTTCAATTAAACAAGAGCTAAAAAAAAAAAAGTGAGAAAATAACAGATGAACATGAAGCTGAATGAAGAGCAAGAAGAGATAAAGGGAGCTAGAGGGGCTCATGAGAAATGATCTTCAATGGAAATCTGAATTTTACAGTTTATTACTTTGCTACTTAGATGAAGCCTTTGTGCCCTTTGAGCTTTAAAATTCCATGGTTCTGTGAACTGACTCTAAAGCAGTGAGGAGATTAGACAAAGAAGCGAAGAATGAGGAGATGGAGGTAAGCCCACAGAGTGACAAAATGTGTCAAATAAGGGCATTTTGAGAAATTTAACAAGTCAGCTGCTGATTACAAATAAATAGTTTAAAAACATTTGTTTTTAATAAAATACACATAACATAAAATTTGCCATCTAGACTGTTTTTAAGAATGCAGTTCAGTAGTGTTAACTCTGTGCACATTCTTGTACAGCCCATCTCCAGAACTTTCTCACCTCACAGAACTGAAACTCTATACCCATTAAACAACTCCTCATCTCTCCCTCTCCCCAGCCACTGACAACCACAATTTGGCTTCCTGTTTCTAGAAGTTTCACCTCCCTAGAGGTCTCATACAAGTTAATCACACAGTATTCAGTGTTTGTCTAACTGGCTTATTTCACTTAGCATAACGTCCTCAAGGTTCATCCATTTTGCAGCCTGTGTCAGAATTCCCTTCCTTTGTAAGGCTGCAAAGCATTCCATTGCGTGGATGGACACCCACACGTTGCTTTTCCATTCACATGTTAATGGACAGTTTGGGTTGCTTCTACCTTTTGGTTATTGTGAATAATGCTGCTATGAAGATGGTATACAAATATCTCTGTAAGATCTGCTTTCAGTTCTTTTGGCTGTATACTCAGAAGTAGTAGTATTAGATCCTATGGTAATTCTATTTTTAATTTTTTCAGGAACAGCCATACTGTTTCTATAGCAGCTGCATCATTCTCCATTATCATCAACAGCACAGGGTTCCAGTTTCTCTACATCCTCGCCAACACTTGCTATTTTGTTTTTTGTTTTTTTTTTAAGATTTTATTTATTTATTTGACAGAGAGAGACACGGCAAGAGAAGGAACACAAGCAGGGGGAGTGGGAGAGGGAGAGGCAGGCTTCCCGCTGAGCAGAGAGCCCGATGTGGGGCTTGATCCCAGGACCCTGGGATCATGACCTGAGCCGAAGGCAGACGCTCAACGACTGAGTCACCCAGGCACCCCTATTTTCTTTGTTTTTTTAAGTAGCAGTGAGGTGATATGAATACTAGTTTTGATTTATCAGTAATGTAGTTAAAGCGATTAGAATTTCTTATAGTCCTACCTGTTTGGAATATAAGCAATTATGAAAAAAAAAATGTAAGCAATTACTAATGGGTCCTGGTTCTACTGTGAGACCTTCCGTAGCCTCAAGCAAATCACAGATCATTCCAGAGCAGTGTTGTCCAATAGAACTTTCTGTGATGCTAAAAATGTTTACGTTGGCGTTGTCTATTATGGGTAGCCACTAGCTAGTTTTAATTAACTAAATTTAATTTAATTTAAAATTCAACTTCTCAGTCAGACCAGCCACATGTGGCCACTGAGCACTTGAAATATAGCTAGTAAGATTAAGGAGTGAATTTTTAATTTAATTTAATTTTAGTTAAAATGTAAATAGTCAGGGCGCCTGGGTGGCTCAGTCGTTAAGCTTCTGCCTTCGGCTCAGGTCATGATCCCAGGGCCCTGGGATCAAGCCGAGCCCCCGCATCAGGCTCCCTGCTCAGCAGGAAGCCTGCTTCTCCCTCTTCCTCTGCCTGCCGCTCCCCCTGCTTGTACTCTCTTTCTGTCAAATAAGTAAATAAAATCTTTAAAAAAAAATGTAAATAGCCACATTTGGTTGGTGGCTACTGTACAGAACGGCTAGTCTAGGGCATGCCTTTTAGCTCTTAAGATAAAATAATGTGGGGCACCTGGCTGGCTCAGTCAGTGGAGCATGTGACTCTTGATCTCAGGGTTGTGAGTTCAAGCCCCACGTTGGGTGTAGAGACTACTTAAAAATAAAATCTTTAAAAAAAGAAAAAGAGAGAACTATGTAGTCCGTATATTGGGAGCTGCTGGTGCTTGCTCTGACTTTCCCATTAGTCTTTTTTGGGGGGCGGGGCAGGAAGGGGCAGAGGGAGAGAGAGAATCCTAAGCACGCTCCACGCCCAGCACGGAGCGAAGGTGGGGCTCAATCTTAAGACCCTGAGATCATAACCTGAGCTGAAAACAAGAATCGGATGCTTAACTGACTGAGCCACCCAGGCGCCCCAAGGTCCCATTAGTTTTATACCTAAGGAAAAATCTTGAGTCATTGCCACTCACCACAAACAGCATTCCCACACCCATCACCAACAAAATAAAACAAAGCCAGCTCAGCTCTTTGATGTTCTGGAAATATTTGCATGTTTCCTGGCACCTTCTCTGTGATGGTTTAAACTTGTGCTTTGTTTGGCTTCAGGACCTGTATGAGGCTGGAGAGAAGAAATGGGGGACAGATGAGGTGAAATTTCTAACTGTTCTCTGTTCCCGGAACCGAAATCATCTGTTGCATGGTAAGGCGCTTGCCTCATCTTCCAAAGAAAATGAGAGATGATGAAAACTATTGTCCATTATTAATTGAGAATTTTCCCCCTTTACTTGTACAAAGAACAGATTGTACTGAATTGTCTTAGAAGTTTTACCTTGGATATGTATGAGTGCAACGATGTGCATGAGGGCCAATTTCTTTTTTTCTTTTTTTAAAGATTTCATTTATTTATTAGAGAGAGAGAGGACGAGTGAGGGGGAGGAGCAGAGGGAAAGGGACAGGAGAAGCAGACTCTCCACTGAGTGGGGAGCCCGACATGGGGCTCGATCCCAGGACCCTGGGATCATGACCTGAGCTGAAGGCAGACGCTTAACTGACTGAGCCACCCAGGTGCCTGCTGAAAGATTAATTATGAATAATTAGCAGATATACAACATATTAATAGGAGTTTGGCATTTCTGTTTGTAGGAAACCAAACCTTCACGGTCAGTCCTTTTTCCAAAGCAGCCCCATTTCATTTTAGTTATGTAAGAAAAAATCTTCAGTACATCGGTGAGCAATAAAATAAAATTGTTGGTTGACATTTATTCCTAGTTAATATCCAAGTTGTAAAGCTAATAGAAGTGATTTCTTTAGGGAGTATGTTGCATAAGATACATAGTGGATAATTCCAAATTTTATTTCCTTTGTGTAATGTTTCTAATTTGCTTCTGATGATGCTTAGTCTTTGTAATGTGCTTTAACTTCTTTGGGGAAAAAAATTGTAGCAAATTTGTCGCCAGGTTTATTTTCTTCTTGTAAACAGCAATAAGGATTTAATAAGATATTTCATCTTTTATGTAAGCTCTTTAGGTCCTTATGTTGCATCATCATTTTTTAAGCCCACCGTGCCTTAGAATCACACACAATTTACAAAACCTATGGGAAATTTGAGAAGAATGAGTTCAGTAAATTGAAAACATAATTGAAAATTACAACACATTTGGAAGTTGCGTTTATTTCAGATATTCCACAGTGACTAAAAATAGGTGATTACACCTGTTAATAAATGTCATGGGCTACCGTCAGATGCACCAACTTCTGACTCAGCTCCTTATTTCTTCCCCTTCCCTTCCTTGCCGGATGACTAATTACATAAATCTCCCCCTGGTGGTATTTTCCAAGAACTGCAGGTCCTCAAATAATGCAAATAACAATTTTCACTTCTAGGCCCAAGTCAGTTGTTGGGAAGTTATAAAATATCTGCTTGTAAACCACTGGAAGAAAATCTAAGCACTCTTGGGATAAAGAAAACTTCATAATTTTTTTACCAGCCAACAGTAATAGTGAGGATTCAAAAAACTAAGGTTTTATTAATTATCTTCTAGGTGCAGTGCTAAGCATATTAAAGATTTTTTTTTTATTATTTGACAGAAAGAGAGAGAGAGCACAAGCAGGGGGAGTGGCAGGCAGAGGGAGAAGCAGGCTCCCTGCTGAGCAGGGAGCCCGAATGTGAGGCTCAGTCCCAGGACCCTGGGATCATGACCTGAGCTGAAGGCAGACGCTTAATGACTGAGCCACCCAGGCGCCCCAGTGCTAAGCATGTTACAAGCATTGTTTGTTGCAGCATCCCATTGGAGCAGCCATTATTTCCCCCATTTTACAGTGGAGAAAACTGAGGCTTAGAAAATGTGTCAATTAGATCTTTTGATCCTAAGCAATAGACGCAGACTCCAACTTAAGTAAGAAGAAGAAATAATACAGAATGGGACAAGAGGGAAAATGGAAAATACTGGTGGCTCACTGAATTGAAGGGAGAGCCAAACATTTCCAGGAAGTATAGAAATCAAGGCAGATCTGGGGATCTCAGTGGAAGGGAGTCACATATTTTATTTATAAGGCAGTTTCCCAAAGTCTGGTCTTCGTTGAACATGCTGATTCTTGAACACCTACTTCAGGCTCGCTGACCTCAGATCCCGGAAAGTGACATCCGGGAAGTTTCCCAGGTTTCCCAGGTGAATCCGATGTTCTCTAGGGTTAGAGATGCCTCAGTGCTCTTGGCCATCCCCACGATCCGCTCAATTTAAAAATCCCCAGGAGGGTAAGACTGGGTCTGGTCCAGTGAACTGCCCACTCACTTGGTAGAGCTTATGGTGTATGTTAGGGGGCAGGGGTGTCCCTGGATTGACAGTCCTGTGAGAATCACCCTGATGGGGGGCCTGGGGCAGCACCCCAAAGAAAGCAATGTTAAGAAGATAAATATCCACTCTAAGAAGCTCCAGAAAAAGACAGTAAGAGGAAAATAGGTTTATCACATTCAAAAATATTTGGCAAAAAGTGAAAAAAAAATTATGTTACAGTCTATTAAAAGATGCAACCATTTGGTTATCAAATGTAACTCAGTCTTGAAGGGGTTGAATTGCTCTAGTTTTGATGAGCCAAAAGGAAGATGAATATACAGGTGATTGCCAAGGCCAAAATTACAAAAAGGCATGTTCTGCTCATTAAAGGAACAATGAGAAAAGAAAGCAAATCTCTCCAGACGTTATCTCCATTTTATGTGTGAGAGAGCGGGGTCCCAAATAAGGGAAAGGCACAATAGTCCTTCGTCCTCTCCAACACCCATTCCACTTGCCACATGCCTCTTGGGTTCTCACTGATATTGCTAATTAATTTCCTCTTGTTGTATGCCAAAGAATAAAGAGTGAGTTCTAGAAAGAGGCTCATTCTCTCCATAAATTTTCATTTCCTCTATTCTTTTTTTATTATTTATAATTCCACTTTGTTATTGTTTGTAGTGTTTGATGAATACAAAAGGATATCACAGAAGGATATTGAGCAGAGTATTAAATCTGAAACATCTGGTAGTTTTGAAGATACTCTGCTGGCCATAGGTAAGCTGGTAGGGGGCGGGGAGTGGAGAAACAAATGTTTATAGACTGTCCTCCTTACCAGTTTGTTGTCATAGAGATATAGTTTTTTGTTTTCAGGGATTAAAAAAAATGTTTAAATCACTCATAATGAGATCCAGAATTTTAAACAAGAAGTATTATATATGATCTGATTGTTATTGTATCATGTAGCTTTATATATCTTATATCCTGTGTGCCTTTAGATCTCAGTATGCTGGAAAGGTAATCGTACAGTAGCTGCATCTTGCAAGTCTGTGAATGGTTAGAACTAATAACAGTTTCATATGGTATAGATAGATAGTAATCATTTTGAAACTTTATGCTGCCTTTTGCTTTAATTGCCTTTATTATTTCTCCAATTAATTACTTTATTAATTACTTCTCCATGGCCTATGTTCATAAAGCATTGTTGGGCTAAAATTTTTCCGACAAAGCAATCGAGAGATACTCTTTCATACCTTGTAGAAACAGGGGGAACAACTGTCACTTTTTTCTCATAGATTTTATCTGTAACTTTTTATTTCTTTTTCTCATCTCAACAGTAAAGTGCATGAGGAACAAATCTGCATATTTTGCTGAAAGGCTTTATAAATCTATGAAGGTAAATGGCTTCATTTTTAGCATCTGAATGACCCCAACCTGTCTTGTGTCTACCTTCATGTTTACTTATGTTTCCCACACAAATTAACCAAAATCAGCCTGAGATATTCAGTTCATCAAATACTTCACTGAGTGGCTGCTACTGATAATACTAGGTAATATTTATTGAGTACTTATAATAATAGTGATCACTATTCCTAGTGCCGTATATATATGGATTAATTTTATCCCTACAACAGCTGAATGGGGCAGGTACTGTTGTTAACCCCCATTTTACAGTTGAGAAGAATGAGACATAGGGAGGTAGGCAGTTTGTCCAAGGTCCTCAGTGAGGATGTAACGGAGCAGGGATGCAAACACTGGCAGTCTGGCTTCATAGCCCAAGAACCTAACCGTGCATTATACTCTGTGTGCAGACACCGTTGCTGGGAACCGTGGGAGGTGCAGGAGAGATCAAAAGGTAGGAAGGGGAAGACAGGTATGGGCAGAAAACCAACAAGAGCAAAATAGAATGTAAGACAGTAGTTGAGGACCCAAATATCTAGGAACACAGAAAGAAGAGTATTTTTTTTTCAATATTCGTTGAGGGGGTGAGGATCAGAAAAGACTATATAAAGAAGCTGGTATCTGTGAGCAGGACCTTCAAGGAAGCTTTATATGGGGGGATTTCATATGGTAGGAAGGATGGTAAGGCTGGGGAGGGAAGGAGGACATTCAGGGGAGGAATCTGCAGGCGAGGCAGCAGGCTGAGAATTCAGAGTATGTCTCCAGTGGCAGGGAGTGGTCTCCTCTGGTCAGAACACAGAACATCGGAAAGCCTTGAACACTGTGGTGACGAGTATTCCACAGGCTTTCTAAGGTTGTGGTGCAAAGGACATCATCAGGAGAGCCATGCAGAGATTTGCCTTGATAAGCTAAAGAAGAACACCGTCTGAAAACCAGCATGGATCTTGTTTTCTTCCTTAGGGCTTGGGCACCGATGATGAAACCCTCATTAGAGTTATGGTTTCTCGAGCAGAGATTGATATGATGGACATCCGGGAAAACTTCAAGAGGCTCTATGGAAAGTCTCTGTACTCCTTCATCAAGGTAGGTCACGAGAGCCTGGCCTTGGCCCAGGGGAAAGCTTGGAGGAAAGAATGGGGTTCTAACCTGGGCATTCAGACACTTCTTAGCTGCTCCCTGGCAGATAGCATCCCCTTTAAAGATGGTACTCTAATTCAGGTATTTCCAGTTTCTCTCCTTTCACACAGATGTTTAAATCTCTGCGAGGTTAAAAGCTGGAAATGTTTGCCTTCTAAATATAGTGATTATTTCATGTTGACCCCAGACAGAGAAAGAGTATATTTTAATGAATAGTTTTAACAATGCAGTTTCCTTGTCTACCTGCTTATGGTGGAAGGTATATAACTAAATCCATCATCCAGAACCCTATCCCGGGCCAGCTGAGGTCCGCTGAAAACATGGAAAAGCATGTTAGTTACCCTGGATTGCTGCCATTCTGTACCTGGCAGCAGACTTCCAGGAGTCCTAACCTGGCACAGTGGTGACGAGAAAGGACTCATCCCTCAAAACCCCTCATTACTGGGATTTCGCTTCCTGAGGAAGCCAGAAGGGTCTCATGAATATGAAGCCAAGACCCGCTTCCCTAGAAGCTGGTGTTGCCTGCACCACCTGTAAACTTCAAATCAGGATTTGATCCGTGGATTAAATATTCTGAATCCTACACATAGCTTGCAGAGTGTAATTATGAGGTGATTTGAGCTGCTGAGTTTGTTACTATGTATACAAAGCATTTAGGAACTTGTTTCTATTTCTGGACCTTCTATGAGGTAACCTTATTTTGCAGAGCTGAAATATAGCTAGCTGTAAGTAAAAGACTTTTTAGATTCAAGGATAACTGTAAAGGAAGTTATGGGAAAATACATTTATACTATATAATATAGAGTTAATATCCCTATATGAAGAGCTACAAATCACTAAGAAAAAGGAAAAAATCCAAAAAGAAAACATGCGCTTACTTCACAAAGGACAATAAATATATAGAATGATTAATACCAATAATATACAATCAATTGCAAGTAAAAACAAATCACCGTCTTTTATCCTATACCTTAACAAAGTTTAAAGAGATCAAACCAGCATTGAGAAGGGCTTGGGGAAAATTCACCATCTCTTATGGCAGGACTGTAAACTGGTCTAACCGTTCTGGGAGGCAGCTTGGCAATAAATGTTTGTTATTTTTTAAAAAATATTTATTTACTTATTTATTTATTTGAGAGAGAGAAAGAGCATGGGTGTGCGAGTGGGGGGAGGAGCAGAAGGGGAGAGAGAGAGAGAAGTGGACTCCCTGCTGAGCTCAGACCATGATGCAAGGTTCAATCACAGGACCCCGAGATCATGACCTGAGCTGAAATCAGAGTCAGACCCTTAACTGACTGAGCCTCCCAGGCACCCCAGGAATAAATGTTTAAAAAATAAACTATACCTCTTACTTAGCTATTACAGGTTTAGGAATTTATTTAGAGAAAATAATAAAATAAAAATGCATTAATCCACAGAATGGAAGAAAATATTTGCAAGTCATATTTAGTAAGGGTTTACTATCCAGAATATATAAAATGTTTCTACAACTCAACAAAAAGACAAACAACCCAATTTTAAAATGACAAAGGATTTGAATAGACATTTCTCCAAGGAAGATAAACAAATGGCCAATAAGCACACAAAAAGATGCTGAACATCATTAATCATTAGGGAAATGCAGATCAAAACCACACTGAAATACCACTTCATACCTACTAGGATGACTATAATTTTAGAAAACAGAAAATAACAAATGTTGGGGAGGATATGGAGAAATTGGAACCTTTGTACATTGCTGGTGTGGATGTAAAATGTTGCAAACACTGAAAAACAGTCTGGCATTTCCTCAAAGAGTTAAATATTTAAAAAAATAGTTAAACATAGAATTACCAAATGACCCAGCAATTCCACTCACTGCTGTATACTCAAAAGAAATGAAAACAGGGACTAACAGATACTTGTACACTGACGTAAACATTATTCATAATAGCAAAAGGTGGCAACAACCTAAGTATCCAGCAACAGATGAACGGATAAACAAAATGAGGTATATACATACATAAAAAGGAATGAGGTTTCTGGTACATGGATGTACCTTTGGAACATGCTAGGTGGAATAAACCAGACACAAAAGGACAAATACTGTATGATTCTGTGTACTTACACAAAATATTTAGAATAGGTAAATTCACAGAGACAGAAAGTAGATTAGAGGCTACTAGGAGCTGGGGGAGAAAGGAAATGGAAGGTTATTGGTTAGTGGGTTACAGAGTAGGGGAGATGAAAAGGTTTTGGAAATAGACAGTGATGATGGTTACACAACAATGTGAATTAGTGCCACTGAGTTATACACTTTAAATGGTTAAAATGGCAAATTTTGTTATATATATATTTTACCACATTTATGAAAGAATTTGAATAAAATCATTTCACGAAATGTGAAAAAAAGTCAACTAAATATTGTTTTTTTTTAAGATTTTATTTATTCTTTTGAGACACAGAGATAGAGAGAGAGAAAGCATGAGCAGGGAGAGAGGCAGAGGGAGAAGCAGGCTCCCCGCCGAGCCAGGAGCCCGATGTGGGGCTTGATCCCAGGACCCTGGGATCATGACCTGAGCTGAAGGCAGACGCTTAACCATCTGAGCCACCCAGGTGCCCCTAAATATTGTATTTCATCTTATTTTTTTTAAAGGTCATTTACCTTTTTCTTTTTTCTTTTTTAAGATTTTATTTATTTATTTATTTGACAGAAAGAGACACAGTGAGAGAGGGAACACAAGCAGGGGGAGTGGGAGAGGGAGAAGCAGGCTTCCTGCTGAGCAGGGAGCCCGATGTGGGGCTTGATCCCAGGAACCTGGGATCATGACCTGAGCCGAAGGCAGATGCTTAACGAATGAGCCACCCAGGCGCCTCTATATTTTATCTTAGTATTATTTATATTTACATTACTTTATGTTATTTATATTTTATAAATTATATGGTATATACTTATGGTACATAATTCATTATATATTATTTTTGTTAACCAATAGGGGATGACTCAAATAAATTATGGAAAATTTATACGATGTAGTAATATACAGGCACTAAAATGATGGGGTACAAAAATATTGATCGGCTCAGGCAACATCACTATAAATATGTTTATATTATATGTTTATATATATAAATATATATGTACACACAACACTGGAAAAGATTAAAAATAAAGAATATATTGCCCATTTAATAACAATTGTCAGAAGGACAAGAACAGATATATAAAATATGTCAATAATGGAAAAAATGACTGGGATTCCTGGGTGGCTTAGTCAGTTAAGCATCTGCCTTCGGCTCAGGTCATGATCCCAGGGTCCTGGGATCAAGAGCCACGTTGGGCTCCCTGCTCAGCAGGAAGCCTGCTTCTCCCCCTGCTTGTGTGTGCTCTCTCTCTCTGACAAATAAATAAATAAAATCTTTAAAAAAAATAGAAAAAATGACAGAAGTAAGACAAAATGTAAGTAAGACAAAATAGAAAAAAATGACAGAAGTAAGACAAAATGTAAGTTACAAATAAGCCCTCAGGTTATATAAAAATGTAAAATCCTAGTCTGTGCTGTTTATAAGGAACAACTAAACCACAGTGACATGTAAGTAGCTTAAAGTAAAGGCAGTTTACATTTGACAATATAAAAAAGAAAGCAGGGATTACACTATCGGGAAAAAGAAGAATTTAAGGAGAAAAAGCATTAAGTAGGAAAAAATGGGTTACTTTATATTAAGAAAGGCAACCGTACCCAACAAAGATTAAGTTGCATGAAACTTGAAGTGCCAGTATTGCATTCAAATCTATAAACAAGAAATTTGAAGCTCCAAAAGAGATTGATGGCAATAGTATGCCAGATAGAGTTTAACAAACACATCCTTATTCTTTGGCAGATTGTTAGGGCAAAGCATAAAGAAGGATATATTAAGATTTATTTTAATAGATTTATATATTAAACTTTGAATCCTATAGACAGAGATTCCCTCTTCCTTTTATTTATTTATTTATTTGAGAGAGAGAGCACAAGCAGGAGGAGCAGCAGAGGGAGAGGGAGAAGCAGACTCTCTGCCGAGCAGGGAGCCCCATGTGGGGCTCATTCCCAGAACCTTGGGATCACGACCAGAGCTGAAGGCAGATGCTTAACCGACTGAGCCGCCCAGGCGCCCCATCTTTTTTTTTTTTTTTAAGATACATTTACTTATTTTAGAGAGAGAGTACAGGAGGGAGGGGCAGAGGGAGAGAGAGAGAATCTCAGGCTGACTCTCGCTGCGCATGGAGCCCAATGCTGGGCTCAGTCTCACAACTGTGAGATCATGACTTGTGTGGAAATCAAGAGTCGGACACTTAACTACCCCAGCCACCCAGGTGCCCCGAGATTCCCTCTTTTCTAGTGCCCGTGAAACACAAGCAAAAATTGATCTATTAATTAGACCATAAAAAATATATATGTAGAAATTATAGCAGCTTTCTGGAAGGCTAGTTTGCAACACATATTGAAAGGCTTAAGAAAATACATGATGGTTAATCTGGTAATTACCATTTTATGAAAATTTATCCTGACTAAATCATCAAGAAATGCACAAAAATTCAACTATAATTCTTATTGCAGCAGTGTTTAAATATTGAAAAACTGGAAACAACAAATATCTAACAATGGGGGAGGGTGATCAAATAAATTATTTTACCTGTATACGATGGAATTCCTTTTAACCATTAAAGAATGATGTAGAAAAATATTTAATAAATTAAAACAGGGAAATAGTCTACATTATGTAAGAAAAGCAGAATACAGAACACTATAGGCCCATCACACAGGAACCTACACACATAGAAAAAAGTCTGGAAGGATATGCACAAACCAAAATGTTAAGAATAGTCATCTCTGGATTGGTGGAATTAGGATTTTTATGTTCTTCTTTTAGGTCTTTATTCTCTACGTTGAACATGTATTATTTTTGCAATAAAAAAATAACAAATGTTATTTTTAAAAAACACCTCTCTGAGAAAAAGCCAGACAAGTTTGAAAAAGTTAACACAGATGCCTCTGAGCTGTGTATTCCGTGTCAAAACCCATTTACCTGACTGTACCTTTGCTTCGCTTGCCCCCAGGGAGACACATCTGGAGACTACAGGAAGGTACTGCTCATTCTCTGTGGAGGAGATGATTAAAATAAAATCCAAGAAGGATAGGAGGATTCCCAACACTTTGAATTTTTTTTTAAGTTCATTTTTCTACACTGCTATTAGCATTATCTCATTGCTTATTTCCAATTAAAACACCTACAGATGCTTCCTAGGATATAGACTGACTATTATTATTCATCTATAATTACTCATTATGATGCTTTAAAGCTGTACTTGCATTTCAAAGCTTATAAAACCTAAAAGGAGAGTTAAAATTAGAAATAAAAATGTACTCCATGTTTTTAACAGATTTCTTCCTTATCTGTGTTTCACAGAAATTGGAATGTATTAAATTTATTTCATGGTTTTGGTGAAAAACTATTAAAGTGGAAGACTGAAAGACTGTCCTAAAATCACTCTGCTTCCCTAATTCTAATCTCAAAGTGGCTAGTAATTTCTTGACTTGAAATTGTGAGCATCTAGTTCATAAGAATATCCAATTTGCTATTTTACATGGTCATACTTGGAAGACATCCAATAATCTCCTTTATTTAGATTTTGTCTATACTGTTAGTTGATCTCTACAAAAGTTTGCATGGGAGACTTCCTTCTTCACATCTTACGTTAAGATTATTTACTCTCTCCAGGTTGAAGTATACCAAAATCAGCCACTTGTCTGAACAAGTTAAATTCTTTGTGTGCTTATACGGATCATATATGTGTGGTTAACAAACATAAATGCTGAACATTCCACAATATTATGGTTAATATCTTAATCTAGCTGGAAGATGAATGGAAAAAAATTAAGTGTCGAACCAGGTATTATTTTGGTGATGGGGACAAATAATACAAATATTCTGAATTTACGTAAAGGAATTTTTTTGTGCTAAAAATATTTTTTAAAATGTTTTTCAATTTTGTTGATTTGTAGCAATTTACATTTGCATTGTGCCTTTCAACTCTAGAATTATTCTGAAGTTGTACTTGATTTTATTCAAAAGTTCAGTTTGTATACAACATGGAAAAATAATTTTAATAAAACATGGTATCTTTAAAATGACATATATTCTTTCTCTAATTGACTTTTCCACTATCTTTAAAAAACTGTGTCACTTAGTTTCTATTAGAAACTGCCATTAAGCAGCACCTGGGTGACTCAGTCAGTTAAGCGTCTGCCTTTGGATCAGGTCATGATCCCAGGTTCCTGGGATCGAGCCCCACATGGGGCTCACTGGTTGATGGGGACCTGCTTCTCCCTCTCCCTCTACCTACCACTTCCCCTGCTTGTGCTCTCTCTCTCTCTCTCTGTCAAAGAAATAAATAAAATCTAAAAAAAAAAAAAAAGAAACTACAACATTAAGAAAAAATAATATAGCCTTATGTACACTTATTGCTATAAAACTAATGTTCACATATACCAAACACTACTTAATGGTATAAAATAATGTATTTATTCTCTGGAAATGAGTGATGTGCTCTGTTCTACTAAGTAGAACATTTGTATTAAGTAAGAATAATTGCCTTCTTTGTTCATTCTATAATATCGTATTTTGATGGATGAAATATAGAGATATTTTTTCAATTTGTTTCTACTTGCCTATTACAAATGCTTGAGTTATTGGTGAAGGCTATTTGTATGAATACTTAGTCATTCCGATTAATTATAGGAAACAATACTGCTGCTTTGATACTTACCTAGAAAAGTATGGAATCTCCAACTTTATTTGGCTTTGGAAGCATTGCATTACAAATTTTTGGTAGTTTTATGTTTAAATTATATATAACTTAATCAAAATTTTAATACAAATTGCATTTGTTGACTGGAAGCAGAATAAGGCCACCTTGGAAGAATGTTTGTTTATTGTCAAGAACAAGCATGACTCTGGAATATAATTGTGAGGCAACTTTGTTTTTCTCTCCAATTGTTCATCTACATTTATTCACGGACCTCTCTCTTCTGGCTTTAGGTGGAAATTCAGATAGAGGTTAGAGCTGGAACTTTTCTGGTCACTCTTAGGTTTTGAAAAGTCCTACTGTGCAGTCCCTAAAGTCATTTTAGTAATTAATATGTCTAGCCAAAATTCCAAACTTGATTTACAGTTGAGGCTTCTTCCCTTGTTTAGCTCTGGCCTATTGCCAGCAGGAATAAGGAATATGGTGGACTTCTCTTCTTTCTCCACCTCAGTTTCTTTCCATAAATGCAACCCAAACTTAGCCAGGGTTGTAGCAGGAAGGAGGAGAGTAATGGGGAGCAGAGAAGTTCTCACCTGACTGTTATTGCTGTAGTGGTAGAGGATTAGCACTGTCTTTTTTTTTTTTATGTTTTATTTATTTATTCATGGGAGTCAGAGAGAGAGAGAAAGAGAGAGAGAGGCAGAGGGAGAAACGGGCTCCCCGCCTAGCAGGGAGCCCAATGCGGGACTCGATCCCAGGACCCTGGGATCATGACCTCAGCCGAAGGCAGACGCTTAACCATCTGAGCCACCCAGGCCCCCGGATCAGCACTGTTTAACATTGGCAGATATTTAGAGCTGATTCTTAGGGGCATTCTCCCGGGTTCCTTAATCAACCCCATCACTAGGAAACTACTCATCTTCTGTTCCTCTGGCAAGGCAAATGTATTCTCCTTTTCCAGCCCCTAGGAACTTGATGATACCCTCAGGTGCTCTTTGCTGAAGTCAGTTTGTCCTTCCCCCCCAGGCCTCTAGGACAGAATCTAAGATGATCCCATGCTGGCTATCTTCTGGTGGCCCACACTTATTCCATGGGAAACACTTGCACATCCTTTGTGCTGACAAATTCTGGGCATGAAGACTGATCCCCTTGCTGCCATCATTCTCCATCCCTCTCCTCCCCACCCCCCACCAAGCTGCCTCAGCCAGCGTCTACTGCCGATGGGAGTATAAATTGGTAGAATCATTTCAGAGAACGATTTGGCAATAGCTAGTAAAGTTGTTAAGTTCCTAGGAAATCCACTTCTAGGAATTTGGTGAATCTTTGCACATGATGTTCATTGCTACTCTATAAGAACACTAACGTAGAAGCAACCTAACTCCCTCACAATAAACTGTGGGTTAGTGACACAATGAGCAGTGAAAATTAACTGGAGATTTGTCAACTGGATAAGTCTTAAAAGTATAATTTTGAGAAAGGTGCAGAATGATAGGTACAGAATGATTCCATTTAATTACATGCCTAAATGTTCTAAAGAACATATATTACTTATGGGTATAAGAACACGCATGGGAAAAATGATATACACTATTCTCAGGATAGTGGTTACAGTGGAGGGAGAGACAGACTGAGATGGGGGGAACTTCGTTCTATATTCTATTTAAAATAATGAATCAAAGCAATTTTAATTTAAAATTATACTGTGGTGGGTCCATAAGTGTTTATCGTATTACTCTTGAGTAATTCACTGTAAATACTTTATTTAATAAGTAGCAGAAGGGAGTCAGGGAGTGAAAGCTGGCTGTCTAGAGTCCATAGCAACTGCTGTACACTTCAGGCGGACAGCTGTAAATTTTGATCGGGCCTCCAGAAGGCACTATAAGGCCTGCCAGTCCCGGTACCATACCCTATCCAGACGTTCCACTGCCGCTGAGGAGTGCAGGGAACATTTGCCACAACCCGTCTAGGGCAGCAGAAGGCTGATGTTTAAGAAACACAAAGGCCTAGCAAACTCCACATTGTAGGTCCTCCTCCCTGAGGAAGCCAGGCCAAATCTCCGCAAGGCGTGATCCCAGAGAGTGGTGAGTTCTTCTAAGGAAGAGCCCAAACGGCACCGTCCTTTTTGCCTCCTGCCTAGCGCAGAGCCTACAGGTATCCGGAACTCAAGGAATCTTTGCGGAAAGAATCAATGAGGGGGACCTCCCGGTCGGGCCAATACAATGGGGCGTGTGGAGTAACGCTAAAATCTAGGTTGGCCTCAAAGCTCACGGTAGTGTGAGACCCAGGCCGACCGCAGGCCAGCAATCACCTACATGCCTACTTTATTACGGGTTCCAGCCCGCGTCCCTTTCAGTGCAGGCTCCACCCACCACGCACACTCGTCTTTCCCCGCCCCTTCCGGAGGCTCGCCGCGCGCACGCGCTCTCCGGTCCGCGCTTTGTTGCGAAAGCTAGGGGGCGAGGTCCTGCGGTCCCGGCGCGCCGCGCGGCGGGCGGGGCGGAGGATGGAGGCGATAGCGTCCGCTGCAACGGTTGGGGCTGCGCGTGCGAAGGTGGCGGTGTAGGCACCCGGGCTGGGTGGAGGCTGGCGGGAGCTGGGCCATGGCGGGAGACGGTCTCCGTTGGGCTCCCTGAGGTGCGCTCCCTGAAGTCCCGGGGAGCCGTGGTCCATGGGCTCGCTGAGCAGCCGAGTGCTGCGCCACCCGGGGCGAGCCCGAGCCCAGCAGGAGCCGGGTTCTGGGGCTGGGGGCTCGACTCGCAGGCCGGAGACTGGCGGCGATGCGGCCGGCCACGGCTTCTGTTACTGCCCGGGCAGCCGCAAGCGAAAGCGGAGCAGTGGGGCCTTCTGCTACTGCCACCCCGACTCCGAGACAGATGAGGATGAGGAGGAAGGGGACGAGCAGCAGCGGCTCCTCAACACCCCGCGCAGGTACGTGGAGGGACGCGCCCGCACCTGTTGGGCGGCTCCAGGGCCGCGCCAGGGGACAAGCCCGGCGCCGGGTGCACTTCGGGGTGTGGTGCTCCCCAGCGGGTTAGGAGCCGACGTGCCCTTGACTGGGAAACCTGGGAGCCAGCCTGATGCGGGGCGGATGGGGAGCGCTTGGGAGACGCTTGGGTTCTGGATTATAAACCACAGACGCTGTCCGAGTGGTATTACAGCCCCAAGATGAGGCTGGCAAACGCCAAGCCAGAGCTTGGGCCTCATTAAACCTTAGACTGGAACGGCCGGCTGGCCTTCCGTAATACACCTTTGTCCTCTCTGAGTGGGTGGCAGGAGAATGAGTTGTTGTGCATCCGGTTACCTTAAGGGCACCCCTACTGTCGTCCACCAGTGTAAAGGGAAGTGATTACATACGCGAGGAGTTCTCCTTAACTGTAAAGGTTAGGTTTATCAATAGTGTACATTTGTTCCTTACTAGGAACGAAGTCTTTCAAAGTCTCCAGTACTTGAACGTTGACCGGGGATGTGTGTAAGCCAGTGCTGCAGCTTGCTTAACCTTTTTTCAGAGTTGAGTTGAAAAACAGGATGTTTACTTGTGAATTAGAAAATTAGAATGCGTAGAATGTTTTCACATAAAGCAATCTGGTTGCTTTTTTTTTTTTTAAAGA
Source organism: Eumetopias jubatus (assembly GCF_037043125.1). Taxonomy (NCBI): domain Eukaryota; kingdom Metazoa; phylum Chordata; class Mammalia; order Carnivora; family Otariidae; genus Eumetopias; species Eumetopias jubatus. The sequence continues at coordinate 53,003,086 of NW_028274815.1, read as the reverse complement.
TCATCAGTGGGGTCACATAAGTGTAATTTTTTAAATGAAACTTTAAAAAAAAGATTGAAAAACTTTGCTACACAAGTGTAACTTATTGTAAAATAAAAGTATTATGGGTAACCTGTGTTAATGGTTTGATATCTAAAGATCTTTCGTACAGTTTTATGTGTGAAAGCTTGTATTTATTTACAAAAATGGAACCACCGCCCCCCACCTTTTTGGAGAGTCAGTCTAGTAATATAAAGAGCTCAGATTATGAGTTCTAGTCTGGATTCTGTGCTTAATAGCCTTAATTCCTCATAAGTGAAATGGAGATGCTAATACTTGCCTTTTAGGGTTTGACAAATACTAGATTGTGTATAATGCACAGTTCCTGGCAGTGTTGAGGTACTCAGTAAATGTTATGTTTCTTTGATAAATTGGCCCCCTTTATCATTACAAAATGTCTCACTTTATCCCTGGTAGTATTTCCACTATTACTTTCTTTTGATAAGTGTTTAAAAGGTATATCTTTTCCATTGTTTCCTTTTTTACCTGTATCTTTATATTTATAATACGTATCTTGTAGAGAGCATATGAGTTGGGTCTAGCTTTTTTTTAATCCTTTAGGATAATTTCTGCCTTTTAATTATTATTTAGACCACTTATATTTAATGTCATTATTAAAATCTATGTCAGGGTCCATTCAAAAGAGAAATTATGCTGCAATTTGAACAGGGAAAATTTAATATAACATTTATTAGCAAGTAATGGGGAATTAACTACTGAAGGTAAACTACTGAGATAAAGAGATCTCTAAAAATATACAGGAATAGAGGATATAAGGGTGCAATCACAACTTCTCAGATTGAGACAGAATACTCAAGGAAGGAACAAATTTGGAATATAGCCATCTTTCTCCAACTGAGATTAAGATATTGGAGATGGTGTGGCTGTAGCCCACCCTAGTTGGTAGAAAAGTTTGCTGAGATGTGGTAGGCTAAGGCAGGCAAGCAGGCAGCTGCCCATTGGGATGCCAACAAACTTGCTTGGAGCCTGTCTGGCCGACAGAGCCAAAAATATTTACTGTCCAGATCTTTATAGAAAAACTTTGCCAACCCCCTGAACTACATGAGTATACTGGAATGGAAAGTCTTTAAAGCAAACCCTTATTAGAAAATACATTGAGAATTTAGTATGTTTTGTATCAGTGGAAGAGGCCTGGCTCTTCAGCCCAGCATGGGTGAAGGGTGTAAGAAAATATTAAGACCTAGAAATTTGAATGTTGGCACCAGTTATGCTCCCTGAAGGTTGTCTGATGTGCTCTCCCACCGACCAACTACTCCATGAAAAGCTTTGCCTTCCAAGCCCACCTTCCACTTCATTCACACCTTTTGACAACTGTATTTTTTACTTTTACATTAACATAACTGTTAAAACTCAGCTGTTCTGCAACCAGATCTTGGGTGTTTGCTGTGCCTAGACCATCTTTAAATTTTGAAACTTGGTAAACAGTATTTGTTGTTAGAACTGTGTAAATACTGTTCACTGCAAAGTCAAGTAGTATGGTAAGATTATAAATGATACTTCCTGAGTGCAATGTCACAACTCCTTGTTTTTCTTTTTTTTTTTTCTTTATCCTTGTTTTTCTATTGGAGAAATTTTCTAACCTCACATTTAAGTGCAGTCTATTTTCTAAGTTCCATCAAGTGCTCAAAGTCAGGCCCTGTTTTCATTTGTATGTTATTGCAATAGTTCCCTTTTTTGTATTGCTTTTTTATTAGCGTTTCTAACTGCCTCCCCCCTCCTCATCATTGACAAAAATATTCCTTCATTATATATCCAGGTTTTCCTATCTTTCCAAACACATTTTCATGGCATCCTCCTCCAAACCCAAGCCACCCCCCACCCCAAGGTCCCTTCATCTTCCTGTTTCATTCTGGATCCATTGCTCTCCAGGTCTGGGCTTATCCTGGGACTTAATTTTACCACATCTCTAGGATTGGATCTACTGTTTTCTGCAGCCTGGGTCTTTTTCTTTCTCACCCATTTTAGGGAACTGCATCCTTGCGTATTTTCCTCAGAAAGGGTGCAAAAGGAGGTAATTTGTGCTTACCTAAATGTAAATTTAGTCTTTCACTTTATTCATCCTTTGGGTATGGAAATATAAAGTAACTTCGTGTCCTTGATGATACTACTTCATTGTCTTCTAGCCTACAGTGTTGATGAGAAATAGGATGCTGGTCTAATTCTCTTTTCTTTGTAGGTGAGGGTTTTTTTCCTCTGGAAATTTTGGAATTTTTTTCTTTGGTATTTTGGAATTTAACTAGAATGTGCTTAAGCATGGGCTTTTTAATTGCCTCAGTACTTGGTTGATCCTTACAATCTGGAGACTATTTGGAGAAATTTTCTTCCATTAATTTCTTCCATGATTTCCTTTTTCCTGTTATCTTTGTTTTCTCTTTCTTGGACTCCTCTTAACCAGATTTTGGATTTCTTGGATTGTACCTCTTTCTCTTTTCTTTTTTTTCCTTTCTAGGTCCTTTTTGCTTTATATTCTGGGAAATTTCCTTAACTTTCTCAGTCAGCCTCTGTTTCGGCTTTGTAATTTCTGTAACCGTGGTTTTAGTCTCTAAGAGCTCTTTTTTCCCTTGTTTCCTTTATCATAGTATCCTGTTGTTTTATAAATGTAATAATCTCAGATATTAAGATATACTAATTTTAGGGTGTTTTAAGTTCCCTTTTCCCTAATTAATATATTTCCTCTGGGGCCAGTTTCTCTTTTTAATAGTCTTTAATCCTCCTAATTCTCTTCATGTTGGGTCATTCTTGGTTGTCTGTTTATATTTAAGAATGAAACTGGTTTTGTGTGTGTGTGTGTGTGTGTGTGTGTGTGTGTGTTCTCATTGAGTAAATAGATCTATTTCTACTAAGCCTTCCCTTTAAATAGGAAGGCTGATCACTAAATGGGGTGGGGCATGCTTTGTTTTAGAGCAGAGATTCCCAAACTTTTTTTGTTCACAGCACCCTTAGTGTCTCAGTAATTTTTTTCTTGGTACCTCTGGTCCTAAGGAAATATCTCATAGTAAGGTTCAAACTACTTGCTTAATAGTAGTAGATAGCATGGTATCTGAAAGATGTTGCTGTGTTGTTTCCATTGAATATAAAATACTATACACGCATCCCTGAGTTTGATATGATCCTCCAGGTGCTTTGACACATAGTTTGGGGACCATGATTCGGGGTGAATGGGTTAAGAGCTCACAGGCTACAGATTCCTCAAATACCAGAATGAGGATTGCTTTGTCTGGGGTGTCAATACCTGCACTGAAGTCTTAGTTTTTCCTGATAGATTTGTCCTCTCCTTCCTAGAAGAGCCTTGGGATCTTTATGCCTGAGTTATCTGTACCCTGGCTGTCTGTATTCTGTGTTCATGCATTGTGGAAGAGGCCATTAGGGGAACATGTTTCCCCATTTGCAGCCTCACTTTTGCCTTTTGTTTCTTCTGAGACCCCTCCCCTAAACCCACACAGGCTTCTGAAGGGCAGATGGGCGTCAGCCTCCATCCTAGACCTTCATGATGTATTCTGGGCTGTGGCTTCTGCTTTTTTCTATTGCATTTTATTTTCTAACTTCCACATCCATCGAATTCTCTCATCAGGTGATAAGCCCACCCTTACTTTCTGCTGTTGTGGTCTTAATCCTTTCTGTACTTTTAATCTTTTAGTGTCATTTGGGGATGGTGCCATCAGGAACTGGAAACTGTATTGTCCCATTTATTTCTCACGGTAACCCAGTAAAGTGGTTACTACTAATATCCTCTTTATATCTGAGGCAAGTGAGGGACTCAAACCCAAGTCTCTCTACCACCAAAGCATGTGCTGTTTTTACTGTCTGTTGGGAAGACATGTCAAACCACTGGTTCACGACATCATTGAAACAATTACTTCATTTTTTAAAAGATTAAAAGTTTTTAACTACCAAAAAAAAAAATTTTTTTTTTTTTAACTACCAAGAAAACTGGTCAGGATTGGCCAGGAATATAAAAAAGTATTTATTGGCCTCTACCTAGGGCTTTTCTTATTCATTGGACCATCTTGAAAAATGATTATCAAACTTAAGAAGATATAGAATTCGTCTTTTAAATGAAATCTTATGCAGAAATCCCTAAGATGTGATGCTGCTCTAGTTGAAGTTAGGTGAGGATGCCCAGGGTTTACTCATCAGCTCTCTCTGGTGGCCCCGAAGACACTTCTCCATTGAGCATAGTTTTGAAAACCTTTGATGTAAGGCTGCAAACCATTTGGCTAATGGGAAAAAAAAAAAAAGTTGTTTAGTTTAAGAATGGTTTGGTACCAAAATAAGATTAAATATAAATTATTCTAAAAATTACTTGGGTAGGTAAAATTTTTACTCTTGTTCTCCATTTTGTAGTTGCATAGAAGTATCATTGCAGTTGTATTGAGAGCCTCCATAGTACTGTTTTCTAAACGAGGAAGTAAGCAAAAATCACTGTGCTGACCTACAGGTAATTCAGTTAGTTCAACTATTACAAATTGCAAAAATGGGCCACAGTGAAAGGTCATGTGTACATGCTGTCCCATCTAGCCACTATTAACCCTCTTGGGAATAGAGTACTAGAGATAACTACTGTTATTAGTTTGTTGTGTACTAATGCAAATTTGAATATAATATCCCTCTGTTCTTTTACACAGTGGATAATTGGCTCTATTTTATAGAAATTGAACAAAAGGAGTATTTTGAGTTTTATGCAAAATCAGTAAAACATTCAGTTTTACACATATGTAATATTTGCTTTTCTTTTAACAGGAAAAAATTAAAGAGTACATCCAAATATATTTATCAAACGTTATTTTTGAATGGTGAAAATAGTGACATTAAGATTTGTGCTCTAGGAGAAGAGTGGAACTTACACAAAATATATTTATGTCAAGTAAGTATTTTATTTTTCTATTTGAGTAAAGAAGGTAGTTACTTAAAAATAGCTCACACTCTTTCAAGTCATGTTCTTTCTAATTGCATTTCACAGCAATCTCTTTACAGTAGTTGTTTAAGTCCTATCATCTCGTTCCAAAGTCTTGTTTCATCAGAAATACGGCACACAGGGCGCCTGGGTGGCTCAGATGGTTAAGCGTCTGCCTTCGGCTCAGGTTATGATCCTGGGGTCCTGGGATCGAGTCCCGCATCGGGCTCCCTGCTCAGCAGGGAGCCTGCTTCTCCCTCTGCTTCTCTCTCTCTCTCTCTCTCTCTGTCTCTCATGAATAAATAAATAAAATCTTTAAAAAAAAAAAAAGAAAGAAAGAAAGAAAGAAAAGAAACGGCACACACTTAGTTTGGTCTAGAAAACAGATTTTGAATTTTCCTTGTCATACCAGCCCAGCAAATACCTTTTTGTCATTACTTCATTAAGGTTCTTATTTTGGTGCCTTTCGTTGACAAAAGGGAAAAAAGTTAGGGGAAAAATGTCTAAAGTTAAGATTGCTGAATTTGTTTATTTTGTATATAATTATTTAAATTGGATGAATTTAGCCAAAATGTTATTTTGTAGATATGATTGATTGAAAGTGAATGGAAAGTTCTTGACACTTACTCTTCTTTCCTTCTGGAAAATGCAGTTAAAGACAAAACCCAGCAAATACAGACTAATTCATTTAGCTGATATACCTATTTGGTTTGTGTGCTGAAAATATTACCATCTGCCACCCCATTGTAAAGATTCAAAACTCTCAAAATGAAAGAAAATATTGCTCTAATGGCTCAAATATTTTACTCATTTATTCTTTCATCAAATCTATCTATTCTTTCTTCAAATCATTGTTCTAGGCACTAGGAATAGAACAGTGAACAATTTAGTTTCCATCCTATGGCTTTTATATTTTCTCTCTTCTTCACCATTTGACAATAATTACTGGTAAGACAGTATAGTATAAGATTTCAGTAGAAATATTTTAAAAAAACTTTTTCTATAACATTTTAATCATAGTGTTTTTTATTTAATTTTTTTGAACAGGGTACTTCGGCTTGAAGTTTATAGCTCAGGGAATATATCAGAATATTGGTCTCAACTTGAGGATAGGGTCCATACCTTTTTTTTAATCACTGAAAGCAGTTTTGTGAATTTAAGGATGAGAATGCCTCAGTGAAGGCTTTCCCTCTCAAGAGAAACTGTATTGATTATAGTGCAAGCCACATGCTAAAATATAGTAAGCCCCCTAAGGACAGAAACAATGTCTGTTTTGTTTACTGCTGTATTCACAGTGCCTTATACATACTAAGTATTCATTGAAATTAGTTAATATTTGATCTAGTCCAAAGTAATTCTAATTATGAGAGGTACTATCTAGAAGGTAACTAAAGACTTCATCCATTTTGGTACCTTACCAAGAATTTAGGTCCATTCTGGAATTTTCTGATTAGTTAAAACTAAACTTTAGATTTATCCTAATTTCTGGGGATCATCCCATTTACAGCCACTAACACAGTAAGGATTCAACAGTAGGAAAGTTCTTAGTCTTCACTCCTCAGTACATGATTATGTATTCACCTTGTGTGTTGTCATATATTTATGAGAGTCTTAAATACATATGTTTTCTAAGCTTGAATTTAAAATGTCATTGAGAAGGAAAACACATACCTGTAATAGACTCAGAAATTGTTTTAACTAAATAAAAAAATTAATGTAAGTTTCAAATAGTAATATAGGAATTCAGTTCAGATAGTAATATGAGAATTTGGTTTAGTTTTCATTAAATTAATCCTAAACAAAGTATTTTGACATACCTCAAGTTCCTTAATTTCATTTTCCTGTAGACATGTTTAACAACTCTTTTTCTCCTGAAATAATAATGGATTCATTTTGATAGAAGGGTTGCTTGGAATTAGAAATGGGAAAATAATTTGGAAGACACAGAAAGTACTAGATAATTGGTTTTTTTTTTGTTTTTTGTGTTTTTTTAAGTCTGGCTACTTTTCTAGTATGTTCAGTGGTTCTTGGAAAGAATCCAGCATGAATATTATTGAACTGGAGATTCCGGACCAGAATATTGATATAGAAGGTAACCACCACCATATTTACTATTATGCAAAAAGTGTAACATAACCTTTTTATTCTTTTGGTAGAAAATAAATATTTTCTTCCAACCTTGTAGGCTAGGAGAAAAGCTCCGTTTAACACCCTAGAGTGTCAACTTTGTATTGATTTGCCCCATAGTTTTTGTCAATTCTGTTCTATCTGTCCCTAATCTACTTAGTCATGTAGGCCTTATCAGTCTGTTTACTTATGTTTGTAAATATATCTGCCTGGGATATGGAGGATGTAGGGTGAAGAAAGGAAGAGTATGTTTTTAAAAATTACACAGAAAAGCTGGTAAATAGTGTTTATTGATTATTCCCCATGCATGAAGACTTTCTCTGGGAACAGTAGGGTATGAATCATGTAATTGGTGTTTTAGAGCTCTGAGTTCTTAGAAGAGGAAGCTGAAGCCCAGAGAATTTAGGGACTTATTTTAGGTCTCAGCACTTTAGTGAGCCTCAGTCAGCCTGTAGTTCTCCTAATTCCTGTTCCAGTGCTCATCCTCGGCTCCCCTCTGTGATTGTCCAAGTGTAAGTACCCAGTACTCACAACATAGGCAAAGAGAAAAGTTAAGGATGTTTGTAAACACCCACAAGAGTGGCAGTGGAGAGAAGGAAGGACAGGTCTAGATAGCTGTGGTGGTTGGGGGAGAGTGTGGCATGGAGAGGACCAGGAGCTATTCCCCACTCCCCAGGAATGAAGCACTGAAAGCACGAGGGTTAAGATTATCATTGGGGTATGTGTACTTAATGATTGGTCTATTCAGGGTATCTTTATAAAACTTTTTCCAAGGGTATCTTATTTCTGACCACCAACTAATGTCAAGATTAGATGCAGAAGAATCTAGCTCTGTTAGGTTGAATAAATGGAAATTTGTGACATTATTATTAAATTAGCACCATTAATCAGTAACCATTATTAGCATTTTAATTAGCGATACTCTCTTATCCTTTTATGTACATCCTAAATTTAGACATATATTTTAGAGTATAAAGACAGTCGTCGTTATTTTTGTAATACTTTCATAGATATTACTGTTATTTCATTCCCCGGATCTACTTTTGCTTTCAGCACTGCAGGTTGCATTTGGGTCACTGTATCGAGATGATGTCTTAATAAAGCCCAGTCGAGTTATTGCCATTTTGGCAGCAGCTTGTATGTTGCAGTTGGTAAGTATGCACAATATTCAAAGAAAGGATCACAGTTGGATCTTTGTTTCAAAGTATCTATTCTAAAAACAAAAATAAAGCTTAGCTTTTTAGTTTTTAAAATAAAAATGAAATGTGTAAATATGTCATTTGTGATAAGTCATTTAAGAAGCTTAACCAAAAAAAATACTACTAATAAAATACTTAATGAAAACCAATTTATTGGGGCGCCTGGGTGGCTCAGTTGGTTAGGCGACTGCCTTCAGCTCAGGTCATGATCCCAGGGTCCTGGGATCGAGCCCCGCATTGGGCTCCTTGCTCAGGAGGAAGCCTGCTTCTCCCTCTCCCACTCCCCGTGCTTGTGTTCCCTCTCTCGCTGTCTCTCTCTCTGTCAAATAAATAAATAAAATCTTAAAAAAAAAAGACCAATTTATTATAGCTGAGGGGGTCATCATGTCTGTGTAAGATATGAATGCAAGCTATTTCAGTGTAGATACCTTAGAATTACTATAATGTAAGAATTGACTTGTCTAAGTTCATTTACAGATTTCTATTCATTAGTGATTTATCTTGACTTGTTAAGCAGATCGCTTATGATTACTAATTCATTTAGGTCATGAGTTTGAAAAACATTGAGAGCTTACTTTGTCAACTTTTTCTTAATTATGAAATAATGTGGTAAACCACATAAATATATATATAATCCATTGGTAGAACGACAGATTTGTTCTTTCAACAGAAATATATTGAGCAATGTGTCAAACTAGGCATAGGAATCCAAAGGTAAATTAAGACATAGTCCCAACCTTCAGGGAACTCACAGTGTAATGTGTGTGTGGAATGGGGCCAGGAGGGTTGATAAATAGACCCAGAGACAAAGTAAGAACTATCCAGTATTATAGGTATGATAATAAACATCCTGTAGGATTTAACGGATGAACAGAGGGAGTGGTCAGTTCTACCTGGTAGTGCAAAGAAGGAAATTGAGTCTTGAAAACTGAAAATGTATTTATCTTGCAAAGAAAGAAAAGGGGATGGAAGCATTTTATACAGAGTAAATTAATACCCAGAGATGTGAAACAGTGGAGGATCAGAGAATCTGAGTGGAACATGGCTCTAGCACAGACATAAGAAGCTCTAGCACAATCAAGGAAGCGTTGCTGAGAAGGCGGCAGAGGCCAGATTATGAAAATCCCTCTCTACCTTTTAAGAAGTTTAGGCTTTATATGTAGGTACTTTGGGAAGATTTTTTTAAATTATTTTACTTATTTGAGAGAGCTAGCATGTGAGTGGGAGATGAGGCAGAGGGAGAGAATCCTCAAGCAGACTCCCTTCTGAGTGTGGAGCCCCACATGGGGCTTGATCCTATGACCCAAGAGACCGTGACCTGAACGGAAACCTAGAGTTGAACGCCCAACCGACAGAGTCACCCATGTGCCCCCTTTTGGAAGCTTTTAATCAAAGAAAAGACAGTTGTGTTTTAGAAAGAATACGTCAGAAATAATGTGAAGGATGTATTGAAGAAAAGATGAGTACATTAGAGACAAAATCTTATTGCAGTAGCCCAAGTGAGGGTTTAAAGTAGGGCAGTAGCAATAAGCATGAAGAGGAAAAACTGGACCACAGAAAGATTAATCAGGGATAATCCACTGGACTTGGTGACAGCCAAGATGTTAAGAGGAACTTGGAAGGGGCTGGGTGAAGGGGTATTCTCAAATGACTTTCAGGTAAGTTTAAAATCCTAATGGGGTTAGTATTTTATTTTGATCTTTATAAAAAGTTGTTTCCTTTTCTGTGATATTTGCATACTTATTTATTTGAAGTATTAGTAAATAGCTCGCTCAATATATTTAGCTGAGATCATTTGATTTTTTAAATGTTGTCATCCTTTCAATACTTATTTTCAACAAGTGCACTTTATTTTCTAACTTTAGCCCTTTTGGTTTTGTCCGAAATCCATTTTCTGCATTATCTTTATGACTTAACTAACTAACTTAATAATATACTTGCATGATGAATATATTTCAGAAATTTAGGTAAAAAGTGACATTCTTTCCATATATTAAATAAAATTAGTTCATTTGAAATCTCACATATAAACATTTTAGATTAATATTTCAATGTAAATGTATTTGTTTTAGGTGCATCTCTTAGAAAGTCATAAGTGTTTTATACTTTAATAAACATTTTCTGATGATTCATACTGTTTACTTGCCTAGCTCCATCACATGGTTGACTGAGCATGTTAAATAAAATTTAAAAAGAACAGACAATCCAGATACAATGCTGCTTAATTTTGCAAGGTCCCAGAGAGGGGAAGAATAAAAAAGAAAGAGAATAGCAATATTCATCTCTACTTTACTGCCTTACTGCTTTTATCCCCTACATTCTGTTTTTCAATTCCGAGTATTTAGTTGAATACTTGCTGGATTTTTTTTTTTTTTCAGTATTTTTACTGGACTTAAAAATTTAGGCTTGCTGCACTTAAATGAGTTTTCTTTCTTTTCTTTCTTTCTTCCTTTTTTTTTTTTAACTTTTTAATATGTACAAGCACATATTCAGAGCTAATTTTTCCCACGTGAAATGGGCCTTTCCAGTGCTTATTTATATTTACAGGATGGTTTAATACAGCAGTGTGGTGAGACAATGAAGGAAACAATTAATGTGAAAACTGTATGTGGCTATTACACATCAGCAGGGACCTATGGATTAGATTCTGTAAAGAAAAAGTGAGTTACCTTTTTTATTTTTCCTCCCATCCCACTTGTGGGAATTTGGCTTCTTTGGTTTCTTAAGAGAATGTATAGCTGTAAGAAAGAAAGAAAAAAACAGATAGAGGACTAGAATTTTGTTATAAAAAGTCCTTTTTTACATTTGGATGAATTAGTAAATTCCTTGAAAGTGTTGTCTTTGTAAGTGACCATGGGTGGGTTATACATGTTTATATGTGGCTTATAAAAACTCTGGTCACTCTTTATAGTGCGTTTTCTATTAATATTTTTTAAGTAGTAGGCATCATAGACATTATATCAATACACCTACTGGCAATGTTTTTAATTCCTAAGAATTGTAGTACCCATTTTCAAATTAGAAAGAAGTTAATAGAAGTGTGCAAGCCCCTTCATAAATGATGTAACACCAACTTGAAATGATGTTTTCTTAAGTAGAAATGCTCTTATTAACATAAGGTAATGTTTCCTTAATAACTGCTGACAAAAACAATACTAAATTTTTGGTTGTTAAATTTAAAAATTTGAGCATGTTCTGGCAAGACTAATTGTTTTTATTTTAACTGTAAGTCCTACCAAATAAGTCATAAATACATGATATGTCATTTATGTATCATGTAAAAAATAATTCCATGTTTTAATTTCAGGTGCCTTGAATGGCTTCTGAACAATTTGATGACTCACCAGAATGTTGAACTTTTTAAGGAACTCAGGTATTTTAATTTTAAATGACCTTATAATTAATCATCCTAAAATAATGTTTATTTGTTCAAATATGCATTTGCTTTATACAAAAATATATTACTTATGAAAAGTGAATAATTTAATGAAAGGTATCTTGACATCTATGAACTGAAGAAATGCTTCATAGATTTCTTTGTCATAAATAATATGTATATTATGTCTACTATTTTAACCAATTTTAATAGAAAAATTCATTGTTACTATAAAACTATAGAAAAATAAGTGTTACCTCACTTTTGCTGGGCTCCTAGAGAATGTAAAAATTTATTTAAAAACCATCTTTACCATTGCAAAATTAAGTTTTAAAGATTTTATTTTAAGTAATCACACCCTACATGGGGCCTGAACTCACAATCCTGAGATCAAGTCTCATGCTCCAACTGAGCCAGACAGGCGCCCCGGCAAAATTAAGTTTAAGGAAGTTGTTTTAAACTTTTTGGTAGGCCTGATGAAGTTAAATTCACAATCAGGAGACAAAACATGAGAGACTATGGACTCTGAAAAACAAACTGAGGGTTCTAGAGGGGAGAAGGGTGGGGGAATGGGTTAGCTTGGTGATGGGTATTAAAAAGGGCGTGTTCTGCATGGAGCACTGGGTGTTGGTGTTATACGCAAACAATAAATCATGGAACACTACATCAAAAACTAATGATGTATGGTGATTAACATAATAAAAAAATCTTAAAAAAAAGAATAGCATCTATTATTATTCCTTCCTGCCTTCCTTCTTCCCTTCCTTCCTGCCTGCCTTACTTCAACAAACACTTCCTGAATGTCCACTATATATGAAGGCTGTGAAGGATGCAGAGATGATTATGTCATGGTTTCTGCCCTCAAAGAGATCATTCCTGTGATGTCAATTTTACTGCGTTTTTTTTTTGTTTTGTTTTGTTTTTTTTACAAGTATGGGTGTGGAAGTGGTGGGGAAAAAGACAAACATTTTTATGTTTAAATACAATGTGGAATAGAGAGAATTCAAGTTTCTTTGAGGAAATGAAATACAAGAAGTAGTAGAAATGTTATTTTTATGGCTAGACCATCTCCTGGATTCCTGGGTCCTGTCCTTTCCTCTGCCCTTAGGATGTACTTTGGTAGAAAAGTTTGAGAAGTATTTTTCTACCAAAAAAATCATTACCTAAAGATGTCAAGGTATAAACAAAGCTCTGCATTATGTTTGGTTTGAAAATCATCAGGGCGCCTAGGTGGCTCAGTCAGTTAAGCATCTGCCTTCGGCTCAGGTCGTGATCCCAGGGTCCTGGGAGCAAGCCCTGCGTCCCGGCTCCTTGCTCAGCAGGGAGCCTGCTCCTCCCTCTCCCTTTCTGCCTGACGCTCCTTCTGCTTGTTCTCTCCATCTCTCTCTCTCTCAAACAAATAAAATCTTTTAAAAAAGAAAGAAAGAAAATCATTAGAAACTAATTTTTTTTCTTTTTGTAATTTCTCATTGAATTCTTTCAAAAAGAAGATAAATTGTAGTGGTCATCTTAAAAACCTAGATGTTCTTCTGGCTTTTTATGGCTTAAAGGAAGTGGGAAAAAACAGCTGGTGATATAATTTCCACTCTAAATTTAAACTGATACATATTTCTTGATCTAACTCTTTAATAGTAATGAAAACATGTTTTATGACTAAGCAGTTAAGCGTCAGTGTTAAAGGTTACTTTGAAGATAAAGATGTTTCAGTGAGTTTTGACAAGTGTCTTTTTTTTTTAAACAATGAATGCGCAGGAAAGGCAAAACAGGAACACTGCCACTTTATCAGAGCATACTAAAAGTTTATCTCATTGAGACCTTGTTTTAACTTGATTAATCAGCAAATCAAAGCCTTGTTTTCCTGTAAGTTCAAAGAAAGACCTTTCATAGTATACTATCTGAATTAAAAGTATCCTTGTGTTCAGATAGGTTATTTCTGTCTAAGATTCTTTGTGTTGGGCAAAAAGACTGATGACATTTTCTTTTCATTAAAAAGACTTAAATTTTTTAGTTTCACCAGGGTGTTTTAGCCTGTGCATGAGAATAAACTCACTACCTCTATTTTATCTTTTCTAGTATAAATGTCATGAAACAGCTCATTGGTTCATCTAACTTATTTGTGATGCAAGTGGAGATGGATGTATACACAGCTCTTAAAAAGGTATTGACATAGTATGTATGTAAGGGCATCACCTCAGCATTACTTATAATAGTGAAAAACTGGAAACAGCTAGTGTCCAGTGGTTAAGGAATGGTGTAAATGTAAGAAATATGCCAAAATGTTAAAAAAAAAATATTTGTTTAGGGATTTGCTGTCATGAATGATTTTAATTTCATTCTTTATACTTGTCAACATTGAAAGTACAATAGCCAGTTATTTTACCAGCAAAATGGATTTATTTGGGAATAGTAGAGCAATTGGAATTTGGTACATGTAAGCCATGACAAACCATAGGCAATCCAGACTTCAAAGGAGAGGAACATTACTTTATTGAAACTACTTTGAATGAAAGGAAAGTCCATTGGAGGAAAGCTAGAGTTCCTTGTTGACTGAGTTGTGGTGTCTTCTTATTGGCTGAGCTTGTTGCTGGGCAAGAAGAAATTCTTCCTTTCTCCTACTAGAGTAGTAAAATTGGCTTCTTCCTGTTGGGAATGCAAGTTACCTCTCTTACTGTTGGGTCTGCAATTGACGATAAGTGGTGGGCCATGAGAGCTTGCATCCTTTTCCCTTTGGTTTTACATACTTTTCTATCCTAGGAATATGTTCCTGTTTTTTTTCCCAGATTTTTTTCAACAACAAGCATGCTATTGTTATGTTATTTACATAATCAGAAATGTTAAATATTTTATATGGTTTTCAGAAATGTTTTCAGAGTTGAATTAATGACTTTATGATGAAATTTTCACTTTTTCTAGAAAATGGTACAATTTTTTAAAGACCTTATTTGCACTTCAGGCATATGTTTCTTTTCATCCTTTTGAAAGGTTTTAACATCTTTAATATAATTTTATTTTCACAACTCTGAAGAGACAAATCAGCTATTATTCTTGTTCTGTAGATGTAGGACTTAGAACTCTTTACAGTTACTAAGGGCAGACTTGAGGTAGAACCCAGCGTTGTGAGTCTTAGTTCATTGCTTTTCCCTGAATATTATTCACTGAATAATTTTGCCTTTAGCCTTTTGTCCCCAGCAACAGAATCTCCTTTAACACAGCTTTGAAATCTGAGAATGAGATACCTTCTAAGTTATATCATTGCAATTGCTTATTGTGTGGTAGAGATGAGATTCTATTACTGTTTTTTTTTTTTCAAGGAAGTTTAGTAACTGAGTTATGTAATCATTGAAGGAAGGGTAGACAGGCCATTTCTGTCTCTGAGCCAGTGGTAACGTTCATTGTTTCCTATTGTTGTAATTGCTTTTATGCCAGTAATGGTAAGTGCTTACTGTGTGCCAGGCACTATTCAAAGTAAGTGACACATAATAATTTTTTTAATGTCCTATGATGTATCATGTTCATTTTGTAAATGAAGAAATTAAGACCCCGAGAAATTAGGTAATTTGTCCGCCTGTTAATTGTTAGGGCCAGGATTTAAAAGTCCATGCTCCTAACTACTCTGTATACTGTCTCAACAGTAATAAAACAGTGAGAAACTCCTTTTTCTCTTATTTAATAAGTTATTATTAAATCTATTAAATTATATTAAATAATTAAGATTATTTTTATAACATTACACAATAATTAGCAAAATTGAATTGAGTAGAATAAATTAGTGTAAAATTATTAATGTAATATATATATTAAACCTTTACCATTTTAATTGTGAAACTATACTGCGTTGGAGGCCATAAATACTTTTCAGGAATTCATCTGTTCTTTATCACACATTGTTTTAGTTTTTATCATTGGACCACGATTAAAGCCATGATGAGAGGGAGGGGAGGAGCAAAAGGAGAAGGAGCGAGGGAGAGAGAGAATCTTCAGCAGGCTCCGCGAAGCGAAGCGTGGAGCCCAATGCAGGGCTCAGTCTCACAACCCTGAGATCATGACCTGAGTGGAAATCAAGAGTCGGACACTTAACCGACTGAGCCACCCAGGTGCCCCAAACCCATGATGAATTTAAAGCTTGTAAGCATGTTGGGGCGCCTGGGTGGCTCAGTCATTAAACGTCTGCCTTCAGCTCAGGTCATGATCCCAGGGTCCTGGGATCGAGCCCCGCATCGGGCTCCCTGCTCCGCGGGAAGCCTGCTTCTCCCTCCCCCACTCCCCCTGCTTGTGTTCCCTCTCTCGCCGTGTCTCTCTCTGTCAAATAAGTAAATAAAGTCTTTAAAAAAGAAAAAAAAGAAAAAAGAAAGCTTGTAAGCGTGTCATATAATAGTTCTACTACTTTCAATGGCGTGTACTGGAAATCAGATTTTTTAAATATTATGTTTTAAGGTGGAAGCAGTTTGAATGTAAAATTGTAACATGATAAAATCTTACCATTTTTTTTAATTTGCTTTTTTAACCTAGTGGATGTTCCTTCAACTTGTGCCTTCGTGGAATGGATCTTTAAAACAGCTTTTGACTGAAACAGATGTCTGGTTTTCTAAGAGGAGAAAAGGTATGCCTGAAATTTTTATTGAGAACTTGGTTTGGGCATCTTTTTCATTGAAATTTATTAAAATCAGTTCCTAACTTATTTGTAGACCTGGAGAATTTTAGATCTGGTGAGGAACTTAAGCAGTTATCTAATTCAGCCCCTAATTTAAATTGAGAAAAGTAAAGCTGGGTAAGAAAAATGCCTTGCCAAGTATTAACTAAATTATTACTCCTTGAACTAACACCATAGTTTGATCCCCCAAACTATTACCTTTCCCATTTTATCACCAAGGGGTCTTGGTGATTACCTTTGTCTTTTGTTTGGCCACATTGAATTTTCTGTAACACATTAACTCTGTCTATCAGGCAACAATTCGTAACATGGGGGGCCCATCTACAGGCTTCAGTGTGTCACTAACCCCCAAAAGTGTATGCAGAACTTTATATGTATGCATGTGTTGCATGCGTTTTGCAAGGTGAGAACTTCAGACCTTTTGTCAGAGTCTCAGAGAAGACTGATCTAAAATTCATTAAGATCAACTGCTATTAAATTCTTTCTTATTGGGACAGAGGTGGGACATGAGATGTATTTATTTTTTACTTTGCTAGAACAGATAATAGGGAAAAATTCTGGGTGCAAAGAAGTGGATAAATCATAATCCTTATTACTTCATGATTTTCTTAGTTCATGGTCATTTTTGGTCCATGCATGGCCACCATTTTTGCTTATTTTTAATTGTATATTGAACCCCCACAAGTACTAGAACATTAGTAACTTCAGTCTACTCCTGTGCTTCTCTCCTGTTGTGTATCTCTGACTTTTCCAACCACTATCTTGAATTTTGTGTTTGTTATTCCCTTAAAAAAATGTTATTGCATGTCTTAATATATATAACATAATGGTGTGCTAGTAAGCTGGTCTCTGAAAAAATAATCCCTGATTTTCAGGGTTCTTAAAATTTCCATGATACAAAATCTCCCAGTGTGGTTGATTCCAGGCTACCAACATGACATCATTGCCACTGAATGCAGAGTTGAGAAGAAATGCACACCATCAGCTCCTATAAGCCAGTGCAAGCCATCTCCATCACACCACTGGACAATATATCTTTGGATTTTAGTTGTTATTGAACTATTTCAATACATGTGTTGCAAAGCAATGGCTATAGTGTCTTTGTATCTTATTTTGTATTTTAATAGAGAATTAACATATTAACTAGTAGTGTTCATCACATATAGCTAAAGCATAAATTAGATGAATCCCAAGAGACAAATCCATGTCCTTTGTATCTTATGAAGACCCTTGAGTTTGGCATTTGAGCTCTGGAGTTTCACTGGAGTGTTCAGTCCCTGGGAAAAGAGTTTCTGGAGAGATACTGTAACCCTAACTACCATTCTCAAGCCTTCCTTTCCCAAACCTTGCTGCACTGGAAGCTCCAAACTCCAGAAACTAGGTGTACAACTGAATTCCCAGCCCAAAGTCCACTTGGAACCAAAATTAATTTCCTGGGGCTTCTTTCTAAGTCTCTCAAGTAGTTATCCATACTCCACAGGTTTTTATAATCTTTGAAAACTAGCTTATTTCTATTCTAATTGAATATATGTGTGTGTATATCTGTGTGTATGTCTCCCTGCCCATAAAAACATTTAGGAATAAAATAAATAGATTTGAAAAGAATGCCTATTGAATTTAAACTGTTTTTTATAGATTTTGAAGGTATGACCTTCCTTGAAACTGAACAAGGAAAACCATTTGTGTCAGTATTCAGACATTTAAGGTTACAGTATATTATCAGTGATTTGGCCTCTGCAAGAATTATTGAACAAGATTCCCTAGTACCTTCAGGTAAGAGAACATGACAAAATTATTATTTTAAGTAACATCTTTCTGATTATTATAGTAATGTATGTCATAGAAAAGAATAAAAAGAGAATAGAAATTACCCTTAATCCCAACAAGAGACACATTTTTGTACCAAAGTGAAATCATACTACATAGGTAATTTTCTGTGTTCACATTCTATATTGAGTATTTTCCCCTATCATTAAGCACTATCCAGACTTTAAATGACTCTAGTTTTCTGTGATACAGTTTTGTTTTGTTTTTTTAAGTATGAGGAAAAAGAAACTAACCCCATCATCTAGAATGAATATCTTGGTAAATTTCTTCTAGTCCTCTTTATTAATATATATACATTAAAATAAAAACAAAAGTATAATATGTACCCCAAGTTTATATATTAATATAGATGTTCCTTAATTTGATTAACTAGTACACTATTTTAGACCAGACTTTTATTTTATTTTTTATTTTTTGAATGGGCTATATCCAGTTTATTAATATGCAAAACGAGTCTTATTCATTTTCTGAGATGCTTCACTAGGATTGTTTTGGACCCAACTTGACTTTCCCTTCTATTATGTTTTCTGGATTTTTTACCTCTAGACCAGACTTTTAAAAAATGAGTTTTGAAGTATTAGAAGTATACTTATGCTTCATTTGGTTGGGAATAAATAAAAGCAGAAAAATAAATATGGTACTAAGCCAATTCTACTTATATTATTAATAGATTTTTTAATTAAAATTTCAGTTTACATAGACCTGTGGAAATAATGATATGCTTATTAAAGGAAAAATATAATTATAACTTTTATTTCATTTAGAATAAATTAAAATCTCTTTTTAATATGTCACCTAAACCTAATATGCAAAAATTACTGTTATTTTTTTTATTTTATTTTTATTTTTTTATTTTTTTTTTAAGATTTTATTTATTTATTTGAGAGAGAGAATGAGAGATAGAGAGCACGAGAGGGAAGAGGGTCAGAGGGAGAAGCAGACTCCCCGCAGAGCAGGGAGCCCGACATGGGACTCAATCCCGGGACTCCAGGATCATGACCTGAGCCGAAGGCAGTCGCTTAACCAACTGAGCCACCCAGGCGCCCACTGTTATTTTTTTTTTTTTAAAGATTTATTTATTTTAGAGAGAGAGAGATAACAAGCAGGAGGGGCAGAGGGAGAGGCAGAGAGAATCTCAGGCAGATTTTGCACAGAGCGCCGAGGTGGGGCTCTGTCTCACAACCCTGAGATTACAGCCCAAACTGAAACCAAGAATTGGACGCTTAACCAACTGCACCAACACAGGCACCCCCAAAATTATTTTTTGAGTATGCATGATTTATCTGATAATTTATCTCCCATTAATTAGTTGTTATTTTTAGATAATTTAATAAAACAATTTATTCAGTTTTCTATAAAAGTTACATAAAAACTGAAAATATTACTTTAGGTATGTTTCTTACAAAAATTAATATGAACTATGAAAAGGAAACTGTTAAATGCAAGAATCTACTTTTAACTAAAGGTTTAAATCCTAATTTAAATGCATGTAATCTGGGGCGCCTGGGTGGCTCAGTGGGTTAAGCATCTGCCTTCGGCTCGGGTCATGATCCTGGGGTCCTGGGATCGAGCCCCACATTGGGCTCCCTGCTCAGTGAGGAGCCTGCTTCTCCCTCTCCCTCTGTTGCTCCCCCTGCTTGTACTCTCACTCTCTGTCAAATAAATAAATAAATAAAATCTTTAAAAAAAATAAATGCATGTAATCTAAGTGGAGTCTATCCTAAAGCAAAGCATAATAGCATTTACCACACTAAAAATCATTAGGCCATATTGTTATAGCATATTTGTAAAATATAAACTACCAGCTTTATTTGTTGCTATTTTAAACTTGAGTTTAGAAATGGTAACAATTTTATCAAGTTCTTAAAATTTTTAAATGCTTTATGTTCTTCAGTATTTATTATTCTTTTATGTTTATTTATTTTTATATTTTAGAATGGCTCTCTTCAGTGTACAAACAGCAATGGCTTGCTATGCTCCGGGCAGAACAAGACAGTGAGGTGGGGTAAGTATGTTAGATCATAGCATTGTTCATAAAAAAACTAACAAACCAAAAACAATGTAACTTCTGCTGTGAATTTTTAAATGCATTTATTATAGTGAAAAATCAAGAGATGTTAAAGTAGAGAAACAAGATCATTAATCAGCTTTTATTCTTATATTTCTGTAACGTTATCAGTATTATTGGAATTATCAATTAATGGAATGTTTGAGTAGTAATTTGCTGTATTTGTAAAAATTGAGTAATTCATAAAGTGTGTTTCACCTAGTGTTGTATAATGATTTTCTTTCAACATACTGAAATATTACTTGGAATAATGCTTTCACAAAGCATGATTGTCATACTTAAATATATAGGTAAAGCTAATTTTCTTATTTGTGGTGATATTATGAAATTCTAATTCTTACTAATTAGCTAATAAGTGTTTTGAAGACCTTTGAGTCTGAAATGAATTAACATAATCCAGTTATAGATGCCTGACCCAGAAGCATATGACCCCCCCCAAAAAATATTTCTGTGCTTTTTTCATTTGAAGGGAAAGCAGATTATCTATTCTTTCGATGTGCTTTGCAGTTCACAGGTGTACTTCCACATTATTATTTGATCTGTATACTGGCTCCTTGGTATAGGCTGTGTGAGCAGACAATCCATCTGAGAGTGGATATGGAAGAGGCCTTAAGTTTGACTTTTTTTGCCCCTGATCTCTTTTAACCCATTCTTATACACCACAAAACCTGCTAAAATATATGACCTGGTTATGTTTATATACAGACAGTAACTCTATGAAATTGTTATACAAACTCATGGTAATGATTATGAGGTTATTATCCAGAATTCTTTGTTTCTACTTTATTTATAATTTATGTTCCATCTTTTTCCAAATATATTCATAGCATACTTATCCTACACAAATATAGTAAGATTGTTGAAATAGAAATAATAAATCAAAAACCAAAAAAAGAAGAAAGTTAATTATCTAATGGAATTCAGATTCAAAGCATTTTGTAATATACGAAATATTTTCAAAATCATCCTCATTCTTTTGTATATTCAGTTTTTAGATGTTAAGTGTTCTTATTTTTCAAGATTTTCCTCATCTGTATCTTTACTGAATTGAACATAGAATTTGACCTAAGAGATTGAGCTGGACTAAGTGGGTTTCCTCCCCTCAGCAGTGTATGTATGATTATAGCACCCCAACGAAGTGCTCCATTTCATAGACACTGAGCCTCTGCTCATTGCTGCAGGGCTACTAAAGTGAGGAGGACAGTGTATTTCCTGGATGTTAGGTTATAATCTGTTAAAGTCTACCTCCAGGGTTCTCCTCTTCCATGCTCTTCCACATTGCTGATGGAGTTATATTTCTGAAGCAGGAATAGAATTGTGTCACTTCCCTGCTTAAATATATCCAGGGATTTGATGATAGGGACTACTGTTATTCTTTATGTGTGATATAAACATTTTTTTAAAATTCCTCATTCTTAAGAAATTCATACTGAATGATTTACAGATTAAAGGATATGTCTGGAGGATTAGCCTCAAAATGATCAGTCAGGAGGGTTATGTGGAGAACTGGGCTTGGAGTAAAACTAAAACAAGATTATTAAAGCTAGATGGGGAGAAAATTTAACTCCTTAAATATTTTATCTACTTTTAGGTTTGAAATTTTTCATAATAAAAAATGTAAAAGTAACAGAACTAAGGCCTGAGAACTCTCTACTATCTACAGGAAAAGTTGAAACTCTTATTAGCATAGCCTGGGGGGCCCATCCACAGTCCATCCAAATGTCTTTCACTTCATTTCCTCTCATGCTCATCTTAGGCTCTAGCTGTACTAAATTCTTCATACATTTGGTATTATTTTATGCTCCAGATTCTTTTTACCTACTATACCTTCTATCTGGAATGCCCTTCACCTGCATAGAATCCACCCCTGACCTCTACCCCAACAAATTCCCACTCAGGCACAAATAATACCTCCTCTGTGATGATCTCTCTCTAATCCCAGGCAGTAAATCTGCCTTCTTCATGCTCCTACCATCACAACTCTCTCTACATTATTGTAAATATTACTTATATGTATAGTTCTGTACTGGGCTGAACTCTTGGGTGTCAAGGACATGTTTTATTAGTTTTATATACATTTACTTATTTTTTATATATTGTATTTCAGTATTTGAATTTGATGATGAGGAGGTCCCCAGTCTAGGCACTTAATAAATGTTGTATATAGTGAATATATTGTATTACTTTTATCATTTGGAATTCCAAGCTAATAATAATGCATTTTTTGTTATCATAACTTGAAATAACAGTGTTTTTCTTAGTTGATTAAGGTTTTTAAAGTAGGGAACCAAGTAAAGATCAATTGATAAAATTCTATAGCTGTTTCTATTAAATATTGAGTTTGTATGGTTATACTACATAAAAGATGGCTTGGAGGGGACCTGGGTGGCTCAGTTGGTTAACTGTCTGCCTTTGGCTCAGGTCATGATCCCAGGGTCCTGGGATCGAGCCCCACATTGGGCTCCCTGCTCAGTGGAGAGCCTGCTTCTCCCTCTCCCTCTGGTGCTCCCCCTCCCTGTGCTCTCCTGCTCTCTGTCTGTCAAATAAATAAATAAAATCTAAAAAAAAAAAAAGATGGCTTGGATATGAAATAGTAATGTCCGATGGTAGATGATACCAAGTCACGTCTTAAATAGTAGGTTTTAACTTCTTTTAGTTAGTAGTTAAACTTTTAAGTGTTTTATTTTCTTGAGGAGTACAATTTCTCATATACATTTTTTTCCTCTTCTCTGGTTTGGCTGAGACCTAATAAAAAGTATTCTAGAAGTCAGGGCAATAAGTGAAACATTAAAGTTAAATTTTATTTTATTTATTTATTTTTTTAACAGAGGCAATGGGCTAGATTTAATCAATGCATTCTTATTTTATCTATAACACGAAAAGGTATTTTTAAATCTAATAGCAATTTTTCTATTCTTCTAAACTTAACAATTCTTTTTAAACTATTAGTTGCCTATTTTCTATGAAATTTCACATCTTATGTGTATTTCTAGGCCTCAAGAAATCAATAAAGAAGAACTAGAGGGAAATAGCATGAGGTGTGGTAGAAAGCTTGCCAAAGATGGGGAAGTAAGTATGGGTTATGACTCTTAACATTCTCATGCAAATTGTTGTACTATTAGTGCAAAATACGCTAAAGTAGAATACACTAGAAGAGCTTTTCTCGTAGTTTCTATAGCATGATCTCCTGGACAAGGAGTTAGGTGCTCAGTTGTGTTGCATGAGACTGTTGAACTTTTTGTGTCCAGCTAAGAGATATAAGAAGATCCCTCAGCAATCCAGAAATTAAGGTAAATAAGAAATTACATGGGAGCTATTACGTAGTCTTAAAAGTGATTCTTTCTAATTTCCAATTACCTTAAATCAAAGACATTTAAACCCTTTGATTGCTACCCACATTTAGACTTCTGTTTTTCATTACCATCATATATAAATGTATGTCAGTGAAACAAAATATTATGAAACAATACTTACTGTTGCTGTGTCCAAAGGACCTATTTTCTATTTAATTTTTTTAAAAAGCTTATTGTGACTCATTAAATTGATTCTGATGGGACAAGAACTATATTTTTTAAAATCCCACTCTAACTAATTGTAATTTTCATCTTAAAAAATAATTCAGCCTGGGGTGCCTGGGTGGCTCAGTCGGTTGAGCATCAGACTCTTGATTTCAAGTCAGGTCATGATCTCAGGGTTGTGAGATCGAACCCCGAGTCAGACTCCCACACTGGGTATGGAGACTACTTAAGGTTCTCTCTCTCTCCTCTCCCTCAGCCCGTCCCCCCTCTAAAAAATAATAATAATTCAACCTAATTTAGATAACCATTCAGTTATTTTTCTCCCACATTTTCCCTCATTTTAACTTCCTTGTTTTTAGAAGTTAATTATGTTTGCATTCATAATTGTGATAAATGTTAGCAGTGTATGAAAGGGGAATAGGTAGGTGTCTTCTTTATTCCTTAGTCTTCCTTGTTGCTGCTTCTACAGCATGTTCCTGCCTCATCTCTCGTTGAACCACAGCTCCTTTGAAGCACACGCTTCTGCTGCGCCACTCATGACCCTTATTGTAGCCGTCCCTCACTGGGCTATCTGTGTTTATCACTGCTCTTGTTATCAGTCTTGGTGATTTTAGTGTCTCTGTTCCCTGACCTTCCTCCCCACAGGGATCTTACGCTCTACCCTACCTCCGGCACCCATTTCCTGGAAGCATATCCTCAGTTTTTGCTTTACTAAATAATACACCCCCTTCAGAATCGCCATTTCAAGCAGACCATTTTCAGACTCCACTCCTGTTACCTTTGTAGCACTCTTTCTAGAACCTGGACTCCCAACAGTTTTTAACTCCACCAGTGTAGAATACATTGTTCGTACTACTTTTTTCCCACTACCCTCTCACCATGTCCCTACTTCTTTCTTTACTTGACTTATATTTTATGTTCCATCTTAAAATTGGTCCCTGGCTAATACTCTTAACTTCCCTTTTTACTCTGTCAAGCTCAGCTGGCTAACCTCCAATTCCTATGAAATCCTAACTTGCTGTGCACTCCATGCCTGCTTCCAAGCAGATGGATATAACTAAAGAAAAAGTGTCCCCCACCAGGTGTCACTTGAATGTTTGTAACTGTAAGCTTCAAACAGGTGCTGCATGTGATTCTCCTACATTTCCCTAGTGAATTCATCCTGCCACTCTTTGAGTACCTCTCAGACCTTCTTTAAAAGGGGCAGTGCTACCATCCTCATTCTTATCTGATGACCTTGTTTCTTTCGTCACTCAGAAGATGAAAGCAATAGGAAGAGAATCTACACATCCTCCTACCAAACAGTTCTGCCAGTCTAACTGCAGCTAATAGCTGTGTGCTGTGCTTTTCCTCTTATTAGATGGATGAACCATCTGCTTCTGCCCTAGTCCATCCCCTCCCATCATAAAAAGACTCCATCCCTGTTCAGAAGCTTTGCTCCTGTAGTCATCACCTCCCTGTCCTGCCTCATCAGTTTTTCTCTTCTACTAGGTCATTCGCATTGAGCATGTAACATACCATACCACCACCCATCTGGAACCACACTCCGACCCCACATTCTTCTCTAGCTACCACTCCCATTTCTGTGCATCTCTTTTAAGCAAAAAACTCATGGAAAAAATTGCTCATATTTGTCTATACTTCCTGTTTTCCGATGCTCTCTTGAATTCATGCCAATTCATTTATGCCAGTAAACTCCAGTGAAACTGCCATGCTGTTGTCACCAGTGATTTCCACATCGCCAGGTCAGGTAGTTACTGTTTAGGCTTCCAAAAGTTCTTGGTGACATGACACATCTGCACTCACTCTTTCTTAGAGATTTTCTCCATTTGACTTCCAGGACAGCATATTATGCTGGTTTTCTTCCAATTCATTGGCTGTTCCTTCTAAGTCTTTGCCTAGATCCTTCTCTTTCTCCACAAATGGACTTCTGTCGAAGCTCACTCCCAAGTGATCACATCTAGTTCCTATTACTTCACACTGATGACCTCTAACTCCAGATTCATATATCCAGCTACTCACTTGACATCTTTCTTAGAATCCTAGTAGCATCTTGAATAAAATAGTCCCAAGCTGAACTCTTTGATTATCATCCCCAAACTTTCTCCTTTCCAAGTAATTCTCTAACCCATACATGGCCCCTCTGTTAATCTGTTGAATAAGCTCCAAACTTTCTGTTCTTCTTTCTTAAATACCACAGCTGGTGTTCATAAGGAATTCTTCCAGGCTCTCCTTGTGAAATCTATTCTTAGCATGTCTGCCACTACCACCCAGATCCAAGCCAGCATTATCTCTTGCCTGGGCTGTGGTAGTAGCCTCATAACTGCTGTGCCTATTTTCACTCTTGCTCTTCTACATGTTGTTTTCCATACAACAGCCAAAGTCATCTTTTTAGAATGCAAGTTAGACCATGTTACTTCCTTTCCTAAAACTTTCCATCAGCTTCTTACTGCACTTAGAAGAAATGCATGCCCTTCCTTACTATGGACTCCTCAGCCCTACATTTTCTGACCCCTGACTGACTCTCTGAACTTAACCCCGTCGCCTGTGCACCCACATGACTGCCCTAGCCACATTGCCCTTCTTACTCTTCCTCAGATAAGCCAAGCATGTTTTTATCTCCAGAGCTTTGTACTTGCTCTTCTCTTTGCCTAAGTCACTCTTTCCCCAGATAGTTACTGGTCTGCTCCTTAGCTGACTCAGGGCCCGGCTCACCTAGTATCTCCTTGGAGAGACTTTCCCTGACCACGTGTCTGAACCAGGAGGCTCCCCAGCTGAAGCCCCCTCTTTTCTATCCTGTCACTCTATCCTGACATTCTGTTCTGGTTTGTTCTCTTCCATTGCTTTCCACCTATTCCTTCCACACAAACATATACACTGATTAAAATACACATTCTACCAGGGCAGAAACTTACTGTTCTTCAATGCCTAGAATAGTATTTGGCACATAACATGTGCTCAATAAATAGCTGTGAGCTATTAAATTAATGTTGTAATTCAACCAAACACTTGAAGCCCTGACTTTCCTTCACTATACCCTACCAGCTTGCTTAATACTCCATTAACTATTAGGTGATAGATCAAACAAAATTGTGAACCTCATGAGGGTATTTAAAATAATTCAGTTGTGGGGTGCCTCACTGACTCAGAAGAGCATGCAGCTCTTGATCTCGGGGTCATGAGCCCCACGCTGGTTATAGAGATTACTAAATAAACTTTAAAAAATAAATAAATAGGGGCACCTGGGCAGCTCAGTTGATTGAGTGGCTGCCTTCAGCTCAGGTCATGATCTCCAGGGTCTTGGGATCGAACCCTACATTGGGCTCTCTGTCAAATAAATAAATAAATAAAATCTTCTAAAAATAAATAAAGTAACAATATGTATCAGTTGGTTATTTAAGGAATTTAGAGTATCTTTAAAGCAAGGTGGATTTTAATGGGTTCTTACTACCTCCATATAGCCTCCTGGCCCCCTAAGCACTACCTCCTTAGAGTTGCAGTGAAAAGCTATATTACGTATGATAGAATTACGGTGTGGAGAAATAACAAAACAAAACAGATCATGAAGAGGTGATATTAGGAAAGTACCTTAAAGAATGATGATCATAAAGGCTGCTTTTCTGGCTTTGAACTATGTTATACCCATGTGGTAAACCTTTATATATATTCACAGATATATTATGTGTGGCAAGCCTTAAGGGGAAGGTACCCATAAGAGAGAAATATTTGGAATGAGTTAAAGGAAGAAAAGACATTTTGAACTTTCTGTTTTTGACTTGCTAGTATGATAAACTGAAGTAAATCTTTCTCTTTTCTATTTCTTAGTACTGCTGGCGGTGGACAGGTTTTAACTTCGGCTTTGACCTGCTTGTAACTTACACCAATCGATACATCATTTTCAAACGCAATACACTGAATCAGCCATGTAGTGGATCTGTCAGTTTACAACCTCGAAGGAGCATAGCGTTTAGGTAGGATGAAATTTCCCTGCCCCACTCCTCCTCACTCCAGAAAAAATATAAGAAATAAAATAAAACCTGATAATTTACACCAATAGTAGTAAAGTTTTGGTAAGATACAGTATATATGAAAGTGCAAAGAACTATTAAGGTTCTATTCCTGTGAAATGTTAGTAATACTCAAAATCAAAAAGTATGAATCTAGTATGTCAGAAAGAATAGGCTGGAATATGAATGACACAGGATTGATAATAGGCTTGAAGCTGTTGCCTTGCTGCTGTTCTTGCAAATTAAAGGTCCAGAATGGAAAGACGGTAAGGTATTTTTCTAGGGAAACATGTCGGGTATTGTCCTTCACTTTCTGTGGGATTTCATATATCCAACTTTGCCTGATAGTTGAGCTGGCTATCTTTCTTGAGAGGATACTGACAAATTGGAAAATAGCTTAATGAGTGGATTTTTTTAAGTCATATATTTATACTTACCTTACACCACATGCAAAAATGAACTCAAAATGTATCGAAGACCTAAACATAAGAGCTGAAACTATAAAACAACTCTCGGAAGAAAACATGGGGGAAAAGCTTCTTGACATTGGATTTGGCAATGATTTCTTCAATATGACACCAAAGCATAGGCAACAAAAGAAAAAAATAAATTGGACTTCATCAAAATTAAAAACTCTTGTGTATCGAAGGACAGAATCACAAGAGTAAAAAGACAACCCAGAGAATGGGAGAAAATATTTGCTAACCACGTATCTGATAAGAAACTAATACCCAGAATATCTAGAGAACTCACAAAAAGACAAACAATCTCATCCAAACATGGGCAACAGACTTAAATAAACATTTCTCCAAAGAAGATATGCAGATGGCCAAAATCTTTTCATCTTTTCAAACATGAAAAGATGCTCAACATCACTTATCATTAGAGAAACACAAATCAAAGTCACAGTGAGATACCACCTCAAAGCCATTGGGATGGTTATTATCAAAAACAAAGTGTTGATGAGGATGTGGAGAAATTGGACCTTTGTGCATTGCTGATGGGAATGTAAAATGGTGTATCCTTTATGGAAAATGAAATGGCATTTCCTCAAAAAATTAAACATAGAATTACCATATGATCCAACAATTCCCCTTCTGGGTATTTACCCAAAAGAATTATAAGGAGGGACTGGCAAAGATATTATTGGTACATTCATTTTCACAGCAGCATTGTTCACAATGGCCAGAAGGTGGAAGCAACCCAAGTGTCCATCAATGGGTGTCCATGTAGATATTGTCCATATCTACAATGGAATTTTATTCAGCCTTGAAACGGAAGGAAATCCTTACACATGCACCAACATGAACCTTGATGACATTATGTTAAGTGAAATAAGCCAGTCACAAAAGAACAGATACTGTATTACTCTACTCATATGAGGTACCTCGAGTAGACAAGTTCATAGACAGGGAAATTAGAATGGTGGTTGTCAGGGGCCAAGGTAGGGGAAATGGGGGGAATTCATGTTCACTGGGTACAGAGTTTCAGATGGGAAGATGAAAAAGTTCTGGAGATAGATGACACTGATGATTGCAGAACAGTGTGAATATATTTAATGCTGAGAACTATACACTTAGAAGTGGTTAAAATAGTAAATTTTATGTATATTCTACCACAATAAAAAAGACATTTATGAATTATTTTATACCCTAGATATGTATAATAGCAAAAGCTTACATATCTCTCAGAGGATCAGTTTAGAATTTGAAAAAACTTCTTAAAATCTTTTATCAAATAAAAGAATGTGGAAGAGAAAAGTAAATATTAAAGTAAAGGAGGGTTTGTTTAAATTAATCTGTGGTTAAAAAAATCATATGTTTAGGGGTACCTGGCTGGCTCAGTTAGTGGAGCATGCGACTCTTGATCTTGGGGTTGTGGGTTTGAGCCCCACGTTGGGTGTAGAGATTACTTTAAAAAAAATGTTTATTTTTTTTATTTGTATTGGTTTTTTTTTAATCCTAGGTTACGTTTGGCCTCTTTTGATAGTAGTGGAAAACTAGTATGTAGTAGAACAACTGGCTATCAAATACTTACACTTGAAAAGGATCAGGTATGTTTGATTACTTTTCTGTTGTTTGGTTATAGTATTTGTCTTTTGAATCCTCTTGAAAATTCTTAAGTAGAATTAACATTTGATTTAAAGATTAGTTTAAAAGTTTTTTGAGGGCACCTGGGTGGCTCAGTCGATTAAGCAGCTGCCTTCAGCTCTGGTCGTGATCCCAGGGTCCTGGGATCGAGCCTCAGAGCCCCACATCGGGCTTCCTGCTCAGCGTGGAACCTGCTTCTCCCTCTGCCCCTCTGTTCCCCCTGCTTGTGCTTCCTCTCCCCCACCCCTGTGTCAAATAAATAAAATCTTTAAAAAAGTTTTTTGAAGGTAGAGATGGAAATAACTGTGTTCACATATGCATAATTTACCCCCATTTTATTAGAAGTGTAACTAAGACCAAAAAAAAGGAAACAATTTGATTTGAGGGGCAGGGAAAAGCTGATAATAGGGAAATAATTGGTTTATCCTGAATAACTTCTTCAAAAAGTTATGAATCCTAATTGCTTTATCCATTGTGCTCATAAATGCATTTATTTATAGATTAATAGCAAACACTTTGAGGATAATCCAGTATGTCTGCATAGCTCCTGAATATTAAGAGAACATTATCCTCTAGCACAATAGATTATTCTAAAGTAGCATGCATCTGTTATGTTCCCAAAACTCTAAAGCCATTTGTTTCTTCATATATCACATGCATGCAGAAGTTTCAAAATGTCATGATAAGAAAGTAAACCATTTTCAAAAAGTAGTATGAGAGCTGCTAAAATGTTAGTGAAGTTTAGGGGCACCTGGGTGGCTCACTCAGTTAAGCGCCTTCAGCTCAGGTCATGGTCCTGGGTCCTGGGATCAAGCCCGGCATCGGGCTCCCTGCCCAGCGTGGAGCCTACTTCTCCTAAACCCCCTGCTGCTGTTCCGCCTGCTCATGTTCACTGGCACACACGCTCGCTCTCGTGCATGCTCTCTCTCTCTCTCTCAAATAAATCTTAAAATACTAAGGAAGTTTATTTCTATTAAAACTAACCACCATTCCAAGGGACATACTGTTTTTTAATAAAAGGTTCAGAGCCTGTAGTTCACAATTAGTAGAAGCTAGCCGTTTTCTTCAACTGAAGAGCCTCTTACAGAACATGAGAATTTAGCACTGCGAGGAACCTTGGAGTGATAGTTGTAACCTCACATAGTTCTAACCTCACATAGCCTGTATGAGAACTCCTTTAACAACATTCTGACAGAGGGTCCTCCACTTGTTGCAATTCTAGCAACAGAGAGCAGACTCTCTCACACATGGTAGATAGCATTGGAGAAGGTAGATACATAAAAAGAAAAGTTTAGATCTGCCTTCAATAGAACTTTGTTAGTCCCCCTGGCACCCTCTGGAGCTGCATGAACAATGGCTATCTTTACTTTCTACCTGGAACTTCATAAAAAATACTGTCATGGCTCAAAGCAGCCAGAGATTCAAAAACACCAGACCAATATAATAGTTGTATTTCAAGTGTTCCTTGAGTGTTCATTCAGCAAACATTTGAGTCCCTGCCATATGCTAGGTTCTGTGCCACCCAGGTGCCCCCGATTTTTGTATAATTTATAGCTATCTTTTTTTTTTAAAGAGCTGATTCAGTTTAAATTTTTTTTTAATATTTTATTTATTTGACAGCAAGACAGCGAGAGAGGGAACACAAGCAGGGGGAGTGGGAGAGGGAGAAGCAGGCTTCCCGCTGAGCAGGGAGCCCAACTCGGGGCTCCATCCCAGGACCCTGGGGTCACGACCTGAGCTGAAGGCAGACACTTAACAACTGAGCCACCCAGGCGCCCCTGTTTGATAGCTATCTATCTTACAGGACTATGCAGACTAGACTTGCATTAGGTGAAGGATCTCAGCAATGTGTAAGAAGGATTAGAGACATGGTAATAGGTGAAAGATGATTTAGAAGCTATTGTTATAATCCAGATAAAGGATGAAAACCTTAACTTAAGGAAGGTAGCAATGGGGATGAAGAAACGTTGATGGGTTCTAGAAATAAAGCAGTGCAGTTGATAGAATTTGGTGCCTAATTTTGTGAAGGTGAGAGAGTAGTTAAAGATAGTTCCTACGGTCGCCTGGGTGGCTCAGTCGGTTAAGCGTCTGCCTTCAGCTCAGGTTGTGATCCCAGGGTCCCAGGATCGAGTCCCACATTAGACTCGTTACTCAGTGGGGAACCTGCTTCTCCCTCTGCCACTCCCCCCTGCTTGTGCTCTCTCTCTCATTCTGAGAAATAAATAAAACCTTTTTTAAAAATAGTTCCTAGTATTCTGACTTGGGCAACTTGATTTATAGTACTTATTCCTTTGATTTGAAGTATAGGAAGGAAAATGAACATGACAAACTGCAGGTGAAAAGATGATGAATTCAGTTTAAGCCATATTTAATTTGAGGGCATTAAGATGAAAGTGTGCTGGGTGGTGGATAAGTGGATCTGGGTTTACAAGCAATGCCTGGGCTAGAAATAATGACTGGATGAGATATCCTCCAGGAAATGTGTAGAGAATCTAACAGGACAGAAACCTAGGGGACACTGGTATTTGAGGGATAAGCAAAAAAAGTAACCTGGTGAGACATTCAAGAGCTGGGATGGCGAGTCAAAGCCAAACTGCAAGGGTGAAAGTATAGATGGCCTGTGAAGAAGAAGAGGTAGTAGCCAGTAGCTGATGGTTTGAATTGGAGTTGCTTTATGTCTAAGTGAAGGTTTCCAGTGGAGAGTTAGATGTATAGATCTTGGAATTTAGACCTAGATGAAGAATGTGGGGAAGTAATAGAGCTCTATACAGAACAGGAGGTGAACCCAGAGAAGCAGAGATTTGTAAACAAAGATGGAGAAAAATGGTCTGGAAGTAGAAATGGAAACGTAGGAGGATGCCGCCACTCTGTCTGATGCTGTGATCTATGGGCTTCTCTGCTTCCACTTTGTGTATGTGTGTGTTCCTTACCTTCCTTACCCAATTTATCTTGCTTTTCCCCCAGGACAGAAGCTATGTCCAGTTAAGCCTATATCAGTCATTCAAATGTTCCAGTGTGTTAGTCTCTCTTCATTGTAGGAGCATCTTCCTTAGTAAAAAATCAAAAACTTGAGGCTTAAATAGTGTTTAATAGTATGTTCTTCAAAACGTATAAAATAAGGCAAAACCAATGTATATTACTGCAGAGAATATATCTAAGTATTCAGAAAGTAGAAGTTCCAGTGCTGTTCCTTTTCCTCTGAAGACTTAACTCTGTTCACCAAATGCTGTTCGTACAGGGTTCCAAATGGAGATCTGTAGAATGAGAGATGGTTACATTTGTGGCTCTCAGATATAGGATCGACTCTTGTCTCTGTGAGATTTCAAGGCATTCTCATGTGTGCTAGTGTAACTGAGCCTGAAATTGATTTTACATGATAATGTATTTTTACATTCCAAGAGACAATATGTTTGCATTAGAGATAGTGGAAAATCTTAAACAAGAGTGGGAACATGGGAACCATGCTTGTTGGTGCTAATAATGGCTTCCCACCTTCTTCCTATTTATTTGCTATACCTACAGGATCAGGAAATGAAGTCAAATTGCTATATTTTTCTTGACTATATCTGTTCATAAGATATGTAGGTACTTGATAGAAATTTTTCAATAATGAAAATAACTGCCATTACTGAGTACTTCATACATGGCTGGCTTTGCTGAGTCTTCTATGTGCATTGTCTCATTTAATCCTCACTATAATCATGTGAGGTGAGTACTTTTATTTATCTTACAGTAAGAAAGCTGCAGTTGACAAGTCATTGACTTGTCCAACGTCACAGCTAGTAGGTGGGAGTTTCAAGATTAGAACGGTGACTTTGAGACTTCAGATGCAAGCTCTTAACCACCATGTGATCTCCTTCAGTTTACTCAGTTCAACAGTATGGTTTTCTGTTTTCTGTTTGTCTTGTCATTAAAGCTACAAATTTGTTTTATAGGAACAAGTAGTGATGAACTTGGACAGCAGGCTTCTGATCTTCCCTTTATATATCTGCTGTAACTTCCTGTATATATCACCAGAAAAAAGAACTGAAAATAATCATCATCCAGAAAATCCAGAAAACTGAGGATCTCATCAGTTGGAAACAACTGCAGCTTCCTTACTTTGAAAACTTTTTCGGCCAGCTTTAATTTAATGGCCCTATTGATACTCACATCTAAGGTGACTAACAATGACAAAGGCCTTATGGACTGTACAGATAATACAGAAGACTATTCTTATGCTCATTACATTTCTATGCATACATGAAAAAAAAAAGTTTTAAAGCCAAGAAAATATCTGTCAAACCATTTCTGTTATAAAGATGTTGACTCGTGCTTTTAATTTTTAAGCATCAGAAGAAAACCACCATAGGCAAATTTCACTTTGCAGCCTAATATAGATTTGATTTTTAGTTTAAACTTTGATCCTACCTAATGTTAGTGAATGTCAGTTATCTATCTGTAAATTTATTTTTATTTGGCTAAAAGAATGCTAAAGGAACAATTTGAATGGCTAATTATAAATGCTCTTTCAGTTGGTGCATTTGAAGCTGTCCTTTAATTTTTTCAACTGCTCTTTATGATTCCTCCTCATACTCTGATATCCCTCCAAGCTGTGCTTGTTTTTAATCATTAAATACTTTTTTGTGGTTTTGGAGACTAAGCTGGGGAACTTTTTATTTAACATAAGCATTTTCGTGCTATTTTATTTTGGGTTTAATTTAGCTTTCTTAGGATTTTTAACAAAATCAGCTTTACACTTTCAAATGAACTTGATTGGGGGAGAAAATCAGTTTGAACCTGAGGATATTTCTTTGCCTTACACGGTCTTTTCTTTGACATTCTGTACTTTATTCTTAGGTCATGGATTATTTATGTACCAAATATTACACTTTAAACATTTTCATATTCTCTGATCTTCAGAATTATTTATGTTCAAATTTTGGTTGGGAATCCTGTTTCCTACTTAAGCTCAGGACCTTATAAACCTCTGAATTGAGTGCCTTTGAGTTATACATGCTAATAGAAATTTCATAGTATATGTAAATAAGGTCGGAGGATCTCATATAGAAGCTTACAATAAAGCATAATGTAAAAATAGAACTTATTTTTGTCAAAAATGGGATGTACACTTGTCATGATTTATATGTTTGCTTCTTATGTTTACTGCTATTTTGCAAATAGCCATGCTCATCTTCTTTCCAGTCAGAGTAAATGCTTTTTGTGGTTAATGTATATTTTTAGTATATTTTAAAAATTGGGAATCATTTTTATGTATCTGTACAAATAATAAATACCCATTTGGAAAAAGAATAAATAAGCTCTTATATAAAATGGACACAAAACTTAGTTGAAAACAGAATTTTTTTCTTTCTAGTTAGATTTTTTTTTCCAATTAGATTTAACTTTTGGAATCTGATAGTTTTTCTTCCCCAGTAATAGGTCCATAGGTTCATAAATTGCTCTTCTCCTTTCAAAATTCATCCTCTTTGACTTAAAGGAACCTTTTAAATGCCCCCCCACAAGCTGTCGTTTAAATGTTTTAAATATAATAATTTAGCTATATCAAGAGTCTGCTTTTCTGATTTTTATATTTGGCTGTAATTATATCTCTTTCATGAGATACTTCTTTTTCTATCTTATTCTAGCATCAGAGGTTCCTTGCTAAAAAATATAAGTAACAACCTTAATTTGAATTATGTGATTAATTGAATTTTTAGAAATATTGGGAGTAAAGAGACAGTTTGAGTGTATTAGTGCGTAAAATTAACTATTTCATTTCATTATATAAATTAACCAAATTTGAATTATTTATGGTTCCTGTCCTTTGGTTCTTTCCTAGCCAAATTGCTTACATCATCCACAAATAATAACTACTTCTTCAATCACAAGTAGGTTGTGTTCTCATCTGAGAAATTGGTAATTGTCAGCTACTGATAGTAGAGATCTGCTTTTGTTTTTATTTCCTTAGCATCAATTTTTCATTCTTTTCAGTAGGAATATTTTCCATAAAGTATTAATAATGTCAGCTGAATATCATATAAACCATTATATATGAAAGATTTTGTGTTTGTCTGCCTTTGCCTTATACCATTGCCAAGTCTTTTTTTTTTAAGCTTCTAAGGCTAGAAAACAATATTTACCCATTAATAATTATTATCAGTAACTTGGTTATTAGTATCAATTAACTTTGTTATCAGTAAAGAAGAGGTCCGTAAGAGAAAATATTTAGAGTCTCATGCCAAAGAGGAATATGAACATAACTTTTTTTTTTAATGGATTTGCCTTGAAACTTAGCAAGGCACAGGCAAAATTAAATGAACAGTGGTAGTCACTAGCTTTTTATTAAGTGTTCAGTGGTTAACATTTTATCACATTTTAAGTCTTTGAATGGGATTACCATTATATATGAATAATTTTCAATATCGGGTGCAAAAGTGAGGTTACCAAGGGTCACTGTGGCTATTTTTTAAAAATTTTTATTTAAATTCAAGTTAGTTAACATATAGTGTAGTACTGGTTTTAGGAGTAGAATTTAGTGATACAGCACTCAGTGCTCATCCCATTTTTAAGGGCTTGAATTCAAGACCCTGAGATCAAGACCTGAGTGAGATCAAGAGTCAGATGCCTAACCTAGCCACCCAGGAGCCCTTGTAGCTATTTAAATTTAAGTTAATTAAGATTAAATAGAAGTTAAAATTTACTTCCTCTGTCACACTAGGCACATTGTGCTTAGTAACCACATGTAACTAGTGGCCACAGTATTGGACAGTGCAGATATAGAATATTTCCATCATTGCAGAAAGTTCTTTTGAACAGTTGGTCCAGAATATTGAACTATTAATGTTGAAACTATATCAAAAGTTATATTCCCTTAAAGATGAACCCATGTTAATAATAGATGATAGAGCCAGCGGTGCCATTGGTAGATTAGATCAAATACTTGAAATGATAATGTTGATTCATAATTTAAAGCAATATGGACCTAAAAAACAAACAAAAACTCTCCTCAGCCAGAGAGTTTGACATTTTTCCCAGGGTCCAGGTGCAGGGGTATAAAAAAAAGCCTCAAACATCATCAGTCACTGTTAACTAGAGGTCAGACTGCATCTAACTTGGGGGGGGGAGATTACTGACTCAACAGCATGCACCCACATGTAATGATAAAGTAGGATACTTTTGTAAAAGCTGGTGATTTTTTAAAAATAGGACTAGCAAAGTAAAACAAAATTCAACCAAGGCTAGAGATTAGTACATTTGCGGACAATTACAGATTGTTAATGTTGGTTCTTATGTGAGGTATATACATACTTTAAATACAGTTTGCCTTTATTGAAAAAGTATTGTTTGGTTGGGGAGGGAACTTAAAAGCAAGTGTGTCAACAAGTGTTGACCCTACCCCACTTGAATTCCATTAAAATGGAATGAGGGTACCTCAAACTATTTATCAGAAATATAAAGGATTTTCTTCCAGATACAGTGCTGAAAGATATTCAGTGCTGGATAACCTACATCCTGAGAGAAGGCAATTTGATCATTAAGTAAGGAAGCCCTAGCAGAACCCAATTTCTGTCCCACATTTTAAAGGGGAAGGAGACTTTTGGAGACACACCATTTCTTTCCCCAGGTAAGGTTTAATCTCCATTAGGGAACTTATTCCTTTGGTTTTTCCCTTTCTCTTCTGTATCTTTACTTTTTTTTTCTCTCTATACTGGCTCATTCACACCAATATTTAAATGTGCTTAAGTTTCTCATATCTTTGAAAAACCAAACATATACCTTCACCCACTGCCGTATTTTGCCCTGCATCAGTTAAACTTCTCATAAAGGTTCTCCAAATTCTGTCTCCACTTCAAAACCCATGCACAACTCAACTCCACTAAAACTTCTGAGTCAACAGAGACTTTGTTGCTAAATTCTATAGGTTGGATGTATTTTTTTCATTCTTTTTCAGTAACACTTAAAATTTACCACTTTGTCCCCCTTACAAAGCAGCCTTCTCTTAAACTTCTCTGACATCACACTCACCCGGTTCATTCTGTTTCTCTGCCCACTCCTTTAGTCTCCTTTCAGTGACTCATCTTAGTCTACTCTGGCTGTCTCCAGGCCCTTTTCTGTCCTGAGGCTGCACCAAGTGATTTCATGCACTCATGGCTTCAGATGAACATCTATATTCTGATGATTTTCTTTTTTTTTAAGATTTTATTTATTTGAGAGAGAGCGAGCACAAGCATGGGGGAGGGACAGAGGGAGAAGCAGACTGCCCGCTGAGCAGGGAGCGCAACATAAGGCTGGATTCCAGGACCCTGGGATCATGGCTTGACTTGAAGGCAGATGCTTAACCAACTGAGCCACCCAGGCACCCCTCTGATGATTTATTTTTCTGTAGTTCCAGCCTGGATCTCTAATGAGCTTCAGATACACATCTAGAGGACTAGAACACTAATCCTCCTGAGTGTTCAAAGTGGCCCTTCAAATGAGCATGTCCAGATCTGAACATTATCTTTCTCCTGAATTTATCATATATGCCTTATCTTATTAGCAAGTGATGCTACCATCTAATGATCCAGTTTAACAAGCCAGAATCCTGGATGTCATTCTTGAATCTTCTAATTCCCTCATCATCTTTATCCAAAATCACGTTTTTCCTGTTTTAGCAACTATTTCTCAAATTCAGCCACTTTCCGCTTTACCTACTGATACCATTCTAGTACAGGCCACTGTAATTTCCGATCTAGATTATTTTACCAGCCTCCTATTGTATTCCCCCTCTAGTCAAGTATCCACATTAAGTGTTCTCTGAATAAACTCAGATCTGATTCCCTCCCATCTTTAAAAGCCCTCAAAGACTCCCTATTGCCTCTGCCTTAGAATAACTCTTTACCATAGTTTACAAGCCTATTTCAGCCTTTGTATTTCCTCTCCCTTGCCTCTTGCCCTCACACATTCAGACTACTGCTGAAAAATCTCTTCCATATCTCCCCACAAATGTCACCCCATTTCTCCTGGCTAATTTCTAACTCCTTCTTAAGGTCTTGTTTGGACATTATTTCCTCTTGGAAACTTCTTGACAACCCTCCCCCTCAAAACCAGTTAGGGACCTGTCTTGTGCCCTCACAATATCTAATTCTTCCCCTATCAATGCACTCGCATGCTATTTACTTGTGTGTATCCCTCACTGGACTGCAAGCTACTCAAGAGCAGATTTGTGTTTTTTTCACTGATTAATCCCCTGGTATATAGGTGTGCAATAAATGTTTGTGTGAAAACTGTATTAATCATGTTTTTTTATTTATTTTTTTATTTTTTTGTCATCTGGGGCCTTGCTGAGACTGCCCTTCCCAGGGCTATCTGTTCCTAGAGATGGCAAATGTCTCTCCTTCTAGCCAATAAAAGCCCAAACCCTCCAATCACCTTCTTTATCAAACTTTCACAAGCCAAGGCAATATTGCTCTGCCCTAATGACCCCAGGGCCAGGTACCAAACAACTCAGGATAGCCACTACATCCCAAAGCCCACTGAAACTTTTCTATCCAATCTTAAATCTCTTAGCTTGGGGAGCCTGGGTGGCTCAGTCAGTTAAGCATCCAACTCAATTTTGGCTCAGGTCATGATCTCAGTGTCATGAGATGCAGCCCTGCATCAGGCTTGGCGGGGTATTGGGCACCGAGCCTGCTTGAGATTCTCTCTCTCCCTCTTCCTCTGTCCCTCCCCTCCCTCCCCCTCTCTAAAAAACAAAACCTCTTATGTGTACCCTGCCTCTGCTGTTCCTTCCTGCAAAAACCACAATAAAACCTCTCACCCATGCTTTCCCCTTGCTCCTGGCTCCTGACCCACCATAGTGCTCCCCTGTGTGGACGTAAACTTTGTGTATTCTATGTCTAGAATTGGTTTGTTATAAATATTCTATGCCTGTGGGCAAGAACTGGAAAGAAAAATGGGAAAATGAGAACTGAATTGGGGTGGAGGGTATACAGCTTTTATCAGACCTTTAGAGAATATCAGGTAGCACATTTTAAAGCCCATTGTGGACACAGAAGATGAAGAAGCCACCAGGAAAGTGGGGCTAGATGAGCAGAGATGAAAACTCTGTTCTCACCTGAATCTTGTTACCAAAGCGGCAGGGTTTTTGTTTTGTTTTGTTTTGTTTTGTTTCTACTCAATACCATTTGCCAAATAACGAAACAGTATTTGAGGGCAACGAGGTAATTTATTCAGTAACTAGAGAATAGAGAAGGGGAGCTTATGCTCTAAAGGTACCTTTTTCCTATTAGGTCTCCTGTCAGGGTTTTATGGGGTTAAGGTAATTAAAGGGGATGGTAAGCAACCGGACCTCAGAGCTTTTGAGGAGAGAGGAGACTTCTCAGAATGAGAGGGCCAATTCTTTTCTTCCCTTAAATGAGTGCAGTCAGATCTATCATGGCACTGGTAGCTGTGTTTTTTGTTACTCCTATTAGATGTCAATAATCCGGAGGTCACGTGGAGGGTTAGCAGAGCCGCTAAACCGGACCAAAGCGGTGGAAAACTGGGTCATGGGGGGGCTTGTTTGGAGTCTATGGCTTCTGGTATCTGGCCTTAATTTCTAGTGGCAAGCAGCGTCTGCAAGCAGGACTCGAAAATTGGGCTATGTGGCTTGTATGGAGCTTTTTAGAGACTCCCTGGTGACAACGTCTGGGCTTAGAAGTTGTGGCACCCGGGCAGGCTGCACGATTATAGGCAGGCTCAGCTCAGCCTCGCTTCTTTAGAAGCCGGAACCCTCCAGAATCGTTTCTACGTTTTCCAGTCGGCGGTGAAAGCTCAGTACCCGGCCTTCCCGGAAGTTGTTGCGCAGTCGTGTCCGGGGCAGAGTGAGGTGGAGGAAGATTCCGGATGGGTCGCAGCCGCAGCCGCTCCCCGCGGAGGGGTGAGTCCAGAGGGAATTTGGTCTGGGGCTTGGTCGGAGGCGAGTCCCCCCTCCTTCTTGTCTCCCCAAGTACGAACGCAGCGGAGAGAAAGGCCCTTTTTTCCTGAGGAGGAGAAGAGTGGGGCTGGATGGGGGCGGGGGAAACAAAGACCTGAGCCCTTTACTCTTCAGCCCTCCGGTTTGAAGGCGGTTTTCCTTCCTCTAAGTTAGAGTTTCGCGGACTCGTTGTCAGCCTCATACAATAACTTGTTATACTTGTGACTGAGGGATTTAGAATCAGACCACGGTTCCCTCACTTAATTTCTGGGTGGCCTTGTGCAAGTCATCCAGCCCTTCTGAGACCGAATTCCCATAATTAGACATTCGGGGTAGTACTACCTATCTTTAAAAAACTGATGTGAGAATTAATGTCATATTCCATAACACTCAGCATGTGGTAATGCCTAGTTCTTGAATGCTCGATGTTAGCTTCCTTCCCAGTTTATATAATTGGAAAATCGATATTTAGAATTTTGCGTCCAGGGAGCGCACCTCGTAATATCTTCTGGCACCCACCCCCATAAATGAGGCAGTGGGATGTAAAGAACCCAGGACTTCGATCAGGAGATCTGACTTAGACCCTCGGTTCTTCCTCCTCTGGTTAGTCTTTATCACCTTCCACTTGATTTTGTGAAAAGTTGAATGAGGCCGCGATTCGCATATGGCTCTTGAGCACTTAAAATGTGCTCAGTCCGAATTAGGAAGTGCTGGTAAGTGTAGAATACACTCCAGATTTCCTATTAAATACCAAAAAAAAGTAATATCTCAATTTTCATATCGAGTACATGGTGAAATGATAATGATTGGGGTATATTGGGTCAAGTAACAATGTTAAAATTAATTCTACCTGTGTCTTTTTACTTTTTTAATGTGACTACTAGAAATGGCTGGCATTATATTTCCATGGGACGGCGCAGCTCTAGATATTTGAGGTAATTTGCCTCTGCAAAAAGATTTTGTGTGTTTGTATTAGAGCGCAGGCGGTCCCGGTCCACATCCCGTGAGCGAGAACGCAGGCGCCGAGAAAGGTCCCGGTCCCGGGAGAGAGATCGGCGAAGGAGCCGCTCTCGATCCCCGCACAGAAGACGCTCCAGGTGAGTGCAGGGAAAAAAACCTGAAGTTTTACCGCAAGTCCCAAAGAAACTAGTCGCTGCCCTTAATTTTGTTTTTATCACTTAAAAGAGATTTACAGTTTCATGAAATGAGGGGAACTTAAGCCCACCTTATTTTAAACCCAACATTTTCATTGGTAAATGGGGTTCATCACACTCTTTGCCGTAGAGTTGCCTTGAGGAAGAAATGAGAAATAATACATGAAAAACACTAGCGTGGTGCCTGGCAGGAGTAGGAAATAAGGGTTTTGTATTTTGGGGGTTTTTTGGTTTTGGTTTTCTTTCTTTCTTTTTTTTTTAAGATTTCATTTTTGTAAGTAATTTCTGTACCCAATTTGGGACTCCAGCTCACAGTCCTGAGATCAAGAGTCACATGCTCCAGGGACTGAGCCAGCCAGGTGCCCCTGTTTTGTTTTTACTAACTTTTTGGTGATGAAGGTTTACTCAAATATGTAAACAAGATTGTGAGATCTTGAAAGAACCTTAGAAATTGACTCTTGATTCTTAATAAGTATCAACTGCTGTTTAAGTCAACTTTTTGTGTATTTGTAGTTGTTAGAAACTTTTCTTTTTCTGCCTTGCAAAAAATTTTTTTAGCCCTAGCTATACTAAGACTGATGATTACAGCAATAAATTATATTTCTGGTTTTTTGTTAACAGTCAGGGCCTAGGCAGAACCTTCTTCCTTGTTCTGCTATGTGGAATGCACTCCTGGTTCTTTGGAGCCTGGCTTTTGTTCAGCCTTTACCTTTTAGGAGCTCATGTATATATTTGTCAATCACCACGTCACCAGTTATGTCTCTGCTTCTGATATCTTTACTTATTAAATATTAGATCCCCAAGACGACATAGATCCACATCTCCTTCCCCTTCTCGAGTGAAAGAAAGAAGAGATGAGGAAAAGAAAGAAACAAAAGAAACAAAGAGCAAAGAACGCCAGATTACTGGTAATGTTATTAGATAAATAACTAGGAAAAATACAGCCTTGTTCTTATAACTTTAGTCATGATAAAATTATAAAAGTATAATTTGGGAACATTTAAATATTAAATTTTTTATAGTGTTCATATGGTTTTGAGATTTTATCATTGTACCTTAGTTGCTCATTATCTGTGGTGCTCCTGATATAAGAAGGCCAGTTAAAAACATGAGAATATTCTATTTTGGAAGTACCTTCAAAACTAGTGTCGTATCTGATATTAAAAGTGGTCCTGCCCAAAGGCTCCAACCATGTCATTTTAAGCAGTCTCTTCTGAAGGAGGATGGAGAGCATATTCCCTCAGTGCATCTTAAGTTACATTGTGTCCAAACTGAAGAGGAATTTTTTCCAGTTTCCTAGTCCTTTAGCTAATTGTTTTGTGTGTTCTCTGCTGCTGAGGTGGAGTAACTATTTTTTTTTTTAAGATTTTATGTATTTTTTTTTTGAGAGAGATTCTCGCAAGCGAGAACATGAACAGAGAGGAGAGACGGGAGAGGCAGAAGCAGACTCCCCACTGAGCAGGGAGCCCGATGTGGGGCTCAATCCCAGGACCTGGGACCATGACCTCAGCCGAAGGCAGACGCTTAACTGACTGAGCCACCCAGGCACCCTGGAGTAACTATTAATCTATTACCAGCTCTCTTTTTATATAGACATGTCGTTGTCCCCTGCCCCTGGGTACAAAAGTAGAGCCTTCCTATGAAACCTTTCCTAAGCTGAAATGGCATAAGGCAAAGAGTATCCCATGCTTTCTAAAAGTTTGCGGTACACCACTTTGCTTTTACAAAAGACCTACATTAGTACAGTAATTGCTTTTTTTCTTAAAAGGAAATATCCTCTTCACATTTCTTTTGGTTAGCAAAAAAAGTACTAATGTAGGTCTTTTTATTTATTTTAGAGAGAGAGAGTATGTGCATGAGCGAGCACAAGCGGGAAGGGGGAGAGGGAGAAAGAATCTGAAGCAGACTCCTCACTGAACACGGAGCCAGACATGGGGCTGGATCCCACAACTATGAGATCATGACCTGAGCCAAAGCCAAGAATTGGACACTTAACCAACTAGGCCATCCAGGTGCCCCT
The DNA here is from genome assembly GCF_037043125.1 of Eumetopias jubatus. Taxonomy (NCBI): domain Eukaryota; kingdom Metazoa; phylum Chordata; class Mammalia; order Carnivora; family Otariidae; genus Eumetopias; species Eumetopias jubatus. Next base: position 52,959,177 of record NW_028274815.1, on the reverse strand, counting down.
AATGTAGGTCTTCTCTAAAAGCAAAGTGGTGTACCACAAACTTTGGGAAGGTGGGATGCCTATATATAAAATGATAGAGTTTTAAAAAAATTTGTATTTTTGTGTTATTTTTTGCAGAGGAGGACTTAGAGGGCAAAACAGAGGAAGAAATAGAAATGATGAAATTAATGGGATTTGCCTCTTTTGACTCCACCAAAGTAAGTAAAACACATAGCCAGTTAAACATTCTGATTTGAATTAATCCATTATTACTGTCACATTTTTCCATATTCTTTTACTGTTGCTTATAATTTCTTCCATTCATACAAGTGTTTTTCCTTTAGAAGACATGAAGTATCTGTGTGAAGGGCATTGAGAGCACAGCAAGGAAGCACTGAGCTGCCATTAGAATTCAGGCAAACATGTTTGCCTCATGTTTAAGTTTGATCTTCAAGGTGATCAGATGAAGAAGAAGATCATTTGAAGTAGAGGGAAGAACTCATGAAGATGCTATGTAGGCATGAAGGAGCATAGTGTATTGTGAGAATTTCAAATTCAGTGACTGGTAAAAGGGTGCTGATAGGCTGGTAGCTATGAATGAGGCTAGAAAGCGGGATAGGAAGCAAATTGTGGAAGCTTTTGATACTCTTAGACATACCAAGGAATTTAGAGTTAATTCTTTAGGTGTTGAGGAGAGGAAGCAATGATATGTGCATTTAGAAAGATGAGCCAGGACAACATGGAGGACAGATGGGAGACGGGTTAGATTGGAGGCAGGGAGAACTGCTGGGTCATGCAAGTGAAAGATGATGAAGGCCTGAACTGAAGCCAGAATATTGAGTCTACTCAGGAGCCAGAGTTGGTGGTGGTGGTTGTGGTAGTGGGAGTGAGAAGTCAGTGATGACTCCAAAGTGACAAGCTGAAAGACTGGGGGATAGGGTTAACCAAGAAAGGGTTCTGGGAAGGGAAAGTGCTATTAAACAAGAATGAAGTTCAGCTGCAGAGAACGATGACATCGGGTATCTGTATATACCTCATAGCTCAGAACGGGGAAGGATTGGAAAGTGAATGCTGTCTAGCCTTGATCATAATACTGAAGAGAATAAGGAAGTGGGGGAGGAAAAAGAGGGAGGGTTTGTGGAGAGGAAGATGAAGAGAAGGGATTATAGGGAAGGAGGGGGGAAGGAGTAGAAAGACATAGGGAAATGTGATGGAAAGAGAAATGGGGGAGGGGAGATGGAGAGAGGATGTGGAAAGAGGAGAGAAGGGATAGAGAGAGGGAGCTAGTAAGAATAGAAGGAATAGTATGTGTGGAAGGAATATATATATATTTTCTTTGAGAATATGGTTTAAAAACATTCTCTAGAATCTTAAGTCCATGTGGTTTTGTAAATGGAAATTGAGATTTTTAAGAAAAATTGTCAAAAATAATCCACTTCCCCTAATCTTTGAATGGAATGGGCTAATCGTAGATGCTGTAAACGTTTCTTACTAATGGTTGTGATTATGTAGGGCTCACATGTTTATAAAATGACAGTGTATAACTCAAGAGGAATACTGAGGCATGACTGTTCTGAGGTAAGAAAATTATGAATTCTGGGGCACCTGGGTGGCTCAGTAGGTTAAGCATCTGCCTTCAGCCCAGGGTCCTGGGATTGAGCCCGCATCAGGCTCCCTGCTCAGCAGGGAGCCTGCTACTCCCTCTCCTTCTGCCTGCCATTCTGCCTGCTTGTTCTCTCTCACTCTCTCAAGTAAATAAATAAAATCTTAAAAAAAAAAAAAGAAAATTATAAGCTCTTGTTTTCACAAATGGTTATTTCCCATTTTGGAATTTAATGCAGTTTATGTATCAGTTTTTTTTCCTTGAGTACACCAAATCCTTATTTGTTTTTCCAAAGAGTATTTTATAAGTGAAATGGTTTATTAATATGTACACTGGGTGAACAAAAATATCTCCAAAGTAAAGCAACTATAATTTTGCTGTTTTTAGAAGAAAACAGGGAGGGAACCTATTAGAATTATTTTCTTGGGGTGAGGCTGGGGCAGCGGGTTTACTTTTGCCTGTTAAGTTTGAAATTCTGAGAATCAGATGTAAAAATGGAGCCATACTTTTAACTGTAGTCTATGCTGAAGGTGTTTGTTTATAAAGGAAAAAAATAGATAAGAATTCATAGATCCCATAAAAAGGAGTACCATGAGAACAAATGATGTCAGTTGTTTTCTTAAGGACATCTACAAGGATGTTAATTTAGTTTGTATGCAGTTGGCTTCATGGGCATCAGTTATTAAGCCTCTCAGTTCATTTGCTTTTCAGTAATATGTATCTTTTTTTTTTTAAAGATTTATTTATTTGAGAGAAAGAATGAGAGAGAGCACATGAGAGGGGGGAGGGTCAGAGGGAGAAGCAGACTCCCTGCCGAGCAGGGAGCCTGATGTGGGACTCAATCCCAGGACTCCAGGATCATGACCTGAGCCGAAGGCAGTCGCTTAACCAACTGAGCCACCCAGGCGCCCTCAGTAATATGTATCTTGTGATATTTCATCATAGACCTTTTCATGTGCCAATGTAGTCACTTATTTTGCCTTCCATTTTCACATTCTAGAATGTTTTAAAGTTTGGTTATGTTTATTAATGGATAATTTTCTATTTCAGCATGTAAATCAAAACAGGCTAATAATACACAAGTCTGCAAGTAGTTTTCAAAAACCAATAATCCTTTAGGAATTGAACTTATAAAATGGTTAACATCATTTACTTTTTTCCTAAGCCAGTCTTTCCAAATCATACCTACTTCCTATTCTTGGGAGGACAAAACTATACACCTCAAGTAATTTACCTAGTATTCTACTCTCCTCACCACACCCCCACAATGTAGTGAAAACAAGAATAGAAAAGTAAGACCAAATACATTTTTTTTTTAAGATTTATTTATTCATTTTTGGAGAGAGTGTGAGCAGGGAGGGGGGCAAAGGGAGAGAGAGAATCTCCAGCAGAACCGCTGAGCACAGAGCCCAACACAGGGCTCAATCCCACAACCCCCAGATCATGACCTGACATGAGTCAGAATCAGATACTTGACCAACTGAGCCACGCAGGTGCCCCCAAATACATTTATTTTAGCTCCACCTCAAATATGTATCTTACCTGTGCGTGACTTCAGGGCAGTGGATAAGAATCCTTTTTTTATCCTAACACAAATATCTAGTAAGTGTGCTATGCAGTTAGGGTATACTCCCATGAGTAATAATGGGGGGGGGAGGGAGGGAGGGAATTGGAGGTCACGTGTGTGTGTGTGTGTGAGAGAGAGAGAGAGAGATGGCATTAATCGGTGGTGTTCATACATTTAACAGTTATTTTCTGAGCACCTGCAAGTTCAGGGCCTAGGATGTGAGAATGCAAAGGTGACTCGCATCCATCTCCCTCCAACAAGAAGCTTTCAGTCTCAGGGGAGGTAACATGTATATACATCATGATAATGCAAGGTAGAAAATGGAAGGTATTATGAGGGAAGCACAGTTAACACTTTGTGGAAAGGTAGAGGGTGATTTTCTGGCAGCTGGACCACTTGAATTGGCCCTTGAATGATGGATAAGAACCAGATGGTTGGGGTTCTTGGATGGGGGTTGAGATGGCAATTTAGATATAAGAAACAGCAAGTGATGAGTTAACTTGGCCAAATCAAAGGACCCATAAAGGAATTAGTGAAAAAGAGGGTAGATACCACATAAGAAAGGCTGATAAAAATGACACTTAACATTAGCATGTTACTCTGTATTCTGATTTTTTTTAAGATTTATTTAGAGAGGGGAGGTGGGAGGGGCAGAGGGAGAGGGAGAGAATCCCAAGTAGACCCCCAGCTGAGCGTGGAGTCCCATGCCGAGCTCCATCTTACGACCCTGAGATCATGGCCTGAGCCGAAACCAAGAGTGGTACACTCAATCGACCGAGCCACCCAGGCACCCCTGTATTCTGATTCTTGATTTAAAAATCAAAATTTCAAGGCCTGTGCAAGAAATGAGATCTGAATGAATGGTGACTCTTCCAGCTGTGATTTGAGAAAGCTATGAGCTAAGGTCATAAGTTAAATTTTTCTAGAGAAAATATCCATAACTGGTATTTGGTTTCAAAGAATTCTTGGACCAAAAAAGGTTAGGCTCTGCTACCCTATTTCTCTGCATGCCTTGCACATAAATATATATACCATGAATGTTTGTTGGCTTGAATATTTGAATATGTTAGATTATGTAAAAATGGGAACAGAGTTGTAATACATGGGAGTTCATGGAATATCATCAGTGTCTGAAAATTCTTTCATTGGGCTTCCTCATTCTTAAAGTTTTTTTTTGTTTTAATTAGAGAGAGAGACAGTAGAGAAAGGGAACACAAGCAGGGGGAGTGGGAGAGGGAGAAGCAGGCTCCTCGCTGAGCAGGGAGCCCGACGCAGGGCTCGATCCTAGGACCCTGGGATCAGGACCTGAGCCGAAGACAGACATTTAACGACTGAGCCACCCAGGCACCCCTGGGCTTTCTCATTCTTTTTTTTTTTTTTTTTAAGTTTTTTATTGGGGCTTCCTCATTCTTAAATGGATTTTGCCATTTAAGTATGTCTGTAGGATCCAGCTCTTTGAGGCATTTAATATATCCTTTCCATTTTTTATATTTGTTTATTGCTTTTCTCTAGGGGAAAAAGGTGGATGGCTCTGTAAATGCCTATGCCATAAATGTGTCTCAGAAGAGGAAGTACAGGTATGCTTAGCCCCCATTATTATGTTTGAACTAATCATATAAATTAGGTGCTTGGGAAAGAATTTATTTATGAGATAGTTGTGTTTATAGGAAATGTAGCAGTTTCCATATAGTCCCTTGTTTTGACATTCTTTGCTTATATTTTGGTGTGTTAAAATAATTTCCAATTTACATGTGAACCACTATTATAGAGAAGGCTTAAATCTTTTAAAGCTCAACATTGTTCTTTCTTCAAAACAGCTTAATCTCAAATCTTTAGACTTTAATTTCATTATAATTATAGGTTTCAATTAAAGCCATCCTGTGAGTGATTGTGTAAGGATTTCAATTGTAAATATATTTTTCTGTTAAGTATATTAAGTATATTAAGGCATATTTTATTAATATCACAGAAAAAAAAACAATCCATACCTGAAATCTCACTGAATTCCTAATGAATTGAAAAGTCAAGACATCTTCAAACATGCCTTTCTCTCAACCTTTACTACTGATAAAAGACTAATATTCCAATTAAATTAGAATATGTATAATTTGATCTGAGAATTCTGTGAGGTAAGGTGAGGACCAGAATTATCTTTAACGGTCCTTTTTAAAATTATTTTCAAAGAAAGTCTTTTTTTTTAAAGATTTTATTTATTTATTTGACAGAGAGAGAGACAGCAAGAGAGGGAACACAAGCAGGGGGAGTGGGAGAGGGAAAAGCAGGCTACCCGCCGGGCAGTGAGCCCGATGCAGGGCTCGATCCCAGGACGCTGGGATCATGACCTGAGCTGAAGGCAGATGCTTAACAACCGAGCCACCCAGGCGCCCCTCAGAGAAAGTCTTAATGAGGAGAACTAGTACAATATGCAGTTGGATTTACTTGATGGGTACCTGTTTTGGAGTTTTTCTCTATTTCCTTATTGTTACCTATAAATATGGACTTTCAGCTTTTTTTTTTTTTAAGTCTGTAGAATCTTTCCAAATAATTTTGAAAGTATATTTCCATACTTCTAGGTTATTTTGAAAGTGAAATAATATCCTTAATGTGCATTAAATAACCATGAATACTTTTTACCCTAGACTTTGCCAATTTAAAGATGATTTATATTATTATTATTATTTTATAAGAGGAGTCAGAATTTTTTTTTAATAAACAATGAGTTTTCTCTTCTCATCATAGGCAGTACATGAATCGAAAAGGCGGATTCAACAGACCTTTGGATTTCATTGCATGAGAATTGAAATGTTAAAGAATGATTTTTTTTTCCCTTACCTTGTTCAGAAGAGTGGATTTTGTATTTCATATTTAATATGCATTAAAAACAGGATCACAGTCCTTGTAAAGTAAGAAAATTTTATTTATGATGTGTGCAGTTCACTTACCCTGACTCACAAAAAGGAAAGTTAAATACTGCATTTTTTTTCTTTTAGGAAATATCATTTGGGGCAAGCATCAACCCTATTTTTGGTTCTTATTGTTGTGGAAGCTGTATATGTTTTCTTCTTGGATGCTTGTTAGGACTTTTTAAAACACATAAAAGTAATTTGGATGTAAGTTTCTCAAATAAAGCAATATTTCTACCCTTTTGTATTTGATAAATATTTGTATTGCTATGTAAAATTGTCCCCCTACACAGTTTTTTCCTACATAGATTTAGATTTCATTAGTAATTTACAAATAACTGGATTTTTGTATCTTCTGTGGTTTTTTTCCCCAATTATTTCCTCCATTTATTGTTTTTCCTCATTTTAAAAGCAATATATGCTTATTATATAAAAACTTGGGAGAAACCAAAAAGTAAAAAGAAAGGCCAAAAATCACCTATAATCTATCCCCAGAAACAATCAATATTTTGGTATATGTCTTTCCAGACTCCTATGGTATATATTTATTGCTCCCACCCATTATATCAGAATTTATATGCTGTTCTCTTTTGCTAATCTTTTTTCTCCCAGGTACTGTGAACAGTTTTTAATACTCTTACATGTTATTTAGAAACTTAACTTTTAGTTAAGTTTAGCTGCTTGGTTGTACCATAATTTATTAGCTAGTCTTTTATGAGCAAACTTTGGGTTCCTTCCCATGACTTGCTGTTTTAATTAAAACTGTGAGTACTATCCCTGTTACATATATCTTTTTGTACTTTTTTTTTTTTAAGATTTTATTTATTTATTTGACAGAGGGAGACACAGTGAGAGAGGGAACACAAGCAGGGGGAGTGGGAGAGGGAGAAGCAGGCTTCCTGCCGAGTAGGGAGCCTGATGCAGGGCTTGATCCCAGGACCCTGGGATCATGACCTGAGCCGAAGGCAGACGCTTAACGACTGAGCCATCCAGGGGTACTTTATTATTTCCTCAGGTTCTGTTCTAGATGTGGCATTGCTGGGTGAGATAAAGGGGTATGTGTGTATGTCGTAAGGCTTTTGATGTGTGTATGGCTAGAAAGGTAACAACCAACTCTCACCAGTAAAGTACGAGCATACCGACTTCATGTATGTGCACCAATGTCAGGTGTAATACTTGTTTAATTTCCAATCTGGTGGGTAAAATAGTATTTGGTTTTAATTTGTTCAGTTTCTAAGGAGGATGAACATTTAAAAAATGTGTTAACCATATATATATATATATTCTTGTGAAATGCTAAGTCTTGGATCCACTTGTCTTTGGCAAGCTTTTCTTTTTCTTAGTTGAGGGAAGCCCTTTTTATATTGAAGATAACAGCCACTACCCATTCTGTTTCATATCTTGCTGATATTTGAGGCTCTGTGGTTAGATTTTATTTTACTTTATTTTTGAGTAAGTAATACAAACACATGGGGTATGTAGTGAAGAGCTAATTGTGCATCCTTTCAGAGATAGTCCGTGTATACATGAACATATATGTGTACATATCTTACTTTATTATTCAGATGTAAGCAGACTCTACACACTATTCTGCACCTATCCTTTTTTATTTACTAGTATATCTTCAGATTGTTTCTTTTTCTTTCTTTCTTTCTTTCTTTTTTTTTTTTTTAAATTTTAAGTAGGCTTCACACCTAGCATAGAGCCCAATGCAGGGCTTGAACTCACAGCCCTGAGATCAAGACCTGAGCTGAGGTCAAGAGTCAGACACTTAACCAACTGATCCACCCAGGTGCCCCAAGATTGTTTCTTGTCAGTACATGTAATACTGCCTCTATTTATTAACGGCAGCAGTTACAGTTCATTATAGGATGGACTATAATTTAATAGTCCTTATTGATGGGCACTCACACCTTTTTTTTAAGTCTCACTATTTTTAAAAATTTTGGGGCACCCGGCGGGCTCATTCAGTGGAGCATGTGACTCTTGATCTCAGGGTTATGAGTTAGAGCCCACCCCACATTGGGTGTAGAGATTACTTTAAAAAAATAAAATCTTTAAAAAAAGAATTCTACGGGTGCCTGGGTGGCTCAGTCATTAAGCGTCTGCCTTTGGCTCAGGTCATGATCCCAGGGTCCTGGGATCGAGCCCCGCATCGGGCTCCCTGCTCATCAGGAAGCCTGCTTCTCCCTCTCCCACTACCCCTGCTTGTGTTCCCTCTCTTGCTGTCTCTCTCTGTCAAATAAATAAATAAAAATCTTTAAAAATTAAAATTCTATAATCACTATCCTTATATGTAAATGATAAATGATTTTACAAGCATTTTTAGCTGGATTGTAAATCCTTATTGCATCTGAAATTTGACCACCTATTGTAGATCTTTATAAACCTTCCTGGCAAATTCATTTCCTGTAAAGAAAATAATAGTAGTGTGACTGCATTGCATAATACAGTACACAGAGCACCTTGGTTTATTTAATCCTTACGAGATAGAGAAGGTACTATTATCTCCATTTCCCAGATGAGAAAGCTGAGGCTATTCAGACTAAGCAGAAAATACTGGGATTTATGCTACATCAGTTGCACAATTTGTAATACCCATTGTACAAGTGGCCCTGCCCCCAGGTGGTTAGATTATTTTGCTTGGAGTTTTTGCCAACCGAGCTGTGTGTCTCTAAATTATCCATGATAAGGACTATTTCTGACCACATTTGTGCACACTTAAGGAAGGCAGATACAACTGTGGTTTTAATAAGGAAGCTAAAACTTCTGGGATAAAATAATATACCGAAGACCAAATTACAGATTTTTGGATTGTCATCTTAGTGTGGTGTTAATAGAGATTTGACTTGAGATCCTCAAAGCAGCATACTTTGTAAACAAGTAACATGAGAATACCTCGTAGGTCAATAGGTTTGCTCTCCATGAGCTAACACCAAGAAATGGAAGAGGAAGACATCTGAAAAGCCAATGATAAGATACCTATGATCCCAAAGGAAGTCCTGTTTTTGTTTTTTAAGATTTTTTATTTATTTTAAGAGAGCACCGGGGAGGAGCAGAGGGAGAGGGACAAGCAGACTGTGCTGAGCGCGGAGCCCAATGCAGGGCTCAATCCCACGACCCTAAGATCATGACCTGAGCCGAAATCAAGAGTCAGATGCTGAACTGACTGAGTCACCCAGGCGCCCTGGGAAGTCCTGGTTTAAAGGAAGTTTTACCCATCAGATCATCTGATTCTGTAAGAACAAATATGGAGCATCTTTGTCTTCCTCTAACAAGCTGCTGCTTCTCGGACATAAATTGTACCACATCTTCTCTTTCTAAGTATCTAAATGTTGGAGTGCTCTGGGGTTTAATTCCTGGACTCTCCATTCTCTTCTTTAGTGAGCCTTCAGTGTGGCTTCAAACATCTGCCATGGCTCTCTTCCAGCCTGGCCATTTTACTGAATTGCAGGGATTGTGTAATTGTGCAACTATGTGCCTAGATTATTAGGCACAACCTTAAAGTTAAGGTTGGCTGAGTTCTCCCTTCCCTGCCTAGCCGCCTCTGAGGCTTCCCCATCTCAGTAAATGGCCCGTCCTCTCCTTTGCTCAGACTGAAATCCTTAGGGTCATCTTTGACTCCTCTCTGTCTCATACCCCACATTCATTAGCAAACTTTTCCGCTGTAACCTCAGAGTATATTTTGAATCTAACTGCTGTTCCCCCCCACCAGATTTACTGAGGTAAAATTGACATATAAAATTTTAAGATATTTAAAGTATACATCATGGTGATTTGATAGACATTGAATCCGACCACTTACCACCTAGACTAACATAAGTCATCTGTCTTTTTGGACTACTGCAATAGCCTCTCTTGCTGCCTTGGTTTATTCTCCACCCAGCAGCAGAGGTGAACCTTTTAAAATGTGCATCAGGTCATGATTTCAGCTCAGGTCATGATCTCAGTGTCATGAGATCGAGCCCAGTGTCAAGGCTCCACACTGCAGAGTCTGCTTGGAATTCTCTCTTCTCCCTCTGTCATCCTCCTCCCTACCCCCATGCACTCACTCTCACTTGCTCTTGCTCTCTCACTAAAAGAAATCTTCCGAAAAATAGAATAAAGTCCAGTCCTTACTATAATGTACAGCCCTGTACAGTCTTCACCCTGGCTTCCCACAGTCTCACCCCCTTGCTGCTGCCTTTAGCCGTGCTTCTGACCTTGCTGTTCCTTGAGAACACGTGTGAATCTACCTCAGGAGTCTTCACACTTGCTCTTCCTCGACTTCCACCCCAATTTGCCTGGGTAGCTCTAGGTCTCTGACCAAAATAAGGTCATTTCTGACCATCCTATCCAAAATAGCAACCCTGCTTCCTTCCCTCTATCCCTTTACCCTGCTCTACTTATTTTAACATTTAAAAAATTGAGCTAAAATTCACCCTTTTACAGTGGTACCATTTCACTGGGCTTTAGTATATTGTTATTTTTTTTTAAGATTTTATTTACTTGAGAAACAACACAAGCAGGAGGAGGGGCTGAGGGAGAGGGAGAAGCAGGCTCCCCGTTTAGCAGGGAGCCCAACGTGGGGCTCAATCCCAGGACCCTGGGACCATGACCTGAGCCACCCAGGTGCCCCTGGTATATTCAGTTATGTATCATCACCCCAAAGAGACCCCATACCCAATTAACAGGCACTATTCATCCCTCTGTGCCACCCTCATTCCCCACCCCTGAAACCACTTACGTACATTTTGTCTCTAAAGATGTGCCTATTCTGGCCATTTCATATAAATAGAATCATACAGTATGTGGCCTTTTATATCTGGCTTCTTTCACTTAACAATGTTTTGAAGGCTTGTTCATATTGTAGCATGTGTCGTCATTTCATTCCTTTTTTATGGTCAGTATTCTGTGAATCTACCACATTTTTATAATCCATCAGTTGATGGGCATTTGTACTTTACTTTCTGGCTTTTATATATGATGATGCTATGAACAGTAGTATACCAGTTTTTGTACGAACCTATTTTCAGTTCTCTTGGGTATATAACTAGGTGTGGAATTGCTGGCTCATATATTAATGTTTGACTTTTTGAGGCAATGTCAAACTGTTTTCACAAGCAGCTGCACTATTTTACATTCCCACCGGCATATGTGAAGCTTAACAGTTTCTTCATATGCTGTGCAAAGTTTCCTTTTCCTAACAGCAATTATCACTGCCCGACATACTGTATTCATTTATTACAGTCTGGTTCTTACACTAGACATCCAGCTCTGAGAACTGGGGCTTCTGTCTTGTTTGTTGCTGTAGCCCCAGCACCACAAAGTTCCTGGCACAGAGTAAAGCACCCCAAAATACCTGCTCAATCCATGAAAACAGTTCAGTAACCTTTTTTTCACTTAACCACTTCCTTTGATCTTTATGTTAACCTTTAGTTACCAAAGTGATAAATGGACACATTTTTTCCTGTAAAAATTTTAAAACATGACAGAGCTAAACCCCTTTTGAACAGTACCCACAGTCCTATTGCTCCTTCGCTGTGAGTCCTTTGCAGTATATCCTTCCAGATTTATGCCTGTGTACCTATGTATGTAACAAAGTTGTAAAGGAGGAAAGTACATAGTTGGGGCTTTTTTTTTTTAACACATAAATTATATGCTCTAGGAACATTTTACAGCTTATTTACTCAACACTGCATTAGAGATCTTTCCATGCCAATATATATACCTCTACTTTTTTTAACTGCTACCATAGTGTTTTGTGGAATGTACTACCACTGTTTGTTTAGCTATTGCTGTTTTTAAAATCACAAATAATTCGTGGAGTAACTAATTTTTGGAAAGCAGCATTTTTAAAGGTTTTTAAAGCTTCTATCATGATATTAGATCATCCAGTAATACCATGATATCAGAGTATCCAAAGTAGCCACAAAGAAGGGGATTAATATTAAGGAAGTAGCAGATTTCAGTCCTGATTTTTATACTTCAAAGAATAAAATCAATTCCTCAGAAACATATAAAACAAAATTCATTTTAATGTCATAGTGGTTAGGTGTCAAGCTCAGTTACAAATAGAGTTTTTTTAATTCCCACAGTTCGGAACTTTTTAGACTTTTAAGGATTATAATACAACAGTAGTCTTCCTGCCACTCTGAGGGATTCACTGAAGAGGTATCTCTGTATCACAATTCCCATAGCATTTAATGAACCTGCCATTTGGCATTGGCATTTATATACTATCTCATGCCTTCCTGGCCCTCAAAGGAGGCTAGGTCTTAGCCTTCTAAAAGATACAGTAAAGATTAACAAGTATATCTTCTGTGTTTATGCGTCCGCATTTTCAGCATTTTCTTTCTCCTTCCCAGTTCTATTTATCTTGATGCCTGCTTGAAAATGTGAACTATTTTTGAACAGCCCATATTCATGCATAACTTTTTATTTAAAATTCTGGTCACAAAGTTTAGGTTCAAACATTCTCAAATTCCCATTTTTTCACTTTTGTGTTTGTGCCTAGTAGTCAATGTTTTTATAATGCCTTTGAGGCACTAGGTGCTGGGGGTCACCACTTATTCTTTGTTTTAGGATTTTTACTTCTTTCTTCAAAACCTGTACTTCTAGATTATCTTAACTAGACATTGTGTACATTTGTGTAAAATAATTTCTAGAAAAACAAAACAAAATCTTTGTTTTGTACTGCTTGATCTCCAGTAGATGGCACCAAATACCCTTTAAAATTCATGATACTAATTCCTAGTTGGTGTTACTGGCTAATTGATAATTTCTTCCACCACCACCACCAGGGAATAGAAAGGGTCCATTCTTTCATCTAATTCTGTGATTGTTGTATAACTTAGTATTTTTGTCCATGGTTTAAGATAAACCTGTTGGTGGGCACCTGGCTGGCTCAGTTGGAAAAGCAGTCAACTCTTGATCTGAGCTTCCAAGTTCAAGCCCCATGTTGGGTGTAGAAATTACTTAAGAATAGAACCTTTAAAATTTTTTAAAAAGGGGCGCCTGGGTGGCTCAGTCGTTAAGCGTCTGCCCTCGGCTCCAGTCATGATCCCAGGGTCCTGGGATCGAGCCCCGGGTCAGGCTCCCTGCTCAGCGGGAAGCCTGCTTCTCCCTCCCACTTCCCCTGCTGTGTTCCCTCTCGCTGTGTCTCTCTCTGTCAAATTAAAAAAAAAAAAAAAAGATAAACCTGTTGGTATTTAAATTATTAATTTGCTATTTCTGACAGCCTTTTTTTCCTTTTTATGTAGTGGTTTTCAATCACATTGATTCAAGGGGAAGGATCATGGTATTGAAATAAGACTGGACTAAAAAAAGTTGAGGATAAGAGAAAGAAAGACATATGCTGAATGTTCATGTTAAAATCACAGAAAATATAAAAGTAAAGTCCAAATTTAAGATAATGAAGTGTTGTTACTATTGTCAGTTTTAGTACTTTAGTAGAATTGTATTCATTTCATTATGACTTTCAAATTTGTTTTACAAATAACTTGCAATTAAAAAATACTCATTAAATGGGGCACCTGGGTGGTTCAGTCGGTTAAGCGTCTGCATTTGGCTCAGGTCATGATCTCAGGGTCCTGGGATCAAGTCCCACGCTCCTTGCTCTGCGGGGTGTGTGCTTCTCCCTCTCCCTCTGCCCCTCCCCACCGCTTATGTATTCTCTCTCTCTCTCTCAAATAAATGAAATCTCAAAAAAAAAAAAAACTTGTTAAAAATGTTATATCCCGGGACGCCTGGGTGGCTCAGTCGGTTAAGCATCTGCCTTCAGCTCAGGTCATGATCCTAGGGTTCTGGGATCGAGTCCCGCATCGGGCTCCCTGCTCCGCGGGGAGCCTGCTTCTCCCTCTGCCTCTGTCTCTCATGAATAAATAAATAAAATCTTAAAAAAAAAAACTTTATAAGAAAATGTTATATCCCCATTCTCATTTCTAACTTTGTGCTTTCTTGAAAACCTGTATCTTCAGTGTATTAGCTTTCATAAGAATAAGCTTTTAGATTCAATTAACCATTAAAACCAGAAAATGTTTCCTATACGTCAGGCATGGTTTACTACATTTATTCTACCTGTTAATTCTGTTGACTTTAATTTTAATGGATTTGTCAACCACTAAAAAGGACACCTTTAAAAAAATTTCCATCATGATTACATTTACAATGTTTTTCTTCCTTTCCCCCCAGTGTTTGTCAGTGTTTGTGACTCAGTCTGGAAATCTATTTCTTAACTCTTGTTTAAGGCATTGGTAGCATGGGCTCTAGGCGGAACAGATCTAGGTTCAGTCTCCATCATCCAAGGAAAGTCACTTAGCTTCTCTGGGTCTCAGTTTCCTCGTGTTCAAAATGCAGATAATTAACCTATGTAATTGGGTTATACTGAGGATTAGTGATAATGCAGGTGACACATAGTAAGCTATTTTCATATATTGCCAACAGTAAATTTTTTTAAAAGCTTTATGAAATACGTTCAAGCTTACTGAGACATTTATTCCTCCTTTTTAGGACATCTCCAGATGTCAGTATATTAACAATGTAACTTGGGTCTCAGGATAGCTAGCTTTCATCTCAAAAATCTTGATAGGCTTAGGGAATAATCCTTAAATTTTTAGTTCTATATATTTCTGTTGGTACCACCCCACACACAAACACCATTTATAGACTTGAACAGAGTAAGTTTTTTTGTTTTTTTTTTTAAATGTTTTCATCTAGAATTAAAAGGGAAGGAAAGACTGGAAGAGATTTGGGTCAAAGAATCTCGGGATTCAGCGCCAATCATTCTGTAGGTGCAGTAAAGTTTTTGAGCTTTTGAAGCACCCCCTCGTGTGAGGGAGTGATTATGCCTGCACTTGGGGTAGGGGTGGAGAGTGCCATAAAAGACGAGCAGGGCTGTAAAGAGCCGCCCGATTTCACCGCTTTCTGAGGAGAGAAAAAACGCTGGGCGGCGAGCATTCCACGCGAGCCAAGCTTTTTCCTTCAAGCCCCACAGCCACGTGGCGCCCGCGGGAGCCCAAGGGCCCATCAGGTTGCCGGCGCCGCTCTCCCTTCAGGGGGATTCGCGGCGGGGCCCACCGCCGCCCGGGTCCCGGGAAGCCTGGAACCTCTGGGACCGTGGCCGCCAGACCAAGGGCTCCGGCCCGGAACCCGAGCGGGACAGAGCGCCCAGGCGACGCGCGGTGCCAGCCTTCCATTCGAGGGATACCCGGCAGGCCCTCGGAACTTTTCCCCGGGGACAAGTCCAGGCAACAGGTCCGAGGCAGGGCCGGGATGGGCGGGAGGGAACCGAGCTCCACGGCGGCCGGTGAATCAGCGCCGGCGCCCAGGTCAGCCCTCCCAGCCAATGCCAGATCAGGGGAGGAGTAGCGGCGCCGCTGATCACCAGCCACTCAGGGCTCGCTGGGCCCGGAGAAAGGTGACGTCATCGTAACTGGGAGGTTTCAGCCGGCTCCACCAATGGGAGATAGGTAAAGTGGCTCGCTTTCTGTAGCTCTGGGCCAATACTAACAAAGCAAAAGGGGGTTGTCGGTATAGAACCAATGGAAAACAGGGAAGGAGCACGAGGCGGAGTTGCGAATCCTGTCACCAATTGGAAAGAGGGGGTGGAGCCCGGGCCTTGTCAAGCATGACCAACCAGAGAGAGGAGTGGACTCTAGGGGGCGGGGCCGTAATGCTTTTCCCCAATCGGACAAGGCTAGGGGCGGGGCATTCTTCTGGGTGCCCAATGAGGAACGCAGCCGAAGCGGGCCTGTCAAGAGAAGGGCCTGGGGGCGGGGGGATGGTGAGTCGGAGATAAACACTCCGCGGCGGTGGCGGCTGCTGCTCTTCTTCGGGTTCTGTCACAGTGTCGGCGGTGCCCAGCTCACCGGACCCCCCCCCCTCCGGCGAGCGTGGTAGCCAGAGAGGCTCTCTCAACCCTGCTCTGCGGGGTCCACAGCAGGGCGCGGGTGTCCGGCGGCGGCGGCGAGCCCGTGGGCAGTGGGGGTTGGTCCCGCGGCTCCGGCCCCCGGTGCAGAATGGCGGCGGCGGTTCGGATGAACATCCAGATGCTGCTGGAGGCGGCTGACTACCTGGAGCGGCGGGAGAGAGGTGCACGGGGACGGGAGGGGTCCGTCCCGAGCCGGGGCCGGGGGCTCTGAGGGGCCCGGCCGCGGGGTAGGGGTGTCCAGCCGCTCTGGGGGTGGTTGGAGGCGCAGAGAGCGCGACCGCGAGCGCTCCCAACCCCTCCAGCTCTCCCCACGCGCGGTCCGAAGGGAGGCCGCCACTGCCCCAAAGGCAATGAATGAGGGTGGAAAAGGGGCCGCTGCCCCCCGGAGTCCGGAGCGCCGCCCCCCGCCGCAAAGCAAATGGGATGCCCGGGGTCCCCTCAGCCAGGCCCTTGGTTTACCTCACCGGGGCTCGTCCGGACCGGGCCCCAAGTGGGCCTGGCGCCCCGTCTCCCAGCTGGAGGAGCAGCGATTCCCCTGCACCCCCCCCTTCCCCGCCTTCTGGGTTCCGGGTGTTTGCCCCGCACCTCAGCCCGAGGCTGGTCCCACTTAAAGCACGCCAACCTGCTGGACGTTGCCAATGGGGAACCCAAGCTCCATGAGCTTAGCGACTTGCTGTGTCTTTCTCAACAATGAGCAGCTGGAATGCTCCTTACACCTGCTCCGAACTGAGGGTATTCACACAATTAAAAAAACAATTATTCTAAGAATTCCACCTTGCATAGTTTGTTTCTTCACACAATATTCTTTTAATGAAAAATAAAATTTAAAAAGGAAGTACTGTGGAGGGGAGAGAGTATTGAATGTTCTAGGCTCATTCATTAACTGGATCCTTCGGTTTTCTAGAAGCTGAACATGGTTATGCCTCCATGTTACCATACAATAACAAGGACAGAGATGCCTTAAAACGGAGGAACAAATCCAAGAAGAATAACAGCAGTAGCAGGTAATTTGGTAAATATTTCTCTTTTTCTTTTAGATTATACTGCAGATGATACGAACTGCAGAATGGAAGTTGTCTGTTGTGCTTATAACCCAGTAAATACATTAAGTAGCAATCATGATTCAGTAAGGCACACATGGTCTTAAGCCATTGAGGAAGCCAGCCCTTCTGTTTGGGTTGAGGGGACAGAAAAGAGAAATGGAAATGTTTTATATTTCTTTATGAACTTTTTAACTTAATTTTGCTTTTCCTCCCTTTTGGAACAAAAATCTCTGGAAACTTCCAGTGAAATTAGCAACAATGACAATATGTTGCCCTCAGAAGTTGCAGATTCAGGGCAGGTTTTTTTATAATTGAAAATGCTGGACATTATCCATTTCTTTTACTTTTCATAGTGAAAATTTTATAAACATGTTAAAGTATCTGATTTAGCATAGGTGGTAGGATTTCATATTTGACATGTAAATGAAATGTAGTAGTTTGTCTCATAATCTGTTACATCTGTTTATAATGGCAAAGAGGAATGATAGAGGTTAAAACCTGCCTTTTTGGTGATAGAGGATTAATATTAAAATATTAATATGCAACAGTCCTTTTTGTTAGCCTTATAGTTCTTAAAATCTGTGAATTTCACTGGGAAGTATGTGGTTAATGGTCAGTGAAATCACATTAAAACCCTGACTATAGTTCCTGGTACCTATGAGTACTCTGTTAATGCTACTGCTCCCTTTTTCCCTTCTTTGCCCTTAAAATATAAGTTAGGTAGGAAATCTGTTAGGTCTATTTACTTACACCTTTCATTCCAGTAAAGTCATTCACATTTTCATCACTGACTTAGAATCCTTATTCCTCTCTGCTTGTTCTTGCTGCTGCTTCTATCCTTGATTCATCCCATTGTACTTAGTGTTGGTAGAACCACAGGATGTGAGCAGCACATGTGCTGAGCTCTTGAATAAGAAGGCACGTGAGGGATGAACCTAGTAATTAACTACCCTGCGGTTTTTCCTTTCCCTCCCATCTTTCACATTACCTGTGAAAGCTACCTGGTAGCTAATAGATCTGTGTGTGGGTATTAAGGGCCTACAAGAAGAATGTAAATACTTGTATTATGCAGTGGTGTAAAATGATTTAGCTGTGTTGCATTTTGTTATAGTATTTTTAAGATTTTGTTTGGAAGAACTTTGAAGGCTTTTGGTTTATTTTTCCTGAAAAAGGTAGTCCATTTGTTGCTTGTGCTCTTGTCCATTCATGATTTGGGAGGAATTGCCCACCTATCTAGTCAAGGCTTAATCCTCAGCACTTTATTTTTCCCTAAGTTTCACAGAAAAGTTGGAGGAGAGGAGGTTCAGTGGTGGAGAGAGAAGAGAAAGGGATGTTGAAAGAGAAGTAGGCTGGTCCCCAAAGGGGATTAGGAAAGAAAAATAATGATAGTTGAGAACTTCAAGTCAAGAAACAGATTCTTTCTCTTTAATATCCAGTGTTATTATGGAAAAAATAGCTGTAACTTCTGAGTTTTAGAAAAGCTTTCTTCTCTTAATGGGCTTGGTTTGTTTTCCATGGTTTCATACCGGAGGCTAGTTTCTCATATTCTTGACTAATGAATTAGTGTAATATCCTCAGTGGTGCAAGGATCTCTGAGAGACCATGATTAAACCTGGAGATGGCACGAAGCAAACATGAAGCAAGAGCAGGTTGTTTTTGTTTAAATGTGATCACTTCCTTCATGCCCTGTTTGGAATGACCTTTACCTGAGCAGTGAGACATCACCCCAGAGAATGCAGTTTGACCCCTTGATTTGAATTAGACTTCTCTCCAAGGCCATGTATGGTCAGGATCTTGAACTGAGTTAAGGGCGATGGAGAGATCACTGCTGGTTTACATAACCATCAGATAATAGTTTATTCTTGTTAATTCAGGTTGAAATGCTGTGCTCTTTGCTTGTAGGGTCAGGGGGCTACTTTTCCTTGGATAATAAAAAAAAAAAAGATTTAGCCACATATCCAACTTCTTGGGAACTAAAAATGCAGATCTTCAGTTTCTCTAGTTGCATGTTTAAAAAACAAAAACAAATGAAATTGTGAATATTGATTGTTTCAGAATCATCCAGAGAAAACTACTGGAATACAGGGGAGGTGGAATCTTTTTTTTTTCTTTCCTACTGGTTTTTGAAATCAGTTACTAATTATTTAGAACTGAAATCCAGAGTTTTTTAAAGGTATATTTTGTAAAATTGTAAAGCAGGCTTTGGCACTCGTGCAAGAGGAAATTCAGGACCTGCCACCTAGCTCTTTTATGCAACAGTGGCTATATAGCTGAGCTGACATGGAGAATCTTTTTGAACCCAAGAACTTTTCCCATTCTCATACACTGTAGTTTGGCTTAGTTATCTTTTTGTAAGTAGGCTCCACCTCCAGCGTGGAGCTCAATGTGGGGCTTGAACTCATGACCCTGAGATCAAGACCTGAACTGAGATTGAGTCAGACGCTTAACTGACTGAGCCACCCAGGTGCCCCTTGTTAGAATATATTTTTCAATGGTGACATTTGACCTTTACCAGTGATTCCAGAGTTATCAAATCTTTTCGGTAACCACATGGAAAATAATTTTGATGCAAAATATCTATGTATTCTTATAATAATTAAAAATATAAATGTTTACCCATTAACAGAGTTGGCAAGCAATCTCTGATCGTTTTTGAAAGGCTTATTTTCATTAAAGACAAACTCAGTTTCAGTCACCCAAATGCACTTCAGTAATGCTTTAGCCATTAGATGTAAGTCCCCTTGTAAAAATCCCAATGTGTTAATACTCTTAAGTAATCAAATAAGATCTGTAGTTACCGAAATTGTTCAAAGTCTGGAAGGAGTTGTCCTACAGAATTTGTTAAAAAGTTTATCTTGGGGATTCAGAATTTTTCTTATATGTATCTTCAAAGAATCCAGAAATTTTTGGTAAGAGTGCCCTGTGTGCTATTTTCTGTAATCAGATTGTATTCTTTTCAAATATCCACACTTCTCTCTTCCACCACCTTCCTGGAATGGTCCTTGCCTACAGTTAAATGGGGGAAATCCTGACCAGCTGCTATCATATACTTTCATCCATTTAAAAAAATCTGTCAGACTTTGAACTTGTTATTTCCTGTTAAAACTAAAATGCCACGTGCTTTAAAGCCAAAGGTTTGTAGTGCAGGCCTGACTCTTGTTAACTGTGATATCCTGCCGGCCATTGCAGGAAGTAAACCTTCAGAAAAATGTAACTGAAGAAAGTTGAGGGAAAACCAAGTGAATCAATGTAAAGCTTTTAAGGTAACCAATTTTGAGATCCTTTACCTAGAAAACAAATATTCTAAAACTTAAAATACTGTCATTTTCTTGGTTTTCCTCATTAATAAAAATCGGTGTCCCAAGAGCCTTGTGGAAGAGAAGTTTTATTGCTGGATTGGAAATTTCTCATTCCAAGACTACAAACCCTCCACCACCCTTCTCTGGTGTGAATGAAATTGGTGGTGGTTGCCCCCTGATATAAATGAGTGGCGGAGCATTCACAGAGGTCCTGTTTCTCCATGATTACTGTGAGAATTCCTCTGTAGGCCCAGGAAGGTTCTGGCCTCAGCCAGGGTGTTCTCTCCTGAACTGGTTAGATTCCAGGGAATTTCCATTAAGAAAGGTCAAGATTGAGCTCCTTTATAATGCTGGGATGTTCCTCAAGTTTATAATTAGTTGTGTGAGGAGGACACTGTAGTGGCCATATTGACTGACTTCCTGTGACTTCTGTGGAAACCTATCCATAAATTCTTAGACCAGACCTTATATTCAAGGTCAGCTATAAACACTTTAATAATAGGATTTCACATCCACCACAGCTTTTGTCCCAGACTCTCTAATCACTTTTACAGTTGCTACCTCATTGATCTATGTGTGTTCAGTAGATATTTGACAATAATTTTTACTCCCATTTTACAGAGGGGTTAACCAAGGACAAGATGGTAAAAAATTTTATTTCTTCTACAGTACCAGTTGGTGGCAAAGCTAGACTTCACATTTCACCCTCACTGTGGCTTTCACCAGTCTGTATCGTCTTTATGTTGAGCTAAGTTTTAGAAGCCCCTTCCTGAAATCATATGGGAGCTGTTCACCAGTAGCGTTTTGCAGGAGGTTGTACATGATCAAATAATTACGTCAGGGAGTAGAAAGATTGAGGGAAAAGGGATTATTTTTATCCACTTAAAATTGTATCCTATTGTTAAGCAACTTAGCATAAAATTTTGGCGTATCTACTACACCTAGAAAAAACTGCAGGCCTAGGAGGAGGTGCCACCTCCACTCTTCTCCCCTCAGCCTGAAGAAACCTTTGGTGTTCTATAACCCGAATTCACATCACATGGCGCAGCTGTTTTTCTCATTGTATAAATAGACCCCTTTTATTTCCTTTCTTAAAATGGATTACATTTGCACTAGGGATTGCATGCCTCTTAAGTTTGTCACTTCTCCTTGGACTCTATTTTACATATTTACATTTACCTAACTCCTCAAAGGAACTGATTTCTTTAGCAGAGCCCACTGTTTTTCTTCCCTGTTCCCTCTCCTACCAACTTTGGAGAGAAAGAATTTAAAATAATTGTATTGGTGCTGAAGTAGTTCTTTAAGACAAGAAGAATCTTACTCTTTTCTTATTGTTCCCTCTTTCAGATCAACTCACAATGAAATGGAGAAGAATAGGTGAGTTGGGGATTTTGGGGGTGGGATGGGGGTCATTTTGATATAGTCCCTGATCTTAGAGACTTGGATGCTTTTCGTGGGCTCTTCCCACAAGTGACATCTGATGTAAGAGTTTCCTCAGGCCCACTAAGCAGCGCTGCCCCTAAATCACTTAGGTAGATGAAGGGCTTGCAGGTTCCGGAGACCACACTCCCAACCCTCACTCCTGCAACCCACTCCTCCTAAGGAGGGCCTTCCTGGGTGACTGTTTCACAGGCCAAAGCAGTTTAGGTCATGAGCAGTGTTTCCACAAACAGTGTTTTTTAAAAAAATTACATGCTACTGAATATAATTGGTAGTTCTGTCTTAAATCATGTACACACCCAGATATATATAAATACACATACATATGTGTGTGTATTTACAGTTTACTTGTGAATAAAGATTCTCAAAAATCAGGCAAATATATGCATAGCACAAATTGGAGATGGTGATTCACTAGAGGAGGCCTGCCACCCTCCCTGGGATCCATCTGGCTTCCTGAGTTGATCTCTCTCACCTGGATTGCCTCTTGCTGTTTGTTAAAATCTTTATTTTCTAAATCCAGTTTGTCCCTTCTTCAACAATGTAGCCTAGTGGTTCTTGACTCTGGTTGTACGTTAGAGTCACTTGCAAAGCTTTTATTTTAATGTTTTTTTTTAAATTTTTGTATTAAATTACACACATGTATACATTTGAGGAGAAGGAACAGATTTTATTTCTGCCAATTTTATAAAATAACATACAAATCTTCAAATATATGAGAACGAATAATGTAATCGAGTCCTATGTGTCCATTACCCAGCTTCAACAATCATCATTTTGTTAATCTTGTTTAATCAAAACTACCCCTCTGCATGGAGTATTTGAAAGCAAATCTTTTATCTCTAATAAAGACTTTTTAAAAAACAACCACTTTTACCATGGTGGGTGGGGGGTGGAAATAGTAATTCCTTGTGGAGCTTTAAAATAAAAAAAAGAAACCAATGCCCAGACCTCACCCCTAGCAATTCTGATTTAATTGGTTTGGGTTGAGACTCTGCTCTAGTATTTTTTTTAAAAGCTCCCCAGGTGATTCTCATGTGCTGCCAGGGCTGAGAACCATTGAACAAGCTTCATTCTGGTCTCTGAGCTCCCATCAATTTGAAATACAGGCTACCCATTCAGATTGAGTGGCTTTCTCAGTGCTCTGCATGAACAAGATGATGTGTAATGATGGTTCTGTAAATACATATGGTTATTTCATGCAAACCTTCTTTGAAGAGGGAGCCTGACTCTGAAAGTGAGGATCTGAATGACACTTTTCGTCCGTGAAAGGGCAGACTGATTTAATAGGAAGGAGAATGTTGGAACAGGGTGAACATTTAGCATGACTCCGCTGAGGAATTCTGTGTGTGCATGCATGTGCCTCACTGCACACGTGCTTCTCCCCATCCCTCTTCTTCCCTTTTAATTTCTCTGATTGTGACTGTGTTTGAAGTCAAAGCTTCCTTTTTGCTTTAGGGATTTACAGATCATGAATTGGGAACTCGAAAGTATCTTTTAAGGTGGAAGGGTAATCAGATGTGGCCTCTCTTTCTCATCTTTAGATTCTCAACTTTCTGCCTTTGGGGTGAACTGGGTAAACTGGGACTCTTTCTGCTGAAAAGTTTTCTAGTTTTTCTCCCCCACCTTACGTAGGCATTTATTTTTTTATTATCCATTAGACACTCATTTTTGTTATTAAAATTTTACACCTTCAGGTAAGGGCTTTTTTTTTAAAGATTTATTTGAGAGAGTGAGAATGAGAGAGAGAGAGTACATGAGAGGGGGTAGGGTTAGAGGGAGAAGCAGCCTCCTTGCTGAGCAGGGAGCCCGATGTGGGACTCGATCCCAGGACTCCAGGATCTTGACCTGAGCCGAAGGCAGTCGCTTAACCGACTGAGCCACCCAGGCCCCCCAGGTAAGGGCTCTTGCACTTACTACAACTTTATGCCTCTTACCTCTGCAAGAATGCCACACAATGTCAGTTTTACCTTTTAGCAGTTCAGGGGTATTTATTTTTTCCCTACAGTGTCTCAAGAACTTGTACTCAGTACTAGGTATTAAAAGAGTTTGCACTGGGGGTATTAAATCAGCATGGTCCCCATCCTAGAGAAATGTTTGTCTAATGGGAAAGATGCAGAGACAGTCTGAATGAATACACTATGGCTCAGATTGAGGTATACATGAGAGGCTATGGAGGCAAAGAATCTAGAAAACTGGATTTGGAGTCCCCACTGGGCAAGCTGCTTTTAATTCAGACTGTTTCCATGTGACCAGTCAACTTTTGCTCGCTGAAGAGTTATCTAGTTTCCTTATTGTCCTTTCTTTTTTGGAATTCGGTCTTTTAAGGTCTTGATAATTCTTTCTCTAGTCCAGAGCATGTGAACAGAAAAGAAGGAAGTAAAAACTCAAATTTCTTAATTTAACCAAAATTGGTTGCTGCAGTCTAGGGGAGGAACTTAAAGTTGCCCAGCTCTTCTCCCCTTATGAGTGTAGATGCTTAAGAATCTTCGGGTTTTGAAGTCAGTTGAACAGCTGTTCTTGTAGTCTCCCTGGTTTTAGTAGTTGATGCCTATAAAACAATCCCGCTTTGCTAAGTGCATATACACTTTAGCCATTTTTTACCTTAAAACATCACATAAAAAGATTGACACGGCTCTCAAAAAAACAAAAAAACAAAACTTAGGAAAAGAACTTCTAACGATGGGAATTTGTTTTCCTCTTTGAGATTGCAGAGTTGATTATACTTGGGTTAGATTTTTAAACAAATCTTTTCTGTGGCACTTTAGAGATTCTGAGTAATTGGTGTTCGTTAGGACTCCACAAAGAGGACAATATACTCAACACTACCACTTTAATATTCTTGGTGTTGGTAGGAAAATACCCCACCTCCACCATTCTAGAAGGCTTGTATTTTCCATTCTCTAGATTAGGCATTCATGGAGCACTGAAGATGCTGTGTCCTAGGTGCTGGGAATACAGAGCCTGATGAAGCCCAAGCCCCTGGGGTGAAGGGTTCAGTTCATCAGCATAGATAGGAGCATCTGTCACTCGGTCTTTGCTTCTCTGAACTGTAACTGGTCGTTGTGGGTCTAGCTTCCTAAGGAAACACTTTAAGTGAGTGTGCTGTTTTTTTCTTTTTTTTTTTTTTAAATTTTATTTATTTATTTGAGAGAGAGAATGAGAGAGAGAGAGCACGAGAGGGAAGAGGGTCAGAGGGAGAAGCAGACTCCCCGTCGAGCAGGGAGCCCGATGTGGGACTCGATCCAGGGACTCCAGGATCATGACCTGAGCCGAAGGCAGTCGCTTAACCAACTGAGCCACCCAGGCACCCTGTGCTGTTTTTCTTTTTAAAACTAATTTTACAGGGATGCCTGGGTGGCTCAGTCAGCTAAGCGTCTGCTTTCGGCTCAGGTCATGATCCCAGGTTCTGGGATCAAGTCCTGCCTCAGGCTCTCCTCTCAGGGGCAAGTCTGCTTCTCCCTCTCCCTCTGTGATCTCTCTCATTTTTGCTCTCTGTCAAATAAATAAAATCTTTAAAACAAACCAACTAATTTTACAGAAAATCTTGAGAAATATAGAAAGTCTTTCTAAAACCAATTTAAATCATCCGTAATTCTAGCTGCCAGAGGACAGCAGTGGAACTTTGAAGTGTATCTCCACAGTTGTTTTTGGAAAATAACTTAAAAGTATAGTTTAGTTTATAAAATTGGGAAGTTCCAAAAGCACAAAAAATATATAAATCACCCGTAATAGATCTTGCAGCAGTAACAGCTGCTAACATTCCTGCTAGGTTCTGTATCCATCTAGACTTTTGTGCATACTTTTTTTAAGTCAACATGGGATCATATAGTAAATAATTTCTATCTTCGGGGTGCCTAGGTGGCTCAGTCGGTTTAGCATCTGCCTTCGGCTCAGGTCCTGATCCCAGGACCCTGGGATTTAGTCCCACATTGGGCTCCCTGCTCGGCAGGGAGCCTGCTTCTCCCTCTCCCGCTTCCCCTGCTTGTGTTCTCTCCCTCGCTGTCTCTCTCTGTCAAATAAAATCTTTAAAAATAATAATAATTTCTATCTTCTTTTCAAGCTACATTATGAATATTTTCCCATGTCCTTAAGTCTACTTTTCTAACATTACTTTTAGTGAATACACTGTATTACCTCATATGGATGTGCCGTAACTCATATAACCAAATCCCCTGTTTTAGGTTCTTCCCAGTATTTGGCTAATACAAACAATACTTCCTTAAACTACCTTGTAGATAAATCTGTCCAACACCATAATTATATCCTTAGGGTAAATTTATAGCTGTGGAAATAATGATATACACATTGTTGTGGTTTTCGATGTTAACTGCTGGATTGCCCACCTGGCAGGTAACAGGCCTTATACCTTCACAAGGTGTTAGTATAATCTAAGACCTTTATGAACTTGATACATAAAAAACAAAAGCCGACAACTTGTTTTAATTTGCATTTCTTACATTACTAGCACAGTCAAATAATTTTCTTTGTATTGCCTATTAATAACCTCTGCCAATTTTAGGCGTTTGCTTTTTTCCTTATTTTGAGAAGACTATATAATATGAAGGATATATATGAAAGAGATCACCCCTTTGAGTATCATGTTATTGTCCAGTTTATCATTTCCTTTAACAGAATCCATTTTCTCTCACTGTTTGAACTTGCTGCTTCTATTGTATATTAAATTCTTGTTCATGGCTAAGTCTGTTTCTAGACTGGTTCTTCTCTTCCACTGCGCATCTGCTCTGCTTTTCCTGTGCTAGTGAATATTGTTTCGGTCATTGAGGTTTTATCATGCACTTCAAGATCTGGTAAAGCAAATCCCTACTCCTCCCTTCTCCTTTTTTTTTTTTTTTTACCATGTTGTTAGCTATTTTCACCAGTTTATTTTTCCCTGTGAATTGTATAGTCAATCCATTTCCCCAACCTCCAAATCCTTTTGGGATTTTCAAAATCAAAATTTAATAATTTCAATATAAATTAACCTTTAAAAGTTCACGTTCACGTATTAGCTCTTTCCATCCAAGATTTGGTATGTGACTTCATTTATTCAGATCAGTTTTCTGTCTCTAAAGTTTTATAGTATTTCCCCATGCATCTTGCATATTTCTTTTAAAAGGTATTCCTGCATTTAAAAATTTTTAAATCACTGTTATATTCCCATTGTAATTACTAATTTTTGTTGGAAGAGAGGAAATTTTTGAATCTTGTTGTTACATGGCTTTGTTGATGATAATTCTACTGTTTTCCTTCTCTTAGCTGGGGATTCCTCTGGTCTGAATGCCTTTCAGTAGCACTTCAGCAAATGGAGACTGACTGAATGCATATAAGCTGCAGCCAGTGGGTCAGGAGTCAGGTGCTAGAATGGACTTTTTTTCAAAAGAAGGCTCTGGCATCTTCTTTAATAATAGACATTCGTTTTTCTGGAATGGTACATATGCAGGCCTTGCTGGAATTAGGCAGCTGGTCTAGAGAGATTACCTCTGCTAGAGTCTTCTGACCCCATGACAAAAGATTTTTGTGTGTGCTCTGTGGGGAGGACTCAGCAGCCTGATCTAAGCTATTATTTTCATTTGGTTTAACAGTATTTCAGTGGCATCTGGTCTGGTATGAGAAACCACTGCAGTCAGGTCTCTTCTGGCAGGATATGCTAATTTATTGCAGGTCCCTATCATTATATTGGCTTTTCAAATGGCCAAGCTCCTTCTATTGGAAGAGGGTAGGGGCATAACTTTTGCACTGGGCCCAAGTTGTGGTAGGCATTGCACCACTCTTACTGTTTCTGAACTTTCTTGACCACATTCAGATTTCACTCCAGGGTGTTGTAACAAATCCGCATTGCTTTGTTGCCACATGGGGCTAAGGGCATGGCCTCGTTATTACAAAGAAGGGATGTAGTTATCAGTGTGCAAATCTGGCCTACATTAATGGTGTGGAAGAACACCCAGATTTGTACCACTAGAATCTATGGTTCTTGGACTATACCTCTTGGATAGATGGCATCTGCCCTTGGAAAAACTTGGAGAAAAGACATATGCTGCTTGTTCAACTCATTTCCCGTCCCTGCTGGAGCAGTGGGGGCACTGCCTGACTTTTTGTCATAGACATTAATAGTCAAAGGGCGAGAAAGCTAGCAAGTACCAACCATAAGATGTATTGTGTACATTTTTAAAATTGGGCTCTAGAAAGGAAATATTAATGAAAATACTATGTATTTCATACTTTAGTAGAGAAGTGATCTTATAACTTCGGAATGTAGCCACCGTGAATTGCTATTTATGCCTTGTTCACTGAGTGACCTGTTCCCATACAGCTGGCATATAGAACTACCTCTATTTTTTTTTTGTAAAGATTCCTATCACAATTATCAAAAACCTTCAAAACCTTCCAAGGTTCCAGTTAAGTTGGTAGTAATGATGCATCTGGCAATTATTTACAAAGGGATCATTTTAGGGAAAGGAGAGTATATTTTTCCTCAAAGTATGACTTGTAGTCTTCACCTGGACCTTTTGTTTAACACGGTAATGCTCTGTCAGTCAACCCCTAATCTGGAGAAAGTATCTCTTGTGACCTGTAATCACTTTTAGGGAGTAAATTTTGACCCCATGAAATGATTTGTTTCTTCTTACTCTATACTGTTTTTCTAATATACTGTTTTTCTATACTCTAAACCTGTTTTTCTCACTATACAGCTCATACAAAACATATCTGAAATTTTTATTAAACCTCCAATTATCCTATAGAATTTCTGAAGCTATTTAATTGGCTAAATCTGTGCCCACACAAAGCTAGGAAATACGATGATGAAACTTTAGAGTTAAATAGGCTATTGTTTATTGTTTGGTTTTTTTCTTCTTTGGTGAAGAATCTGAAGCCCAGTTTTAATGAAAAGTAGTACTCCGGTCCCATGTATCATGTTTGTTAGGTAGGGCTTTTCTCAAAGAGAAGGGACATGGATTGCCTAGGATACCAGATTCTACTCTCAGGTCAGCATCTGCAGATGTATTATTATTTCTAGGCTCCCGTGGGTTAACACAAAATAAAAGTCTTGGTCTTTCCCATTACTTGGTAATGAAAGAACAGTTGGATATATAGGAAGTGTGCTGTGTGTGAATGAACGAAGAAATGAATGTGATTTATTTGGAAAGGGAAAAAACAGGTTCTGATGGTCTATGGAAGCTTGACAACGTTTTAAGTCAAACAAGATATGGGTGAGGGAGAAGAAAGAATAGGTTTGGTAGAGGGGAAAGGGGAGCCTGTTCTAGAACTTTTAGTGAGGGTTGCTATTTGCCATAGTCTGAAGGTAGCTCAGATCAGTAATTCTGCAATAATTTGTTTATGTTTGATCTCCGACTAAATTTTAAGAAGCTCCAAGGCAGGGACTTGATCTAACTCAACAATGTATCCTAGCACCTATGAAAGTAGCAGTGCAGAGTAATCTCTCAGAAATGCAGGTGGAGTAAATGAATGAAAGAGCCAAGTGTATGTTTCTAGATTTCCACCTGTGAACTTAATTCCTTATTTACCCCCTTCACTGGCCGCCATCCTGTATGCTCTGCTCTGACCTTCTAACTCTTCTTTGGGTCCTGTCCTACACTCTACTGTGGGAGCGTTCACTTACACCTTCAGTTAAAAAAAGTAATCTGACAACAGTGCCTCCCTCCTAACAGACATGCACATGCGCCTGGTTGGATACCATTCCCACTCGTTGGCCACGTGCAAGTCAGGAAGAACTTTTGGAGGTAACCTAGCAAATTCAGGGACACTAGCTGCAGATGGCACAGTCTACCTATGGTCTTAACTCTTTTCCCAGTTTATTCTCCAATTGACAAATCTGCTGGCCTGAGAGGGAGAGAGACATGGATAGACTCGAGGGAGCTTAAGTTCGGAGGCAGAAATAAGAGCAGCATTCAGAACTGTCTTAAGAGCGCGCTGGCTAGCCCAGGTGCCTTCTGTCAGTGCCATAGCTCTGTAGGAAGTAGTGCCTCAAGCAGCCTAGAGCCTCTTCATTAATGACTTCCGTTCGCTTGGATATTTAGTTTCCCGTAATTCATGGCTGACAAGACTTAAGGAAAACTAACAGAACAGTGTGGTATCAAAACATATATTTGAATCTTTAATATATTTGGAATTTATTTTGATGTCAGTCTTCCCACTCCTCTATAATCCATGCTTTTCCTAAGGATTTGTAGTGTTACCTCTGTTATATGTTAAATTCATACCTATTCTTCAGTCTATTTCTGGGAATTTTTTATTCTGTTCCCTTGATTTGTCTATCCATTCCTGCATTAGGGTATACTGTTTTTTAATTATTAAAGCTTTATAATACAATTTAATATCTGGTATAGCACATTCCTCCTCATTCTCAAAAATCCGGCAATCCCTTATACATGTATTCTTCTAGATGGAATTTAGACTAATTTCCCAGCATTAAGAAGAACACTTGGTGTTTTTTTCCCTCTGGAATTATGTTAAATTTGTAGACAAACTTGGGTAACATTGGCATCTTTGCTTTTAGATTTCATATCTAGGAAGGTGCTACTTTTTTCCATTTACTCAGATTTTCTTGTCTCCCAGCAAAGTTTTATAGTTTCCTTCCTAGAGATCCTTCCTAAGCTGTTTTCAGTTTATTCCTAAATATGCTCTCCTTTCTTCTTGCTGTTGTATGAGAGAGATTTTCAGTGCTTTGGATATAGATAGCACATCCAGAGATGTGCATGGACTTCCAAGGTCAGTATTTGCTCCCCTGTTTTCCTTGGGCTGTTGCAGGGCAGCTGGAGCAGGGAGGATTGGGTGCTCTTCAACCTTGGGCTCCCTTCTACCCAAGACTCTACATGATGTGTGGCCAAGAAGGAGTCTTTTCTTATGCATGCATTAGCTTTATAAGATCCTTGCTAATTTTTTGAATTTTTTAAATTCCAGTACAATTAACATAGTGTAATATTAGTTTCAAGTGTATAATATACTGATTCAGCACTTCCACACATTGCCCAGTGTTCGTCCCAAGTGCCCTCCTTAATCCCCGTCGCCTATTTCCCCCCTCTCCCTACCCACCTCCCCTCTGGTAACCATAGGTTTGTTCTCTGTAGTTAAGAGACTGGTTCTTGGTTTGCCTCTTTTTTTTTTTTTTCCCCTTTGCTCATTTGTTTGGTTTAAATTCCACATGTGAATGAAATCATACAGTATTTGTCTTTCTCTGACTTATTTCACTTAGCGTTATACTTTCTAGTTCCATCCATGTCGTTGCATGCAAATGGCAAGATTTCATTCTTATGGCTGAATAATACTATGTTGTGTATATATTTATACCACATCTTCTTTATCCATTCATCTATCCATGGACACTTGAGCCGCTTCCATACTTTGGCTGTTGTAGATAATGCTGCTTATAAACACAGAGATGCATGTATCCTTTTGAATTAGTGTTTAGTTGTTTTGCTCTAGTAGTGCGATTACTGGATCGTAGGGTAGTTCTATTTTTAACTTTTTGAGGAACCTTCATACTGTTTTCCACAATGGCTACACCAGTTTGTATTCCCACCAACAGTGTAAGAGTGCTTCTTTTTCTCCACATCCTTGCCCCCACTTGTGTTTTTTATTTTAGCCATTCTGACAGGTGTGAGGTGATATCTCATTGTCGTTTTGATTTGCATTTCCCTGATGATGAGTGATGTTGAGCATCTTTTCACGTGTCTGTTGGCCATCTGTAGGTTTTCCCCGGAGAAATGTCCATGTCTTCTGCCCATTTTTAAAT
The DNA here is from genome assembly GCF_037043125.1 of Eumetopias jubatus. Classification (NCBI taxonomy): domain Eukaryota; kingdom Metazoa; phylum Chordata; class Mammalia; order Carnivora; family Otariidae; genus Eumetopias; species Eumetopias jubatus. The sequence continues at coordinate 52,927,679 of NW_028274815.1, read as the reverse complement.
GGATTATATTTTTTCTGTGTTGTTGTATCAGTTCTTTATATAGTTTGGGTACTAGCCCTTTGTTGTATACGGCGTTTGCAAATATCCTCTTGCATTCAGTAGGTTGCCTTTTAGATTTGTTGATGGTCTCCTTCGCTGTCCTTGGTTTTCTTTAAATGTAAAAATAGTATCTTTAGCATAAGCAAGATCTGTATTGCCATAGAAAATAGGTTACATTTTCCATTAAATTTAATGACAGAAGATAAGTGTTTTCTTTAAGGAAGAATTGGATTTTACCAGATAGCCTCTATCTACCTAGTGAGACACTTTTGAGTTTCCTATTGATTTTATTTTTTCTTTTTTTAAAGATTTTATTTATTTGACAGCGAGAGAGGGAACACAAGCAGGGGGAGTGGGAGAGGGAGAAGCAGGCTTCCCGTGGAGCAGATGTGGGGCTCATCCCAGGACCCTGGGATCATGACCTGAGCCAAAGGCAGATGCTTAATGACTGAGCCACTCGGGCACCCCGAGTTTCCTATTGATTTTCAAAGGAATATTATAGTGCTATACAAATTGTTCCCAGTAATTATCGGTCACAGAAGAAACTAGAATTGAAGGAACAACAGCTGCTGTGTAAGAGCGCACTCCTGTCAGATCCTGGCCAGGGGCTTCCATTCCTTGTCCCAGTTAATACACCGGCCCCGTCGGGCGTGGTGTTCCTGTCTGCTGCTGAGAAAGCTGATGCCACGTGGAGTTAAGTGATGGGCTCAAGGTCACACAGGAAGTAAGTGGCAAAGCCAGGGTCCCAGACCTTTGCTCTTAGATACCATGCTAACATTTGGTTGTATGGTGACAGATTCAGACTATTAAAAGAACTAAAAACAAAAGTAAAATTTGAGATCCTTTTCAAAACCTTACTGAAGAAAAACTATAGTTTGTATCTAATTTAGTTATCCCTAGTTATAGGGCACACTTGGATCTGAGCATTACTGATTATAGCTCAGATCAAAGATTGGTCTCTTTATGCTACAATAGACCAAAGGTGTATCTGTCCATTCAGAATAATTAAAGCAATATTTCTGAAGAGTCAGCACAGAAAGTTTGTCAAAGTTCATGACCTAGGTACAAAGCAGTTGGATCAGTGCAAACAGAAGAGGCAGTTGGGAGCAGGAAGGAGCCAGGACTTGGCACAAGCCCCTTCTGCTGGGGGTGGGGAGCAGGGAGGCAGCTCTTGGCAACAGGATGACTGGCTGAAGAGGATGGGCTGGGAGGAGGTCTAAGTAGGGATCAGACTGGGCTGTTGAGTGGCTTCCTGTTAAGTACTTGTGGCAAAACCTCTGCTGGTTCCCCAAGGGGGAGTTAGACCTAGTTCAGAACGGGACACTGATCACCTCCTTGAGGACCAGAGCCCTGGGCAGGGGAATAGTCAGGACTGGGGAGGAGGAAGAGCTGAGATGGGTGCTTGTGTTACTTGCTCTGGATCTCGTGCTTCATCGGTGCTCTCAAGGCTGGCTGAGGGGTTGCAGATCCCAGGGTGCAGTGTGCCTGTGTGTGTGTGTGTGTGTGTGTGTGTGTGTGTGTGTGTGTGTGTGTGTGTGTGTGTGTGTGTGTGTGTGTGTGTGTGTGTCAGGGTTGAGGAGCCTCAGGGGGAGCTTTTACAGAGGAGTCTGTTTGCTTGTTTATCTGGTTCAGGAGTCGAATTTCACTATTATATGATAGAACTGAGCCTGCTCCATAGACCTCACCCCTCCCCTGTGACTGGCCCAGGTGCCAGCCTGGGGATGTCTGCAGGTGGGCAGGGCAGGGCAGCCACTGGGCTGAGCAGTGAGGTGCTAGAGGAGGCCAAGACAGGTACTACCAAAGACAGAAGTTGGCTTTGGATCTCGACAAAAATCCAGAAAAGCTCTGGTCGTACTTTCATAGAACCAGGCCAAAAAAACACTGAATAAACATGTATTATCCTTAGCTTGAGTTAGTCAAATGGCTTATTTCTGGTTTCACAACTGGAAGTGTTTTTTGGAAGAACCCACATTTGGGTAGTGAGAATTATACTTTCTGGGCTAGACTCCCTGTACAACTAGAAATGACGATGCATGGAAAGATGACTTTATTATATTTTTAACAGTAGACAAACTTCCTAAAAAATTACGTACTCATATTTGTAGATAAACCCACATCATAAAATGACTAATAGGACACTGTTCTGAATCATGCAGTCTTTGCAGATAACAAGCTGAAAAATGCCTACATCTAATTTTTGAACTTTTTTCCCTAACTTGACAATTTGTCTATAAACTTTGGGAGAAATAATTTGGATAACTGTATAAGCAACTGTACTTTCTCATGGTGTTTCCAATATCTATTTTCATGACTCTTCTTGAATATTATTACCCAAGGTGAACAGGTACATTTTACACACAGCTTTCCTCCTGTAGTGGTAGGAGGAGCAAACCTCTAATGGGAGCCTTTACTTGTGACCATTCCACATGGACAGGGTTTCAGGGCAAGTGGAAGTCTCGTCAAAGAGTAAGGCATTTTTGTACCATTAAATTTTCCTAGCTCAAGAGCAAATGCTGTATTCTTCAAGTTTGTCAAGGCTTGGAGGGCCCTCAGAGTGTCTAGGACAGCTCCTTCGAGAGCTAGACAAGGAAGGAGGCTTGGAAGCGGATGAGGCAGGGGGCTCAGAAGGCTATCTAATGCACCACTTGTTAGATCTGCCTTGGAGGAACATCCTGAAGTCTTGATATGAAAGGTGTGAATGGACTTCCTTGGTCATTATCATACATATGGACCTCTTAGAGCTTTCTGAAGCAGTTTTCGTCTTTTAGTCCCAACTTTTGCTAATACAGTCATAAATTTTAAGGGGAGGGGAAGGCAAATTAAGCTTTAAGGTTGTCTCCTGGCTCCCGGCAACTCTGCTCCAGGTGGTTGTGTGTGGGCTGTGGGCATGTGTCTAAAACCCCAGGAGCCTAAGCACTGTTGAAGGTGCAGAGGTGGAGTAGAGAGAGACTGTGTCCTCCAGAAGCTTACTGTCTAGTTGAATAGTGGCATAACCCACTCAGACATTTATTAAGGGGGGGGGCACCGTAGTAAGTGGCAGTCCAACTTTTTGAGGAGTTTGCAATAAATGAGTGGTTAAGTAGCAAATACCAAACAATTCAGGCAGAACCGTGAACTTCCCATTGACTAGTATAAACCATTAAGTACTCAGAAAGTGGAGGAATCATTGTGGGTTGGAATGGCCTGCGAAGGCTTTCAGGACGTGCTGGGCTGAGGCAAAAACTCTGAGTTCTGGCTGTTTCTCCCATTCATGGGATCTGCTAGGTTCTCGAATAAAGCACAAAGAAATGAAGTGTTAATTTCCAAAACTTTAGGGACTCCGGTCAGTTTGTGACTAAAGGTTCTCTCTCAAGTGGCTCACTGCAGCTTCTGCTTCCTCTGGCCTTTTTCCCTTCCTGCCCAGTCCCACTGTACCTCTGTACCCCCTTCAAGGCCTATATGTGGTTATCTCTAGCTGTTCTGCATGCTTGTGTGGTGTAGCAATGCTGATGATGTGCTTTTTCCTTATTTTTTAAAAATCTTTTTGAATAGCAGTTTATATAGTTGAAAAACCGAAAGATATGTTATTCAGTAAAAATTCACTCCCTTTCCTTATCCCTGCCTATGCCCTGACTTCTCTCTCCTTGCAGTTGTTATTAGTTTCTTATTGTTCAAGATTTTATGTCCATATAAGAAAACATAATTACTTTTCCTCCGTTTTGTCCAAAGATGGCATGTTGTATGCATGGTTTGATATCTTGCTTTTCTTCATTTCACAATATATCTGAGAGTTCTTTCCTCGTAGTAAATAGAGCACATCCTGGTTCTTTTCATCGCTGCATAGTATTCCACTGTATAGACACATGATAATTTATTTAACCAGCTCCCTGTTGTTGGTGACTTGGGTGGTTTTGATCTTTGCTATTCTAAAGCAAGCTGTAATGAATAACCGTGCAGGTCATTCACCTGTGTAAATACTACATACAGCAGTGAGCTAGTTCTAGTGGTCCGTGGGTGGGAAAAGAGGAAGTACGGGTTGAAAGGATTCAAACCCTGGCATGTTCTGTCAGGTCACATCATAACCCAGAATCCTGGTGATAACCTGATAAACATGCCTAATAATAGTAGATATTAGTCCCTGCCCTAACACCTATTTTATAAAGAGACTTGAGAAAACCCCAGTTTTGGCTTCTCCATGGCTTTCACCAGAGTTGTCCAATTTCCAAAGCTGTTTGTTTGGCCAGAGGTCATTGGTGGCATTTGCCATTACTGGGCCTGGGCAACTTCCTACTCTTCTAGAACTTGTTCTTCCAGAGTGCCTTCTGGCCCACTGTGAAATTCTCAGTGCCGTGTAACCTTGCTTTTTGTAGGCGGGCCCATCTTCGCTTGTGCCTGGAGAAGTTGAAGGGGCTGGTTCCGCTTGGGCCCGAATCGAACCGACACACTACATTGAGTTTATTGACAAAAGCCAAATTACACATAAAGGTAAGTATATCCTTGGGATTCCTTTTTAGCTTTACCTGTCTAATAAGGGTTTGTCTGTTTATGAGGGACAGCAAATGTGTATCTCCAGGACAGTCCTTTCCTCTAGGGAATCCTCCAACCTGTCTCTTAGATGATCTCTGGCATGCCAAACCCAACATGTCCAGAACCCAACTATTTCTCACCGCTATGTAGCAGAAGTGAAAGGGCCCTCCAGTTGTCCATTTATTAAGCCAGAAACTCTGGGTCATCCTTGCTAGCCCTTGCTCTGTAGCCATATATATATCTAAGTCCTCTCCAAGACCTAAATATTTCACAGGCTCACTCCCATTTCACCCACCGTCATCTACTGCAGTGAACTCCTCAGAGGCCTCCCTGTATTTCTTCTGGCTGCCTCTGAGCTAAGCTCTGTGCTTCCCAAGAATAATCCTTCCAAAGTCAAGTCAACATGTCACCCGGTTTAAAATTCATCAGTGGCTCAGGACAGACTGTCAGCAGGCCTGCCCCAGGCTGTGTGACCTGGCCCTCACCTGCCTGTACAGCAGCATCTTGTGCCCTACGCCCTTTCAGCCCCTTGCACTTGTCATGCTCTTACCACAGGGCCTTTGTACGTGCTGTTCCCTCTGTGTGGTATGCTTTCCCCTCCCTTCTTCACCTAGTTAACTTCTTGTCATCCTTTAGATCTCAACACAGGTATCACTAGCTCAGAGAAACCTTTCCTGACCTGCTTATATCCTTCCTGCCACAGATGGAGTTATTATTGGATCTCTCTGTTAGCACTTATCACAGTTGTCATCTGACCATGGTTTGTGTGACTGTTTGGTTGTCTCCATTGTCGGAGGAGGGGACGAGGTCTTTATGCTCACCTTGTACCCCCAGCACCTCCCAGAGGGTCTGAAACAGAGTCCGCATGTAGCACGTAGCTTGAATAGCAAAAGGTGAGGGAGTGGAGTGGTATTCAGACTCCTGCAAGCCACAGCCAAAACTCACTGTTTACTAATAATCCTTTAGTCATTATTGGACAAATGTCACTTTAATTATGGTTAGTGGCATGCATACATGACAATTCTGGAGGGAAAAAGAACCTCTGTTTAGAGCAACATAACCACAGTTAAACAGATTTATAAAAACAAGTGGTCTTTGCAAAGCCGTTTAAGCTCTTACGTTGGACAATTTGGAATCAGGACTTCAAGACTGATTGTCCCCTGCTACCAAACAGTTGGTTGAGATTTGGAATAACTCGATATAATTAGATATATATGTTGATTGATATATATATATAATGTTATATAGAACATATTAACTATTGCTAATAATATATATATAATTAGATATATGTATGTTGATATAATTAGACCATGTAGCTGACGAGCCCTCCTTCGGCATGGCCCACGCCGGGCTCTAGTTCAGAGAGCGGGGTTCAGGGTGTCACCACAGACCGGGCGGTGGGGGGCTGCTGGCTCTTCCCCGGCGTTAGAGGGGCCGAGCTCAGCCCCAGCACCCCTGTGACGGTGCTGCAGAGCCCGAGGCGGGAGGCCCCGGCCCCCCGGCCCCCCGGCCCCCCGGCCCCCTGGCCCGCCGGCCCGCCCTGGGAGAAGCTAGGCAAGTGACACCCAGTGGCTTCTGAGGAAAACTGGCCTATTTCGCGGCTCGAGGGCAAGACGCGGAGTCCTTGGCAATTTTGAAATCGGCCTGCGGGCTCCAACAACTACCGCTTTGACTTGCAGAAACTTGAAGATTGTGACAGAAAAGCCATTCACCAAATAGACCAGCTCCAGCGAGAGCAGCGGCACCTGAAGCGGCAGCTGGAGAAGCTGGGCATCGAGAGGATACGGATGGACAGCATCGGCTCCACGGTCTCCTCGGAGCGCTCGGACTCCGACAGGGGTGAGCGCCCGCGCCTGCGTGCGTGCGTGCGTGCGTGCCTGCGTGCGTGCCTGCGTGCGTGCCTGCGTGCGTGCCTGCGTGCGTGCCTGCGTGCGTGCCTGCGTGCCTGCGTGCGTGCCTGCGTGCGTGCCTGCGTGCGTCCCCAGAGGCAGCGCGGGGGAGGAACGGAGACCCGGGCGGAGGTCGAGTCACGGGACCTCCAGGAACGAGCCCCTCCTTCCTTTTCGCACTTAGGCCCCGGGTCCGGGCAGGGGCTGGCGTGGGGGTTCGGCGCGAGCGCCCCGCAGCCCGCCCTCACCCGTGTCTCTTATTCTCCCCACAGAAGAAATCGACGTGGACGTTGAAAGCACAGACTATCTCACGGGCGACCTGGACTGGAGCAGCAGCAGCGTGAGCGACTCGGACGAGCGGGGCAGCATGCAGAGCCTGGGCAGCGACGAGGGCTACTCCAGCTCCAGCATGAAGAGAATAAAGCTCCAGGACAATCGCAAGACGTGTCTGGGCCTCTAAGAGCGCGGGGTCGCCGTGGCTGCCTCCCGGAGGGCTCTGCCGGCCGAGCGGATTAGGTAGTGTATCGGACCCAGCCACAGTCCCCTTGCACGTAAGCTTCCGTGTACCACCTGTACCAGAATCAGCTCTGTAAACGTTTTCCAGGAAGTGCTTAGGATTGTGGGTTTGACTGCATCCACTAGCTTCTCTTTCTCTCCATAAAAATCCGTCTGCCAGACTGTACATTCCAATCAATTTGAAGCACCCAAGAATTCTTAGGCCGAATAAGCAACTTTCACAGCTCAGCAATCTCCCCCTCTTATGTACTGTCCCCGGGTAGTCTAGCAAACCTTTCTTAAAGTTTTCTGGCTGTGTCACTCACCTATAGCAGAAATGTCCGAATGTGTCTTGTGCTTAGCAAACTGAAGGAAACAAACTTTAAAAGTTGAGATCCTGATCTCAGAACTCCAAAGTAAGCTTTGAAAGCGGCATTTAAGAGCACTTCACCGTGGACCTCACCCCCCGTGAGGAGTCAGGAATACCTCCAGAAAACACACCCTACACACACACACACACACACACACACACACACACACCCCAGAAAACACACCACACACACACACACACACACACACCAGAAAACACACAACACACACACACACACACCCACACCCCAGAAAACACACCACACACACACACACACACACACACACACACACACACACACACACACACACACACCCCTCCGTGCTAACTCCCCCCGACCCGCGTGTGAATGGGAGCAGTATTTCTCACTTGAAAGTGGACACCGTGCTAACATGTCTTTGGGGTCGCACAGCTCATGCAAGTTCCAGCATGAACAAACAAGACGGTACAATCTCTTTGTGTGCGATGTTCTTGGGACCGCGCTGTGTACTGCTATCCCAAGGCACGTTTTTCCCTCAAAGTTTGTTACGCTACTTGTCTCTGGAACATTTTTTTTTCCTACCTCAGAGATAAATGAGATCTCCATTTCCCACTTAACACAAAGTGATTATGCCTTTTTTTTCCACCCCCAAATAAGTGACATTTGGTCCAATTCTAAGCTATTTTCCTACTTAACTTTCAGCAATAACTGAGCTTTGGCGCTAGCTGAGCTAGCGTCCATCATCAGTGAAAGGAAAAGTCTGCATTTCTACTCTGTGTTGCAGGTGAACAGGAGGGGATGGTACAGTGTTATTAGAATTCCTCTCCTTATTTTTGGATACACCCAGAAACTTCTTTATGGAGGCTTTTGGGTTGCTAGTTTAAAAGGCTGATCTTTTTGGTTATGATTTCTCCCTTAAGTGGTCTCCCACTTTGTAGCATTTTTATTTAAGCTAAAACAGAGCACATGTATATGTACATAAGACACATTAAATCTATAAATACTATTTATTCATTTTATATAAACTAATGTAATGGAAAACAAATTCTTACGACTTTGTGCTTTTATAGATGTTCTAGAAACTTTGTATGTAGGTATCTACAAAATTGGTTCATTCCCCTTAATATTTTTGCATTCATATTTTTGAGGTCGAGGTTTTCAGCCTCTGGCAAATCTTTTTCATTGAATTTGAACCATTTGTAAAACCTGTGACGCTGAAACAGAGTGTGTGTCACAAAGTGACGAGAACATTCCTAAAATCCACAGACGCACTGCAACCTAAGGGCTCCACGGCTGAAGCAGCGGCAGGCGGGCGGGTGGCCGCCCCGAGCCCCCGCCGCCCGCGGTCTCTGGCCCCCCAGCCTCACCACGCCTCCGGCGCCTCCACCTTCCACACGACTCAAAGTTCAAACGCCCTCCACGCGGAAGCTCATTCTATACACGAAGAGCGGTCTAAACAAAGCAAGATTACTTTTGTTCTTTCATTTTAATGATTCTCTACTGTATTAAAATTTTTAATTGGAAGTAGTCGATTCCTAAATGATTCCAAAGTCATCTGTACTTCTGTTTTTGTTCTGTTTTTTTCCTGCATTTCAGCTTTGGGTGGGTGGGGGGAGGGGCAGGTGACACAAAGGATTTTTTTTTTTATTGTTGGAATCTTTTCCAATGACCAGCTGAAGATTTGCACTGAAATACAACTTGTATGCCTTTTGCATTTTTAAAGCCTGCTTCCTGAATTTAAGCAGAGTGATAGTGTTCAACGAGCCAGCTCAGCCTGTAACATGTTTGAAAAGATATATCTGCACTTTGAGGTCCCTTTCGAATGCCATTCGCTAGACCTCTCAAGCGTTTTAATTGCTACATTCAAGCGCCTCACAAGTCCAAGATGCTGGATGCCATATGGCATCGAAAACTCAAGACTTTGGGCAAAGCTTGTGGGCTTGCATTGGGGGAGGGAAGGGAACAGAATTTGTGTATTTGTTCGATTTAGAAATAAGGCATCTGAGAGATGCCGTTATTTTCTGTGTTTAAGTTAAACTGCATTTTTTGTCTTTTGGTTGAAATATGAAATGTACTGTCCCAATATAAAACAGTAATTATTTGACCTTTGCACTGTTTTTGTCTGGTCCTTTTCAATTTGATCGCATATGTAAATGTGGAAATGGATATATTTTTAATGCACTTGTGATAAGCTGACACCAGGGTTAGACCTTACCTTTCAAAGCCCAAGAGGTGGACCGAGTTGGCATGCGAGCTAGGCCTCTCTTTAACCAAAACTGTAACCTTCAGGACCAGCAAACTCAGCCCGAGGCAGCTACCCCACCCCTTCCCCATGCGGCTCAGCAGCAGCCCTGATTTGCCAACCTGCCAACCTGTCCTGTCATTCACTGATCCACCAGCGTGACTGTTCAGAGCTCTAAAGTCTTTTTGGTTGTTTTGGGGGGTTTTTTTAAGCAAAATGAAAAACCTTTCTATGAGGGTTGGGGGGGTGGGCAAAGATAGAAACCCCAGCCTTTAAGACTTTGACAATTGTACGTAACTATAGAGGTGTGTAAATATAGGCACATGCATATTTTTATGTAAAATTGATTTTAAAAGACGAAATCTATACTCTCACCGATACCATTGCAATGCAGATGGGAAAATAAGAGTATGTAGTCCAATTTCATGCAGTGAGAAAATACATCTGGGGGCTTCTGTGAACAGCCCAGAAAGCCTAGCTTTCCCCGCCTGTTGGCTTAGAACGGCAGGCGAAGCACCCAGGGGGTTTTGTGTGGGTTTCTGCTGCTGAGCAAAGATCTTGAATTCTTCAAGGTGCTGCTTGTGACCACTGACTCCTGTGTCTAGTCACAGACCTAATGCTAGTTTGTGATGCTTTTTGAATCACTTTTTCGAGCAGGACCTAAATTCCTCTCCCAGTCTACCCCAGACTCAATTTCAGGGTCAGTTCAGTGAGCACTACGTAGGGCCCTGACCTGGCATTCGGCCCCTGTGAGCGGATTTCTTCTCTTTTAATGGAGGCGTTTTCCTCCCCCCCCCCACCCCCGCCACCAAAAGAAACAAAGGGTCCTTACCTGGGTTTCCTGTGGGCCTCTCTGATCCATCCCTGAAGTGGCCAAGAGTAGATCCTGGGGTGGGGGGGTGGGGAGGAAAAAAGTGTCAACTAGGTAGGATGGTGATGCTCAAAATAACCGTCTAGCGGGGTCTTGGGGGTCACAAATCGGTGTTATGGGCTTTTTTCTTCTTGCCTCTGCCCCATCCTTTAAAGAGAAAACTGATTTTTGAAAAGTATATACATACACATTATTTAGGTTTTTATACCATGCTGTATTGGCAAGAATACCACTTTCGTTGTGCTTTATAATCTATTCCTGAATCTGTCTTCTCTTCCTTTTTTACTTGTTCCCCAAGCTGCTTTGCCTTCCTCCTCTACCTGCCCTGTGTGTTGAACCCCAGGAAGTCAACGGCTGCAAGGCTATTTCCTGCAGGTCAATCTGGGGTTGGTTTTTTTTCTGTGGCTAACTCTTGGATGCAGTATGCTTAGGTAGCTGGCTACTGAGTTTTCAAATCCTTTCTGGGAGAAGATGACCCAAAGACCCTTTCAGATGGGGTGGTTTTTCTCATTCAGATCTCTGTGACTGTGAGATGTCTTGTTTTCAAAGCTCTCTGGGGACGGGGAAGGGTATGTGGGTGATACGTGATTTATCATGATTTCTTCATTAATATTTGTTACATGGATGATTTTCTTATATTCTTCTGAAAGAAGAAATAACTGCCTTGCACTGCTAGAGTCAGCTACTGAATGGCTGAAGAAATTGAGTATCTTTGTCTTCTCTCAAAATCATAAAATGAGAATTAGGAAGGCACCCAATTTAAGGTTTATCCAAATTTTTAATTTTGATTTCTTACTCTCTGGGGAGTGGTGAGTTGACGGGTCATCCTTCATTTTCACTTTTACCTGAGAACCAAACTTGCCTTTACCCCTTGTCCCTAGACTTGGTGCTCCGGGAATGTTGCTGTTAACCATCAATGTTGGGGCCATCTTCCTACTGGTAAACACAGCCTAAAACGGGGGAGCAGCAGATGAGAGAGTATGGAATTCTGTTTCCAGATGTTTATTTCTTTATGTAAATATGAAGCCAATGTAAATCCTGTGTCAAGATCTAGAGAATGGTGCTTTTTACTGCAGTTAGCATATGCATTTTTAGAACTACTACATGTTTTAGAGATCTTTGCTGTGTATATGTAAATTTCTGTACTGTTCCACCGTTAACAAATAAATTATTTCATTATTAAAGAAATGTTGGTCTTCCTGATGTTTTGTACCCTTTCATGGTTTTTACTTACAGAACTGAGTTAATTAATCAGACTTTTTATTTGCCTGGAAAATTCACTGGCCAAAAATTTTCAGCTCTCGGGTTCTGTGATAAGAATTTAGGTGGCGTGGCCCGGGCAGAGCTCATGCGTTCCTCAGAACCGATGCCATGTGGTTGCTGCTCTCACCTGTTCCCTGCTCCGCACTCGCCCTGGGCTCCCTGTCACCGCGCCGGCACCCCTGCTAATGCCCACGCTCTGCTGGGAAAGACAGGGATGTAGTCACAATTTAACGCCACATAGTCAGTTGAGGAATAAAGTTGGGCAGGGACGTGCCATGAAAAATCACAGCGATGGTAGCTTTCCAGGTGGGCCCTGGAGGAAGCGGGTGTCTGCTAGGACAGGAGCGAGCCTGCAGGGAATGGGGGGGGGGGGCGGGGGCAGAGCACGTGGTGTGTGATGGACACGTGCAGGGAGGACAGCCGACCGTGAAGGACGCATGCGATTGAGAGGCGACAAGGCACCTGCTTTAGGGGTTGTTTCACGTATGAACCCATTTGGTTAATTGACATTCACTCATTTAGCAAATAGGGATTGAGCTGGGCTCTATCGTAGAGCTGAGGGACAGAACAAAAAAACCCTGCCCTTTCTAGGATGCTGCTTTCTAGGGTCACTGACTGGCTCTGGCCCTCGGGCCCCGCCCTGCAAGCCTCTGAGCCCAGCTCCATCCCCACCTGCCTCTTCTGGCTCCCTCAAGAAAGCACTTGTTCAGAGTCAAGAGGAGAGAAAGGATGGCTTTCTCCTTTACTAGTGACCTCTTATTCTTAAAACTACCCAAAAATTCTGAAAGGTTTTTATGGAGCCCTAGAAGTTACCTATGATGGTCTGCAGCCTGCGGGGCTTATTTAAAAAAAAAAAAAAGGATCTTTCTGGTACTCCTACTTGGGAAAAGTAGCCTCGCCCTTCTGCTTTTTCCAAAAAGCAGGGCCACGTGCTGGGCCAGTCTAGGATGTGTGATTCTAGAACCCACCTCGGTGGACAGGTTCCAAAGCAAACCCACCAGAGAGGGAACAGTCTGCAACAGGGATGGAAGGCACGATCCGCCGCAGCGCAGGCTCCCTGTTTACTGTGACCGAGGACAGGAAGCTCTGAGCCGCAGATAATCACGAAGTCAGCTCGCACAGAGAGCCTCCCCCGCAAGATGACAAATCTTACTCCCAAGGTTTCCTGACTTTGCTTGTTCACAGTAGCCTGATGAAGTGGCCTTCCTTCTGCCGTGTGTGTCCACGTCACCCTGATGGTCAACTCAGGCCTCCTGGAACCCCGATGTCAGCCCTGGGGTTGACACGGTCATTAGCCCCATCTCTGGGGGCACGGGGACACAGGCAGAGAGGGAGGCGAGCTGTTTGGCCCTGAGTCTACAGAGCTGGTGGACTCGGACTCCAGAGCCCACACTCCTTTGCCTCCGTTTTTGCAAGAGCTGTGTCACCCTGTAATCCATTTTCCATATTTGGCATCTTTTCTTTTTAAAGCCTTTGAATGCAGCTATCTATTTTCTGTGAAGGGACCTTAGGTTCCAGTTAATGAGGCAGAAACCAGGAACACACAAGACCACTGTGGACTGCCATTGCTAAGTCAGTCATTGTCCTCACTTCCATCTTCACTTCCCTCTCTGTCCCTTCTGAGGGTTAGCCCCTGACTCTTGAATCTCACAGGGCTCTTGTGACAATAACCCAGCAGACTCTTGAGGAAGACATTCTGTACAGGAGTTGAAGACATTCTTTCTCTACCACGTCTTTTGGGTTGTGGACCCTGTGACATCATTTTATTCAACCCATATTTACTTAACACACTTCCATGTAGCCTTGGAGTTCCCTTTAATCCAGTGCCACTTTGGTCCACCTCTTAGACGTCACCAAGACCTAGACGAGGAGGGACACAGCAAGGTTCTCTACCAAGAGTCTCTGGAATAGCAGCCTCTCATTTCCGCTAAACACTCGGGCCTTTCCATCCATTAAGGGCATTTGGCTTCCAGTGGCCGGAGGCCCCACAGGCAGGGACTCCGCAGGAAGCATTGTTCGGGGCTTGGCACTGACTGGGTGGCCACTCTGTCCCACGTGGAACTGATGGGACTTTCTTGTGGGGACCACGTGAAGCAGATGGGACCACTCAATGCTGACTGGGGGTGAACGTTTGCCCAGAGGAAAAAGCAGCTGCATGTTGGAGGCAAGTGACGGACACGCTTTTGGCAGACAGGAGGGCGGGCTCTGCTGGGCTGCAGCTTCTGGGATCTGCCCTCACTGTGCATGAAGGCGGCATCTCTGGTGAAGACAGTCGGAGGATTTAGTGGGACGACTGAGGCAAGAGCCAGCGCAGAGCAAAGGGTGTGGCCCCAAGGTCAGGACGGAGCTGGTGGCCCCGGGACTCAGGGGCTGGAGAGATTCATCGAGGCCCTGAGGGAAGAGAGACGAGCCTTCGCTAGGGTGCTCTCGGCCTCACCTGGGGGCGGAGGTGAGCAATGACACCCACGGTAGGGAGCTCTGTGTCAGGAAAACGTCTACTTTCAAGGAAACCATGGGCCTGGGAGAGGAGACACCCAGGAGGGCCTAGGGGACAGAGGAAGAGGGAGAAACACCAGCCCAACCAACGATGTTGGTCACCCAGATGGCCGGGCTGGATAAAACCTGGGGGCAGTCCCCCAGCCTGCCCAGTGGCCAGTAGGGCTGGGAGACCCAAACCATCTGCTGGAAAGGTCATCATTTCGTTAAAAAACATCTGACAAACTCTTGCTTTGCTGATATTCCCATTGCCCGGGAGGGAGAAGACGCCGTCATCACGGAGCTCTGGCACTAATCCTGATCAACAGGGGAACGAGAGACCCTCAGGGGGACTGAATGTCCTTTGGATACCATGGAAGGGGGTCCTGGGTGATGGTCAAGCACACAGACTCTGGTCAGATGATCCGAGGGCCAATGCCAGCTCCACACTTTACACTCTGGGTGACGTGGGACAACTGGTCTTGGGCTCTTTCTTCCCATTCTGAAAAATGAGGATAATCACAGTATCTATTTCCCGGGGCTGTTGGGAGGAGTGAGAGATGGGATGGAAAAAGCCTAGCCCAGTGCCTGACTTTCGGGAGCATTCAATACATATGAGCAAACATCATTTTACTAGCGCTGTCAGAAATGTAACTTAGATCCTCAGAAGACAGAATTCTAACATTCAGAAAAGAAATCAGCCTGGAAGGGAAAATTACATGAGATGGCAGGGAAGTGTTCAAATATGTCATTCTGACCATGCTATCTGCTATCTAGACAACAAAAGGCAAGCAGGAAGTGGTTAAAATGACGGGGGAGAGAAGAGAGGGTGACTCAGGGATGGACTGTGGCCAAAGGTGGAGAAGGGGGTGTTTTGTTCAGGTGGTACCTCACCTAGTTGCTGTTCAAAAAGTTAAATCTTAAAACCCCTCCAGCCCTGCAAGGCAGCTCAGAGACTCTCAAAGAGAAACCAGGAAGTACAGGGCTGGCAAAGCCAGAAAGACCCTTATTAAATGCCTCCATTTTGCAGGCACCTCCTCAGAAGAGTGGGAGGTGCCTTAGGTCCCAGCGTTTGCATGTGTCTTTCCAATGGCAAATTCAGAACAACAGTCACCAGAGCCCTAGCCAGTCAACAAAGACGCCACATTTCAAGTGTAAACTCTGCGAGACCATGAGGTTGTGACAATTCTCTGCAACTTTGTAATGAAAAGCCTTGGTTACCACAACTGCAGGGCAAGCACAGACCAGCACAGGCCATGGAACAGCATGGGGCCCAGAAGAGTCATCAGTGGAGACAGATGACCAAGAGAGGACTGGGGTGAGGCACTGCCTCACCATGCTTACAGCTCTCAGTGGCAGGGGAAACCACTTGTTGGAACTCAGAGCAGGGATGCCATTGCTCTCCCTGAAGAATGGGTGTGTGTTTCCTCAGGGAAAAAGTGAATCATTAAATGGATCACCTTTCTCTTATTGCTTAGGCTGCCAGGAAGCTCAGAGCCAAATTCACACCTCACTGTTAGTAATTATGAGACCCTGTGATTTGTGTGTGTGTGTGTATTTAAGTTCCCCCTAGTCTTTTTCTTGACCTTGATTTTTATTTAAAATTTCTTCTATCTTAATATATGTACTTTAGAAGTCATTTCAGAGGCACCTGGGTGGCTCAGATGGTTAAGCGTCTGCCTTTGGCTCAGGTCATGATCCCAGGGTCCTGGGATCAAGCCCCACATCAGGCTCCTGGCTCAGCGAGGAGCCTGCTTCTCCCTCTCTCCCTGCTCATGCTCTCTCTCTCTCTCTCTCTCTCTCTGTGTCTCAAATGAATAAATAAAATCTTTAAAAAAAAAAGTCATTTCAGATTCACCTTTGTAGAGAACAAGGAGAACACAGTGTAAAGAGTGCAGCCTGTGTATAAAAAACAAACAAACAAAAAAACCGCCCTGGTCCTTTTTTTGGCAAGCAGAGGGCAGGGAGGATGGCTAAGCACGGGTAAGGTAATTGGGGTTAGAGAGCATGGAGAGGGAAGGTGAGTGTGGGTTTTTTTTAAGCAGTGGAAATAAACTTGCCAAAGAATAGAAGGGAGCTGCCTCAGGGCTGAAAGTAATCCCTGCTTGTCTAGAGGAACTGGGGTCCCTCCGGGGGTTTCCGCAGAGGCAGAGTTGGCCTGGGTCTGAGTCACCTGTCAGAAGCAGAACGAACACCACCCTTTCTCCCCAACTCAAGAAAACTCATCAGATTGCAAGTAAATGAGAATACTGTTTTCACAGGACTAGCCTGGACTCTGCTCTGTTGTACAAAGAGAAAATCACTTGCAAATTTCAGTATCAATAAATTACTTGTGGTCCCTGGGGCGCCTGGGTGGCTCAGTCAATAAGCATCTGCCTTTGGCTCAGGTCATGATCCCGGGGTCCTGGGATCGAGCCCAGAATCGGACTCTCTGCTCAGCAGGGAGTCTGCTTCTCCCTCTCCCTCTGCCACCCACTTATGCTCTCTTTCTCTCTCTCACTCTCTCTAAAATAAATAACATCTTTAAAAATAAATAAATACCTTGTGGTCCCACTGAGATTAGATTGGTGGACGCAGGTCTATCTACAAGAAGGCATCCAGTGACATGAATGGGATACTGTCCCCAACCCTGTCCCTGTCAAGATTAATACAATAATTTGGACTCAGGTATGGATGGCATGTTCTCCACATCTGAGGATGACCCCCCAAGGGGGTAAGAAGACACCCAGACTGCCTAACAGAATCAGGATCCAAAACTTCTTGACAGCTAAGGTGAGGGGGCGTCTCGGGCAAGATGAGTTTTAGGAGATGAGTACAGGCCCCCCCATGCCTGGCTATGGATGTGCCAGTCCCAGAGGGGAGTACCACCTACTGCCACAGGTCAGAGGGAGAAGGGGGCTCAGTGGCAAGTCTCCAGAGTGAAGGGCCACCGTAGAGTGAAGCCCCTAGGTCACGGGAAGTTGATCTCCGCCCCTCTGCCCCCAGGATCGCCCTTTGCCCCACCATTATCCTTTTTTTTTTTTTTTTTTTTTGAGGGGCAAAGGGGCAGAGACAGAGGGAGAGAGAGAACCTTAAGCAGGCTCCACACCCAGCGTGGAACCCAATGTTTTTGACTTGGTCAAAAACAAAAGCAATTTGAAAGAAAACAATCTGGTTGAGAACAAGTTGTGGGGGTGGGGGGAGACACACAATTCAGCCCAGAGGACAGTTTGGTCTAAAATAGAGTCCACAAACATAAGAAATAGTGCAGAGGACCACAGGGGGAGGGCGGGAAAACTGAAGGGGAGGGAATCAGAGGGAGACCAGCCATGAGGGACTCTGGACTCTGGGAAACAAACTGAGGGTCACTGGAGGGGCGGTGGGTGTGGAGGGGGTAACTGGGTGATGGGCATTAGGGAGGGCACGTGATGTGATGAGCACTGGGTGTTACGTGCAACTGATGATTAAATGAACTCTACTTTTGGGGCGCCTGGGTGGCTCAGTTGGTTAAGCGACTGCCTTCGGCTCAGGTCATGATCCTGGAGTCCCGGGATCGAGTCCCGCATCGGGCTCCCTGCTCGTCAGGGAGTCTGCTTCTCCCTCTGGCCCTATCCCCTCTGATGTGCTCTCTCTCTCTCATTCTCTCTCTCAAATAAATAAATAAAATCTTTAAAAAAAAAATGAACTCTACTTTTGAAACTCATGATGTGCTATATGTTGGCTAATTGAATTTAAATAAAAATATGGTCCGCATTTTTCAAAAATTGGGATTTTGATGTAGTACGGAGGTGTAATGCATCCTTTTGAGCCTCAAGTATTTTGCTTAAATTTCAGAATTGTTTTACCCTCTTTTAAATTTCTAGTTAATATTTCCGCCACCTATCTTAATTCTGTTCATTTTTAAAAAATGTATTGTGAAATGCCATGTACATAAGGGCACATAAATATTCTGCTTAGTGAATTATCATGAAATGCCCACATGAACACCACCCAGTCAGGAATCAAGACACTGCCGGCCCCCACGTGTCCCCAGATGCCTTCCTGACACACCATCCCGGCCACCCTGTGTCTGCCCTAATCACATACCTTCTCTTGCCTTTATACTCTTGTCTCCTGAGGTGCATCTCCACACACCGTGGCTGAGTTTTGCCTACTTGTTTTAGAAGATGACGTAAATGGAATCACACTGTCCCCGTCTGGTCGGGCTTTCTTCACCTGACACCACTGCTGCGAGGTCTGTGTTGTATGTGGCTGTCGCACCTGCCTCCTCCTCAGTGTGTGGTGCGGTCTGTTACAGCAAAATGTTGGAGACAATCTGCGTGTCCTAAATAGGGCATTAGTTACATAAAGTATGGAAGTTCACGAAGGAGAAAGTACGGGGTAATCCTATTTTTGCTAAAAAGGAAGAAAGAAGAAACAAGAATCGGGGAGTGAAAGGATGAAGGAAAATACATTCATACAAATGTCCATAGAGAAAGGTCCTGGAAAAACAGGCCACGTTTGACCTCGGGAGGGTAAGTGGGTAGAAGGTTCTTCGTGAAGTTTCTTTATTTTTGGATTGACCTAATTTTCTGACTTTCCTATAATGAGCACTCGCTGCAAATGTAAAAACAACAACAACGGTTACCAAAAGGAACGTAAACAATGACAAATTAACCAAGCAATAAAGTAACAAAAGGATCTGGAATTTGGGGGAGGTTTTCCAGGAGTTCTTCCTCCCAAGTTTATTCTCAGCCAATTATGTCTCTTCTACTCGTTTGGAAATTTTTATAAATTTTTAATTTTCATAAATTGTTAAATATATGTCTAACCACAGTGAACATGTTCAAAAGTTTACAAGTACTTTACATATTGTTTAGCTAACCAAGGCCCATTTGTTGAACATTTCCACTTTTCAAATTCATTTCCACCCACTTTGTCTTCCTGGCTCTATTTATAATAGATGAAAACAAATTCATTTTACCAAATCTCTGTGTGGACCGCTCCAGCAGACCGAACTGAACATTCTGAGGGAAGGCAGGCTTACACTCTAACTCAGTTCAGCCATTAATCATCTGAGCAACATTGAGCCAACTGACTTCCCCTAATGTCAATTTTCCCATCTGTTAAACGGAAATAAAAACCTACATTCCAGGGGTTTTGTAAGACTTAGAAATTGCCGGGGCGCCTGGGTGGCTCAGTCGTTAAGTGTCTGCCTTCGGCTCAGGTCATGATCCCAGTGTCCTGGAATCGAGCCCCGCACCGGGCTCCCTGCTCCGCGGGAAGCCTGCTTCTCCCTCTCCCACTCCCCCTGCTTGTGTTCCCTCTCTCGCTGTGTCTCTGTCAAATAAATAAATAAAATCTTAAAAAAGAAAAGAAAGAAAGAAAGGAAAGAAAGGAAAGAAAGAAAGAAAGAAAGAAATTGCCAAATCAGCAAACTGTGAGTTGCCTCAAGCCAGTTCCTCAACATTCAGTTGCGGAGAATTCCCTGTTGGGGGGCCGCCCTGTGCATTGTGGGAGACTGAGCTGCATCCGTGGCCTTGCTCTACCCCCTAGACGCCAGTGGCACCGCTCTCCCCACATCCCCCAAATCTGTGACAACCAGAAAGGTCTTCAGACTCTGTCAAATGTTCCCTGAGGGGCAAAACCACGCCTGTTACCTCAGGAACTTGTCCCCCTTCACCACTGAGCCTGCTTATTAGCCTCTTGGGCCTGAATCTGGGCAGATGCAGATGCCCCCCTCCACACACACACAGACAGCCCCTTTCCATCCAGTCTTGTGCCTGGGCCCCGTCCACAGGATGCTGGAATGCACGTCAGGGCAGGACACACACACCCCAGTGTGTGGGCTTTTGCTCCAGATTCTTCCCCTGACTCTTCCATTTCAGGCAAGTAGTCTAGCCTTTTAGGGTTTGCTTCTGGTCCTGGGCTACAAGCTAGCATTGCCTAGAAGATATGGTACTTTGCTTCCCCAACCTTTGTACCTGCCTAAACCCATGGACGGGAATGAGTTCGAATGCCCCACCCAGCCAGGGAGGTGTGGGGTGGGCTCGGATGCATAGGAGGAGATGAGGAAAACACAGGTGGCTGGACAGGGGAGGGATGGCAGTCAGTCCTGGAGAGAACCGGCACCCACACACCACTCAGTGGCTTCACCCTGAAGAGGTGTCAAGACATCCCAGGGAGGGGCTGCCTGGTGTCCCCAGGAGGGCAAGACCTGAGGCCCAGGCTGCTAATCCACATGGATTACATGAGCAGGGACACGGGCCTCTCCACGATCACGGTGCATGGGGTGTCCGTGACCTGTTGCCCCTCTCCCCACAAAGCTTTGGGGCTGCATCAGGTTCTGGGAGAGCCCCCAAAAAGACTGAGAGTGACCTTCTCAACAGCCTAGCTGACTGGGGACTGAGTTGCATGTAATTAACTTTAATTTTGGAAAAACATTCAAGCTGCCATTTCCCATACATCACTGTGTTTGTGAACTGGGGCTTGGATGCATTACACATGGAGAGGTCATCATGTCACCTCCCTGCCTATAACCTTCCACAGCCCCCCATTACCGAGGGATGAAGGCCCCTGACTGCACACAGTAGAGGAATCAGGTGCTCACCCTCCACGGTGCTCCCAGGACAGACCTCACTAATCCCTCATGGCCTCTTTCTGGCTGTGGCCGAACAGGCAGTCCCAGAATGCTTTGCAGTGCCTCCCACCAGGCAGGTGTTACTTGAGATGAAGTCAAGTATATTCTCTACTTTAAGACCTACCTCCACCACCCTTCCCCCCACACACATTCTACTGCTTCTTAAATCAGGATATACCACTGGTACATACAGTGATTTTTTTTTTCTTTTTCCAAAAATAAGGATTAAATTGATAATGTACTGAGACTGGAGGGACACGTTTGGTAGACTCTGACACATCACCCACGTCTCCCTGCAGAGATGAAGCCATGGGCACCCCTCCGGGATGTCCTGGGTGAAGACAGCTGCCTTGCCCAAGGGCACAGCCCTCTGAGGCAGTCTGCATAGGGGCATAACTGCCTGGCTCCTTTGCTTCAGCTCCATACAGCTCTCAAGGATCATTTCAGCTTCAGAACGTCTCATAACGTCAGCTGAGGCCCCTACTGAGACCGCCTCACTGCTCCTGCCCTTCCACAGGTGTTGATCCCCACATCCCTAATCAACTTCCAGCAGGCGAATCTTCACCTCACAGTCCACTTCTCGGGGAGCCCATCCTGCCCAGGACACTAGGGGCAAGATAACTGCCAAGGTCCCCTACAGCCCTGTGACTCGACGAAGTCGTTGGGCATCTGAAGCTGAACGTCCTAAGTCTACAAAGTTCCGATCGGTCTCCACTGTGTGCAATCACTATGGATGATCCTCAAGAGAAATCTGGACCTTCTTTCGTGTGGTCTGATCTAGGCTGGCCTGATGTCTCCTAGGAGGGGCACCTGTTGAGTCATTACATTGCTCATTCAATCACTTGTCAAGTCTCTCAACAACTATTTATTAAGGCCCAGATATGCACCAAGCCTGGTGAGGATGATGGGGCACAAAAAAGCCCTTTCCTGGAGCTTACATCCTAGTGAGGAGAAACATATCAACGTATTTACCAAATGTCAGTCATTTGCATACCGCTTCCAAAATTTTTGCCTCTATGCCCATTGCCCCATCATGGTACTTCTACTTCCTCTGGCTTATTGATGGTTGGATTCACAGTTTTATCTACTTCAGGCCCAGTGTAGGCTAAAATGTTCACAAAAGGACAAGCTATTAGTATACATATTTTTTCCTCATACACATTAAAATAAACCTGTAACTTTAAAATTTAAAATAAATTGATAATGTACTTTTTAACTGAGTGCATCTTAAAGCTGAAGAAATCCACCATCGATTATCGCTGGCCTTCTGGAGTCACCTCAAAAGTAATACAAGACCCTCCACACCGGCCTTCTGTCTCTCCCCCCCAGTCACCCCATTAGCCAGCCCTGACCCCACTGTTCCTTGCTCCCTTTCCTCACCCTCCTCCCACCTTGCTTCTTCTTGGGAAACCACCACTTGTCTTCAGCTTAAAGGTCTGCTCTGTGGAGCCCTTCCTGGCCCCATGCAGAGGGCAGTGGGGAGGGGAAACAGCACTGGGCCACTCTAAGGCCTGGGGTTCCCTTTGCAGGGCTGCCTCCTTCCTCAGACAGCAAAAGCCCAGAAGGCACGGCTCATCTCACACACTCCCTATGGCAGGAAGATGCTCTAACAGGAGCCCAGAGAAGTGAGGCAGGGCAAGGCTGGCCCCAGACGAGTCCCACGGACAGCCTGTGCCTTGGAGAAGTGCCCCTGTCCAGGCTTCGGGGAAGCTGGCCCACAGTGGCTGAGCAGTGGGGACCAGAACAGCCAGGTGGAGGGTGTGGTCAGAGAGGCCTGACCAGAGTTCACCCTCCTGGCAGCCCGGCCAGCAAAGCCACCTCCATTACCTGGATTGCTTGCCAACAGGGGACCGTGATGGGACTAGAAGGTGTGGTGGCACCAGCTGACAGCTGCCTCCGCGTCTCCTCACTGGCAGAGGACCGGGTGGGTGGGCCAGGTCACTGCTCTGGGCCCTGGAGGCCAGCCATGCCCTCAGCACCGCCACGGGAGAAAGATTTAGGACTCCAGTCTCGGACCCTAGCTGCTCTCCCGACGGGCACCTTGTGTCCTCCAGACAAAGTAAAACCTTCAAACCTACCTAGGGCTTTACACATGTGGGAGCCTTAGCTCTCCTTAAGATGACTGTGGTCTGATTTCATCATTTATTTTTCCTCTTATTTGCTGCCAAGGACCACCCACACCTGGCACGGAGTAGGTGATTAATAACTGGTTGCTTGTGTGTTTGTTTTTCATAGGCATAGGAGTTAGCAACTCTGAAACTACTTTCTGGGTATGCTAAGACTGCGCAAATAAGTCACCCGGAGCTAGATTTCTCACTGGAGAAAGAAGTTGCTAAGATGGAAAGGGAGACGGTTAGAATAAACCCAATCATCCTGGGTTGGAATTGGAGGTATCAGTATCAACTCATTTTTAATAGAGATAATTGTAGAAACATATATAGACGAACTATGTGTTTTTTTCCTTAGATCTGACCACACCAGTGGCCATGTAATGTAAGCACACCCCAGTAACAATGAACACACTGAACGCCCAGATCCTGGTTTTTGAATATCAGACTCCACCAGAAGGAACCAGGGTTCCTTGGAGAAATGGCCAATCCCCAGGCTGGCCCAGGGAAGATACAAGATGAACCTGAACATCTCGTGACAGGAAAATAAGGAGGGGCTCGGATTATGATGGGGACATGGCCCAAGAAGACAGAAGCCAGTTTGAAGAGGCCAAATCTAAAACAATTCAAGTGTTAAAAAAATGGTAGTAACAGAGGATAACTCACTGAATAAGAGTCTGAGTCTACGATGACATAAATAATAAACAGGAAGGCCTGGGTGGCTCAGTCAGTTGAGTGTCCAACTCTTGATCTCAGCTCAGCCCTGCCTTGGACTCCACGCGGGGCATGGAGCCTACTTAAAAATAAATAAGTAAATTAATTTAAATTAATAAATAACAAACAGGAAGGGAAAGCTCAGGATTGAGTGCCAGCTAGTACACATAGGGAGTAGAATTGGAAAAGCACCATTGGCAGGCAAGGATCATCAATGGATCTAGCGGGTAAGTCTGACGAGAAACAACGTATTCGTATGGTCTCACAGCATCAACCCAGAAAACGTTAACTATACACAACAGAATAGGCTACAGTGGAGAAACCTGGCAGACACTGACCAACGGATGAAAGTCAACATCACCAGTAGCGGGACCAAGAGGCAGCCAGTACCTCCTGCTGCGAGCTGGGGAGGACACATCATCACCTTTCTGGGCACTCCTGCCAAAAATGCATAACCTGAATTTGGTCATGAGAAAGCGTCAGTCACCCAAACGTAGATTCACACTCTACCAAATAACTGACCTGGCCTCTTCATAAATGTCAAAGGTGTGAAAGACAAAGACAGACTGAGGACTCGTTCAGGTTAAGGAGGCCAAAGAGACTCAGGAACTAAATGCAGCATGTGGCTGGATTGAACGCTGGACGGAAAACAGTGGTTTCTCTTGGGATAATCGGGAAAATGTAGTAAGGTCTGCAGATCAGGCAATAGTATACCGATGACAGTTTCCCGATTTCGATCACTGTATCGTGGTTATATAAGGGAATTCCTGGGGCGCCGGGGTGGCTCAGCTAAGCGTCTGCCTTCGGCTCAGGTCATGATCCCAGCGTCCTGGGATCGAGCCCCGCATCGGGCTCCCTGCTCGGCAGGGAGTCTGCTTCTCCCTCTCCCACTCTCGCTCTTTCAAATAATAAAATCTTTTTAAAAGAGAATTCCTTGTTGTTTAGGAAATACACACTAAAGTCTTTAGAAGTAAATGCATATCATATTTGCAATTTTCAAACAGTTTATATACATGTAGATACAGACCAGGAGAGAATGAGAATAAGGTTAACTGGTAAAATGTTACTATTTGGGGGTGGGGGTGCCTGGTGGCTCAGTCAGTTGAGTGTCTGACTCTTGATTTCGACTCAGGTCATGATCTCAGGGTCATGAGATCTAATGCCATGGGCTCTGCGCTCAGTGGGGAGTCTGCTTGTGCCTCTCCCTCTGCCCCTCCCCCGGCTGTGCTGTCTCTCTTTCAAATAAAATCTTTAAAAAAAAAGTTACTATTTGGGGAAACGAGGTAAAATGGATGGAAATTCTTTGTAGTGCTCTTGCAACTTTTCTGAAAATCTAAAATTATTTCAAAACAAAAGTTTAAAAATAAATGTTTGCGGGATAAAGGCATGAGGAATTATCTAGCATAGCCCAGGGAATTAACAGCCATTCAGGGTGTGGTGGTCATTAGTAGAGAAGTGGGTGCCTGTGGGAGCCATGAGTTGCCCCTTAACTAGAGGTATCAGAATGTTCTTAGCCAGAGCTTTTCAAACTTTCCTGTGCATGAGAATCACCTGGAGAGGGTTTCTGTTGGGTTTTTTGTTGTTGTTTTCCCCCAGCGGAGGCTCTGGTGCAGGTCTTGGTGGGGGTAGAGATTCTGCATTTCTAACAAGCTCCAGGTGACAGTAATGCTGCTTTTCTGCTGGTCCGGGTATCACCCTGTGGGTCACCAGGGGGTAAATACAGCTGGGATGCAGATCACACGTTCTCGAGCCTGGCTGCAGGACCCTGAAGAACTCGCTTTCATTGATTTTCCCAGGTGATTCTCCTCTGCAGCCAGGATTCAACCTTTACATTGATGCCTCTCCCTTTCCATCATCTCAAATTGAGACCCTAAGGCTGAATACCACCCTGGAAGCTTCCATCAGCTTCCAGAGCTGCATTCTCTGCTGCTGCTGTGTCCATCATACGCCCAGAAGCTGGATGAATCTTCTGGTTGACCGTGGTTTAAACACGCAGTAGGATCCAAGCCCCGCATGGAGTCCAAGACAGGGCTGAGCTGAGATCAAGAGTTGGACACTCAACTGACTTGAGCCACCCAGGCCTTCCTGTTTATTATTTATGTCATCATAGACTCAAGTTATGTGCAAACCCTTCCCCCAGGCACCAAGCCCTCTGCCATGTGTCCACAACCTACTTTTCCTAGCTGCTCTCCAGGGCTCCCCCTTGATGCTCCGTTCCCAGGAGAGCCGTTCACCCCCCTGCAGCCCAGGCTCCACCTTCACGCATTTGCACCTGTAACCACCTCACACGCACACAGCGTTGGTCTCCGGTCTCACTCCCGGGTGAGAGCCACCCATTGGTTCCTTCCTCCATGAGGGCCTGTGCTTCCAAAGTCACAGACCCCCCCACCCTCCAGCTGGGCCCACCCCAGGGCTCACATTCCTTTGGGGACAGGCTCCCTTCACTCAGAACAGAGGAGCAAGCACCTCTGCTGCTGGACCACAGGTCACCCTTATTCCTGTTCGTGTAGGACAGGGCTCGCTGCCTGCCGTGTGTGGGCGAGGGTAGAGACGGGGAAACCCAGGTGTTGCCTTGAAATTCTGGCCCGGCACCCAAGTCCCCATCCCCTGTCCGCCTCCCCACCCTCCCTCCTTCAGCTGAGCGTGTGCCTCGGATCTGAAGGACCTGGAGAAAATAGGTCACAGGGAGGTGCCGCCTGGGTTGTCCCCTCAGAGGAGGGTTTGGCCTAGGAGAGAAGCCACATTTGTTAGGAGCTGAAAACCAAACTTGAGAAAGGGACCTGGGAGGCACAAGGAGACAGACCATCTCCTTCTGCAGTGTTCTCCTACCTCCTTCTTGGCTCCTCCCTCCTCCACAGCCGGGCCTCTCCAGGCCTCATTGGCCCAGAATAAGACTTTGTTTGTACTGACCTAGCACCACGCACCGCCCCCCATGCACTGAGCCTGCTGGAGCGGATTCCTGTTAGTAGACTTGGCTGCCCGGGGATGGGCTGCGGTAATCATGAGGATGAGGGGCTGCGCCTGGGCCTCAGTTCCCAGGAGAATCGCAACTGAAATCAGAGAGGGGAGCAAGGGCCCCTGGCTCAGAACAGCTGCTGGAGGGCCAGGCTCAAGTCCCCAGAGGCTTCTGAGGAGGAGTACTCAACCATGCCTCTGGCTCCTGCCCAGCTAGTTGTCTCTCCCTTGGGGATGTTCAGGCGCAAACTTCCAGAAGAGGCTCATCCCACCCTCATGAAAGGAAGATGTCCCCTTCCACCTCCCATCAAAAGCTCTTGAGGCTTTGCACCCTCAGTCTCCCTGCAGATCCTTTTTGGCTGAGTGTTTCCAGATACTCAGCCCAGCTGAGTTCCAAACAGAGAGGCAGGAATTAGAAGCAGATATGAGGAAGACCCCTAAAAAAACAAACATCCCATTCCCAGATTTGGGAATGTCCTCCCCACTCCATCCCGTCTCTCTAGTCTCAGGCCCCACGTCTCTCCAGGAAGGAGCTGTCTTTGAGATACCAGAGCCCCCACGGCCACCTCCACCTCTGTCCTCCAGACTCCCTTGGGCTGCCCCATGCAGGTCAATGCTTGTCGCCTGCCCTGTTGTCTCTGTCTCCCAGGTGGCTGTATGAACTACTTGCCAGGCAGGTATTTTCCCACTTGTTTACAATAACCATAATTTTCCAATCCCCAATCAGTATCTCACAAATAACGTTAGGGTCACTCTTGGGTAGAAGAGGCAACCTGGGTGCAAAAATATTGTAGTTTG
Organism: Eumetopias jubatus; assembly: GCF_037043125.1. Lineage (NCBI taxonomy): Eukaryota > Metazoa > Chordata > Mammalia > Carnivora > Otariidae > Eumetopias > Eumetopias jubatus. The sequence goes on along the minus strand of NW_028274815.1, from coordinate 52,900,373 downwards.
AAAGGATTAGAGGAATTATGGAAGAAATAAGTAAAAATATTTTAAATTGAGGCTATCTGAGAAAATCCAAGACATAGATACAGGCACTGTGTATATATTCTCTTATAGCTCCAGGCTAATCACTCACAGAGCACTTGGATCTTCCATCTCTTTGACATTTTCTCCCTGTTTTACCCAGCCGCTCACATCCATTCCATTCATCCCCAATCAACACATTACGTGGTTTTTCCATGAGTCAGTTTTTATTGGTTTTTGAAGAATGAATTATTGGCATAAGGCTCAATGAGTTTCAAAGCAAATGACAGAAGGAAACTACATCATACAGGGAGGTGGGAAGACCCAACAGGGAAGACTCCAGAGCAGCTCTGACCCTCACCTGCAAGAGTGGGTCTTGCTTGTGAGGACCCTGCAGGCAGGACCCAGCCCAACTGAGAAGGACTGCATGGAGGTGACTGAGCCAGATCTCAGGGGATCTGAAGAGGTACCTCAGTCCTCTCTGAAAGACAGCCATTTCTAGCCTTCTCAGAACCTTCCAGCCTTAAATCTTTGCCACCAATAGCAGCTTGACCACCCATGAGGACTCTCCCTTCCTCTGAGATAGCCAGCCTATTCTCCCTCACCTGTGCCTTTTCAGATGGCAGCCTCCCTGACCAGGGACAGAGGAAGGCCCCTGCAGATGGAGAAGGAGGGAGAGGAGGAGGCCAGAGTTGGTTCCAGAGAGGTGGCAAAACCCAGTGATCCCTGAGGATATTTGCCCTTCCCCTCCACTGTGGTGGGTCTTCCCACCATGTTTGGGGGGTAAAGAAAAGGGGGCTTCTCAGTAGGAGAGCTCCTGTTCCCCCACTCCCAAGGAGGGCTCCTCCTCTATGAGCTCCAGGTCGAACTCATCTTCCAGGGACCCTCCAACAGGCAGGAGGCGGAACTTCTTCCCCTTCAGGGTGCACGTGCGATGCTCGAAGTCCAGGACGGCATTGTGGTCCTGGAGCACGTCAGTACCAATGATGGCTTCTTCAGCACTGGCATTGGCCACTAGGAACTCTGCCTTCAGCTTCAGCTTACCCAGGGACACCACTGTATCCCAGATGCCCAGGATCTTCATTTCAGCCCCATTGGCCACTTTTACCACATTCTCAAAGGGCCGCAGGGTGTCCAAGTCACCATCCGTGACCTCCTCCCACAAGCTGGGGTGGACCACAGAGACCTGGGCCCCAGAGTCCACCAGGAACCTCACGGGCACTTTGCCAATTTTCCCCTTGAGGTAGTAGCCCTTACCCATGCTGTTGGCAAAGACGATCTCCTTGGGCAGGTGGCTGGGGGCGGCCTCGGGCCCCCCGAAGGCCTGCAGGAGGGTCTCTCTCACAGTCCCATAGTCTTCCTGGTCCTTGGGGCTGAGTCTACTGTAGAGCTCCAGGGCATCTCCCCTGAGGGACTCTTTCAGAAACCTTAGTTTGGTGGCATGGTCCCAGTGGTTGAGATCGTTGATGACTTCAAAGCGGTGCAGCCAGAGGTATGGGGCTACATTCATCCCATCAAAGGGCTCCGGGATCAATGCATGCTCCCGACGGCCCTCCTGGCTCCTGGCTCCACTCCCCGCCATCCCTCTGCCCTCCTCTGGAACTGCAGCAGCAACCCACGCCAAGTAGAGCAAACCACAGAGCAGTGTGGGCGCAATCACGCTGGAGAACAAGGCCTCTCTGAGTGTTGTTTGCTGCCCGTCTGGGGCAGGTGGAAGGGGCCCGGCGCAGGTTGTCTGACTGACTGCTGGGCACAGAGACAGGCAGCTGCTATGGCCTGCTCACTCTGCAGAGCCTTTTTGATGCCTAGCCTAGGCCCCCAGGGCTCCCCATTCTCCTTTGTTCTGGAAGCCCCGCCCTTGCTCAGCCCGCCCTCCTACCAGCATCCTGCCCAACGAGCAGGATCAGTGCCTCACCCTTCTGCATCTATCCCTGGGACTGGTACAGGCCAGCCCACGGTGCAAGAAAGTCCAGCCCCAGTCAGAGGGGACCCACTCAGTACCCTCCCCAGAGGGTTTAGCCTGTGTCCGAGAATAACAGATGAGGACACAGAGTATGTTATGACATCCAGGTGTCTGTCATCAGCTAGAGAAGGAAGGGGAAGGCAAGGACCAAAGGCCCATCAGCTTCTAGCCTGGGGAAGCCCCTTTGCCCTCAACCCCCAGTGGCCACTTTGAGTGGCTAAGGAAAAGGAGCATACATTCACTACGCTCTTACTATGTGCAAGGCCTGGGGTAGGTGTTTCTCATACATTCTAAACCAAGTATGGAATCCCATAAGATTCTCTAGAGGGAAAGACAGAGGATAGTCCCAGAATCAAGAATGCACAGAAATTGTTTAAGTGAGGGGACACACACACACACACACACACACACACACACACACACACACAAGCATTTACCATGAACTTGATTGCTACAGTCATTTTTCCCTCGTTGATCACATCTAATTCAAAGTCAGCACTTGGAGGGGAGGGGGGAGGGGGCAGGCCTAGGCCAGAGCACCCTCATTAAGGCCTTGAAGTGGGTTGGTGCCAACTCTGAACTTCTGGGAGTGTACGTCAGGATCCAGATGGGCTCCAGCACTGGGTGGGCCCCAACCTCTGAGCCACCGATGTCGTCTCCTCCCCTCCTGTTCCCTCTCACCCTCCAGGAACCTTCCAAGAGCCCCTTCCTCAAGCTCTGCAGCCCTCCCTCCCCACCCCCCTCGTTCTGTGCTCATTCATGGAAAGAGCAGCCAGGGAATCTCACTCCCTTATGTTCTGAGAAGGGGAAATGTCCGCCATGTTGGCAAAGCCAGTGGTGAGGTACTGGAAGGCTTTGGATGGAGGAAGTTGGCTGTGTGACCTCCTGCTGGGGAGTGCAGGCTGCCTTGGGCCACCCCATGGATTCCCAGAAGGCAGATCTGTGAGACCCAGAGTTGGAGCCTGACTTGGGCCTGTGTAGAGAGACTGGGGCTGTTGGGGGGACCCACTTTCATGACCTCCTTCAAATGTCATCCCCTCTATGGAGCCTTCTCCTCTGCAGTCCACATTCTCCCGGCTGAGCACATGTTGCAGTGTGGTGTGCTGGTTCATTTATAACTCCGTCTCCTGCAATGAACCACAGTGTGAGGTTCACACAAACCAGACACATGTGACTGTCTCCAGCCCCCACAGAAACTTACTCTCGGGTCAGCAGGTGTTCCCTGCTGGGCTCCAGACCTGGCTGAGTGCTGTCACCAAGCAAGAGGGTTTAAGACAAGAGAGGAGCAGGAACGGTGGCACACCCGCGGCTCTGGGCTGTTTTTCCTGGCCCGGAGCCTGTTTCTCATTGGTTCCCTGTACCACTCATCCCCCAGTGCCTGGCTGACTCTGAGAGGACCCTGGCCCCAGTCCTGCCTCTGGACGTGCCCAGGGTCCCTGGCTATACTGAAAGATCCTTAGTCCCTGCTGCTGTCTCAGCCCCTTCCACCTGACACAGTGAGCTAGCAGAGAGGCAGCTGGGTCAACACCTCTCATCACAGCTGCCTGGCTAAGGTGGGGCCCTCGTGTCATTCCAGAAGCCCAGAGGAGGGGGAAATGGAGTCACTGGGAAGGTGTCAAGTGCAGGTGGGTCTCCAAGAAGATTGCACCGTGAAAAACCTGCACGCAGAGAAATGGTCTGGCCACCCACAAGACCAGGAAGCCCCATCTGCCAGTGAACTTTGTGGACAGCCTCCCAACTCCTGGGATGGGCGCTGTGTCGTTCTGTGGTCCAGGGAACTGACCTAGTAGTGGCTTCCTGGCTACCTGGTATTCCGCACCGGGCGCACCTGGTCCCCTGGAAGTGGGAGTGTGTGAGGAGGTTGCGAGGAGATGGGACGGAGGCAGGTGAGAGGCAGGATGGCTTGTCACCTGGCAGACTGCTAGATGCTCCAAACTGGAGCTTGTCAAACCATCGGGCAGATATTGAGTCATACCTCCCATTGCTCCGGACTAGAGATAGGTTGTCCCTGAGACTTGGGCTGTGGCACTTGCTTGGGTTTGTTGTTCCCATTGGCAAAGCCATTTCACATCCACCACCTCCGCGGCACCACGGAAACCCGTGAGGCCGACCAGCCGGCCTTCCTCCAGGCCTGCAGCACAAGGGGTGTGAAGGGCGATGGCTGGCCTCAGGCCCAGGCTCACGCACAGTCCGACGCAAGGATAACGGCATTTTGCAAATACAGGCTGGGAAGTGGGAGTCGGGCTCAGGGAGACATGCGGGTGGGTCCTGGGGGCTTGTGTGGTTGATGGCCTCTCGTGGGGACGGTGAGCCAATGGGCAGTGAGAGCTGGTTGTTAAATGTTCAAGAGTTCTGTAAGTCAGTTCTTAAACCAGCTGGTAGCTTGAAATTGGACCTGGTGGCAGTACTGACACCACAGACATTAGCAAATTCTTAACCAGGACTTTTTTTTTCCTGGAAAGCCAGCTGGTCATCCCACCCCTGCATGGGGGCCTCGGTCATGCCCTCTCTCTAGGGCAGGCCAAGCCCTGTGGCCAGTGATTAACAAATTTATTGAAATCTCCACTCCTGCCCACTCACATGGGCCTAAATCCCCTTTCTTGCCCACCTTGCCCTTGACATTTGCCCAAACAACCTTTACACTCCTGGGTCCTTTGGCTTGAGGCAGGGGGCCCTCCTCAGAGGACTGGCAGGTGTTCTGCTCGTACGGACCCATCTGGACCCCCTGACAGAAGCACACGGGGCCCTCACAGTTACTAGGAGAGCAGGAAGGCCTTGAGTTTAGGGACCGGTCTCTGGCTAGGATCAGGAACATGGTGAAATAACTTCTCACGTTCCCTTAACCCTTGGGAGAAGCCATAACTGGAACACCCCAGAACCACTGAGGGACCTTGGAATTGCTATGCTAATCTACAATGATGAGCTAAACCAGCTGGGGCAGGCCAGGTGCCACAAACTCCTCCCAGAACCTAGGAAATCATGGTTAATTATTGACAAGTATAGGTATTGGGGCAGGAACACCCTCTTTATTATCCATCAGCATCTCCTGAGTGTGCTCTGAAGCAGGCACACCATACTCAACCGGAAAGGAGGCAAACCAGGACAATAAACAGGAAGGACCTAGGGAATCCCCACCCTCCACAACCCCTCACTGAGAATCTGGGGCTGTGAGCTCTGCTGGCCCATTGTTGCCCCCAGCTCCCTGGCCCCCTCTGCCGTTTTCCCCCCCGGGCAGTTGTGCTATGCACAAGATCAGTAGAGAGCCCATCAGGCCCCCAAGAACTGAAGCCCTCGGTGGGCAGTGGGGGCAAGGGGGCCTGGATGTCCTCAGGAGACTGTTTTGAGCAAAGAGCTGAGAGACACACACCTTATGGTGCCCGTGATGAGGTTCCAACTGAAATGTAAGGAGGATTAGAAGATGCACGGGCCACCAGTTGCAGCTCCTCTCCAGGCTGCCTCTGGCTAGCACCCCCATCCTCCAAATCAGGGTCACCCTGAGACCTGGATGGGGAGAGAGCAAAGGGATTCAAGGATTTACCAGGGCAGCACGGGAAGGCTGAGGGGAGACCAGAGGTCCACATTCTCCAGCCTGGGCAGGCTCCGTGGGTGTTTAGCGTATGACATCACGTGGGGCTCTGCACTCAGAAAGGCCAACCTGGCTTTGGCGCTGCACTATCCTGAAATTCCCAATAAATTTGAACGAGGGATCCCATGCTTTCATTCTGACCCAGGCCCTATAAAGTACATAGCTGGTGTTGTCTCCACCTGGTTTGATGGGGACTTCTCTTCCACATCCCCATCCCCATCCACACACGCACGTACCCCTTCGCACCACACTCATATAGGCTGTCCTCCCTGCACGCTGCACACACCTCCTGTACATGTAAACCCTACACCATCCATGCACAGTCACACTACAGTTCTCAGTTCAAAATGGCTATGAAATTGTGTAACTTGCATATAGAATTCAGCTCCCACCTTTCATTTCTCAGATGTATTTGCACACACATTTACACTGAGTATTAAAATCAGATTTATTGGAGGCACCTGCTGTTTATTAGCCTCTGGGCACACTTGTTGGCTCAGAGAACTAGGCAGGTCCCCATCACCATGGCTTACAAGCTAATGAAAACAGGATACAGATGTTTAACAGCCCGTTTTGAAGAGTTTAAGATGGACATGTATATGCAGACTGACCATGTGAAGCAATCCCAGTCACAGCCATGCCGCTCTGAAAGTGGGTCATCCTGCCATCTCCCCTCGACTGTGCGGGGCCAAGGACACAGGGGCCTCCCCTCCTCCCCTCTCTGGGCACTCACCACCATGAGCAAGGCCCTCACTGCCGGCCCCCCTCCTGCGCAATCCCCCACTGCCTGTGCTGAGGCCCCGTCCCGGGGCTGGTGCGGGTGCATGGGTGTGTAGGGTTGATGGTACAGCTCCTAGGAGCAGGAGCCACAGCTGGTTCTGACGTTCTGCTTCAGTGGGGCCTGGCATTGGGTCTTCAAGCTGAAAAGAAGGGCAAAGAGGTGAATTCTGCACAAAAATCTAATTACGGATTCAGATCAGAGACCAAGGTGCGGCTGGTGGGCTCTGACCAAAGCAACACGTGTGGGGAAACCCAAGGCACCAGCAGGTTCCCTATTCTCAAGCCACAAAGCCTCAGACTACCAGCACTGCCGTTCCCAAGCAGGAAGTACCCAGTCCTCACAACAGTCATGGCTAAAGACACTTAGCAGAGATAGCTTTTCCTTAACTGGTCCTCCTTCTTGGTCCCTGCCACTGCCCTGACTGAACAGGCACTTCTGCCCGTGAGGCCCTTCCCTAGTTCTCCACTGTTCCAGAACCTCTCTTTGCCCATTTGGATTGCCCTCACCCTCCTTTACCATCAGTTCAGAACCCTTCTACCAGAAAACCGCCCAGCACAGCCCACCAGCTGAACCTACTCTGTCAGCAGGCAGCAAGATGCCTGGTGCCAATCGTGGCCCTGGAGGGTCCCAAAGGGTCCTGGAAGTGTTTCGGGAACAGTGATCTCAGGCCTCAGTGCTACTGCCAGTCCTCCAGGCCTGGGGTCAGGGCCATGGCCAACCAAGAGTCAGAACACATTACTGACTAACTCCCTACAAGTTCAATAGGCCAAAAGTGGTTCTTTCCCTATGTTTATCTTTCAAGCAAATATGAATATCACTTAAGGTGTTCTGAAGGCCTCCCTTCTCCCCTCCCCACAGCCTGCCCTCCAAGTGGGTTCCCACCTTCTTCCCAAGCCCTGATGCCCCCACCCTAGACCAAGCCCTCATCTCTTCCTGCTCTGATTTCTGCTACCCTCCCTCTGAGCCCAGGGGTTCCGCCTGGCCAGAGGGGCCCGGCAGACCCCCTCCTCCTCTCCCATCTCCATGGTCCCCTTCACTTAATTGAGGGTGGGAGTGGGACTTGTAAGACAGTCTCAACAGCTCTGGGGACACTGACCCACTTGTGGCAAACACCCCTGAAATTTATGAAACATTCAGGCAATCAAAATATACAGATTGGGTATTCTCCAAATACAAGTGGGCTTCTAATGACACCAGGAAACTTGGCTTAGAGCTAGACACATGGAGACTTTGGTCCAACTTAAAATACCTCAAAGGCAGCTTTGAACTGATCCTGAAATAGTTTTAATTGCTGCTAATGATAACTGGTATTGTGAGCAATGCAAACATATAAAATAGCCTCAGAGCAGGGAGCTGCTTCTTGTGAATCCACTGCCAACTTAGCTTTGCTCCTAACTTACAGAAGACAGAGACAAAGCTGGGGCACCTTCCCTCTGGCATGTCAAAGTGGTGTCATTTCTTTACCATCTGGAAGAAGTGGGGGGAGGTGGGAAAGGGAAGGAGGAAAAAACAGCAGAGCCCTAACATGTACAGAAATCCCCAAGTTATTGGGAGTAGCAGTAACAAACATTTATTGAGCACCTACTGTGTGCCAGACACCATGCTGCTGGCTATAAATTAGTGTAAGGCAAGTCTGCAGCACAGATGGGAATGGGTAATGCCAAATAAGTGGGTTGAGTCAATTCCATACATATTTCTTGAGGCCAACTGTGTCTCACATTGAGATGAATCAGCGGGGCCCTACCCTCACACAGTGCTCAGGTGAGCTGGGGAGACAGGCTCAGACACAGATGTCCCGAATCCAGAGATGAGTGTGGAAGGTGGGCAAGACAGTGGTCCAAGGAGCATTGGGCAACGCATCCCATGGAAATCAACCTATATTACTCAAGAAAAACAAAAATGAAAATAATGTTAAGGGGAAACCTGCATTGGCACTGAAACCAAAGAATGAGGGTACCCACAAACCACAGACTTGAATCAGTTGTGGTTGCTCTCTACAGTCTCTGTGGAGGGCTTTGGGGGTGAGGGCCCTGGGACTGAGCCAGTTCATATGGACACACCAGACAGGAAGGTTTTGGGGGATGGAGTAGTTTTCTGGATAAAAAAAATCCAGTTAAAAATATGTACATAAAAGCACAGAAAAAAGACTGGAAGGAAATACACCAAAACAGTGATAGTACTTACTTTGGGGTGGTAGGCTCATGAATGATCTTAATTTTCTTCCATATACATTCTGAGAATATATTCTCTAGTAAGAAAAACATTATTTAAAAATAAAGAAACTTGTTCTTACAATTTCTGTAAGCTTAAAATTATTTCCAAATAAAGTTTTCAAACAGGGATATGTGGGAAATCTCTCTATACCTTTTGCTCAATTTTGCTGTGAACCTAAAACTTCGCTAAAAAATAAAATCTATTTTTTTAAAAGATTTTATTCATTTATTTGACAGAGAGAGACAAAGCGAGAGAGGGAACACAAGCAGGGGGAGTGGGAGAGGGAGAAGCCGACTCCCCACTGAGCAGGGAACCCGATGCGGGGCTCGATCCCAGGACCCTAGGATCATGACCTGAGCCAAAGGCAGACACTTAACAACTGAGCCCCCCAGGTGCCCCCAAAATAAAATCTATTAAATGATTTTTGTAAAGTTTTTAAAAAGGTACTTACAGGGGGAAGTCATACAATAACATTGACAATCATAATAATCACTGAAGGTTGATGATAGGTACAAGAGGGTTCATTTCAGTTTCCCACAACTTTTGGGTGTGTTTGAAAATTTTCCATAGTAAAAAGTAAAATAAGTAAACTAAAGCTCTGTGCCAAGACCCTCTCCAGGCTGGTCTGCCCAGTTCTAGGCCCAAAGCCTGGGCAGTCTAGATGTCACCCAGTCCTGGGCAGTGCAACCACTGGTGCCCCGGGACAGGCAGTCTCAGCTGTGTCTCAGTGTCCCTGCTCAGCATCCTCTCCCAGGCCCCCCTGAAGAGATTCTCAGCTAACTCTTGCCAGCAAGACTGACCTGCACACTGGGCCCCAGGCTCTGGGCTCAGCACACAACCCTGCTCCTCCTCAGTCCCGGCCCCATCCCCATGGCAGCAACACCAGCCTTGCCCCTGATGCACCAGAAGCATGCACCTTCCTGCCTGGCTGCGTGCACCAACCCCTCCCCCGCACCTGCCCACCCAACTGCTTGTTGCAGGTGTCCCTGTCCTATACCTTTTTTTTTTTTGTCATGGGTTCCCCTCTCTCAGCCAAGTCAACATGTACCAGTTTCTCACGTCTTAAAAAATATATCCCTCACATTGTCCAGCAACCCCCTTGGTCAATGATTCCCCCTAGAAGGGCTGAAGTCCAGCCCGCATCCTCTGGCCAGGCCAGCGTGCCGGAATGAGGGCCTGGAGGAAGGAGCCCACCTTTCTGATTTGCACAAAGGTGCAGCTCTGCTTCCTGCCTGCCTCACTGTGTCACCCCACTCACCCCCAAAGCCCCTGGCTCCTGCCCCCGACCCCCCACTGCATCCCTGCCCAGCACATCAGTGGCCTCCCAATGGCCACATCCCATGACTCCTTCAAGGAATTTGCTTTTCTGAAGCATCTGTATCACTGCTTTTCCTTCTAAGTCTTTTCTGTCCCATTGGGTCCCGGGACCCAAGTTTCTGTATCTTGTGCCTCCAAGACCACTCTCCTCAGTCTCCTGTGGGCTCCTTTCGCCCCTCGATAGCGCCCTCTCTCTCACTCTGCACTCTCCCCAGACTGTACCCTGGGCCTAACCTCTCTGCTTTGCTCCCATTGCCCACCGCCACATCCACCTACAGCTGCCGCTTCCATTTGGTTCTAAGTCTTTTATTTTTTTTTTAGTAATCTCTACATGCAACGTGGGGCTCAAACTCATGACCCCAAGATCAAGAGTTGCATGCTCTATCACCTGAGCCAGCCAGGTGCCCCTTTGAACAGTGAACTCGTTATATCTTCTCCCCAGGCCCTCGCAGCCCCCTGTGTTCTTTTTCTGGGTAGAAGGTACCACCAGCCAGCCAGTTTCCTGAGTCAACCACAGCGGGGGCACCCTCACCTCCTCCCTCTTCTCAGAGCCCAATCCCCTCATGGACGGGTGATCACAGTCGGCCAGCTCCTCCTCCCGAGTCCTCCTGCCCCTGCACCCACACTGCCTTCCTTCAGGCCCCACCACTGCAGTGATGGTGCTGCAGATCTCCTCCCCATTAATCCACTCTCCTCACGGCCACCCGCGTCCTGAGATGTAAGGCCACTCATGTCATCCTTCTGCTCAAAATTCCTCCATGGCTGCTCATCCCAAAATAAAATCTCAACTCACAACATAGCACGTGAAGGCCTCCTCCCTAACTCATGCTCCGCCTACACCAAGTGGCTCATGGTTCCCCAGACATGATGGGCTTGCTTGTGCCTTTTCATAAGCCATTCACCTGACCAGGCAAGCCTTCCCCACAGGCCTGTTCTGGAGAACCCCAACTCTTCCCATCTAAGGCACTGCCACCTCTGGGAAGTCTCCCTTGATTTCCCTGGCAGACTTAGGGGCTCCCCCCTAAGCTCCCATCACAGAGACTATAACCCTTATGCTGCCTGCAAGCTCCCAGTGGCATGACCCAGGCCCTCTTAAAGTTGGAGACACAATCTAGGCATGAAAGTCTTTCTGACTTTGCTCATATTGTTCCCTCTGTTCATCCATAAGTTGGGTGTCCTCCAAACCCTGCTCACCTTTACTCTGCTCTTCCTCAGTGGTCACTCTCTCCTCCAGACTTGGAATATCAGGCCTGGTGATTCCGTCTGTAGCTGCTGAACAGTGGCATTCAAACATTTTTATTTACTGTAAGCATAGAAAGACAAACATTTTTCATCATATGCTAGTACACATCTGCATTATAATACATGAAATATATAAGTAACTGAAACAAAAATTTTTTTGTAAAAATATTTTACTACCTGTAATATCATCTGATATCTTCTAATTCACTTGCCTTTTCTTTTTTTTAATGCTGGTAATGACACATTCAATTAAGTTCCACAAACTGCCCCCCCACACACCATTTGAAACCTCTGCTACAGCCAGTGGGGATCACTAAAGGTTTCTAGCAAGGGAGCAATGGGATTAGAAGCGGGGGTTAGAGGGGCGCCTGGCTGGCTCAGTTGGTGGAGCATGAGACTCTTAATCTCGGGGTTGTGAGTTTAAGCCCCACATCGGGCATAGAGATTACTTAAAAATAAATAAAATAAAATAAAATAAAATAAAATAAGGGTGGGTTATAATAGTGCTTCTCAAATATTCTAAGGGGAAGGACCAACTTTGTAAGTTCCCAATCTGTCATGTACTTTATTTTTTAAAAATACAATAAAATGAATTATTAGAAAATAAAGTAACAAAGATATTCTTAAAAAATGCAAGCCCCAATTCATTATTATTAACTTCCAGTAGACACTGTGGAGTGGCGCAGCAAGCATGTGCTGGGAGGCAGACACCAGCCTTGGGTAACAGGCTGGGGAGGCTTTCCCAGAACTTTGATGCCCGTAAGCCCTTGACATGCGGCCACACCCACCCTGCCTATCTCTGCCCTGAAGAGATTCCTATTTGCATAGTCTGAGGGGCTCTGCCAAGGAGAGAAGTGCCACAGTGCAGCCTCCTGCCTTGTCAACAGAGCCTGGTGCCTGAGTTCGCATCCTGACTCAGCCACTAACTGGCTGTGGGCTCTGGATAAGGACTTAACCTCTCCCAGCCTTGGTTTCCTCTAGGATTGTCCTGGGAGATAATACAGCAATCCTCATGGCAGCGCTTGGCCTGTGGCCGGAATCTGGTTCACACCCCATCTTGTCGCCCTCACGGTTACAGTTCTGTCGCTGTGGTCTCTGCTGGCTTCCTGAGTCAGCCTCATCCTCCCAGGCCCCTCCTCTGTGTCCCTCGCTGCCCACTTGGGCCAAACCTTCACCCCACCTCACCTCCTCACCCGTCTGCCTCTCACTCTCAGGACACAGCTTGCACCCTCCCTGGCAGAGGAAATAGTGGGGCCCAGCTGCTTCCCACCCCAGGCTCTCTTCACTTCTACATCCTTTCTCAGAACTCTCCCTCCAGCCCAATCCCTCCACCTGAGCCTCACTTACCCGCCCCTAGTCCCTCCACTGATGGAAGCTTCTTTCCATCGATGATTCCCTCCCTCTTCTGGAAATCTTTCCAAAGAGTCCAATCTGGTCTCTGGTCACTCCTCAGCCTAAGGCAATCTGCCCAGTGGTATGCTGGTAAATACATAACAACAGGCACTCTGGAGAAAAAATGTAATCACCTATGAGTTCATTTTAAACTTCACTGATGTAAAGGATGTTTAGCAATTTACAAGTAGCAATAAAATATACAGTAGTCTTGGGTGCCTGGATGGTTCAGTCGTTAAGTGTCTGCCTTCAGCTCAGGTCATGATCCCAGGGTCCTGGGATCCAGCCCCACATCAGGCTCCCTGCTCAGCGGGAAGCCTGCTTCTCCCTCTCCCTCTCCCCTGCTTGTGTTCCTTCTCTCGCTGTGTCTCTCTCTGTCAAATAAATAAATAAAACCTTTAAATAAATAAATAAATAAATAAATAAATAAAATATACAGTAGTCTATACTGTAAATTGCATATAGCAAATTGAGTCTTACAGAAAGCTTTCACTGATTTTTACCAACCTGCTAAATCCATAACTAACCTATAATTATACTTGACAAATGAGTGTAGTTCTAACGTGAATATTGGTTGATATTTTTGCTTATGCCGACTAATAAGAAAAAGTGAAACAACAAAGATACATATTGCAAATTCACTCCTTTGTCAATGGTGTAAGCAACTTCTTTACCGAATCCTGTAATACTTTTTGAATACTGGGAGAACATCTGCTCAATTTCTCTGTACCATTCACAACATAATGGCTATAGGCACAAGATATATGGAAGTCAAAGTGCATTATTAACATTTTCTCCATAATTTTCCTAAGTCAAGGCAGTCAACAAAGCAATAAATCAGGCCCCAATGTGTGGTGTTTGTCAATTTCCATGGTGCAAATATTCCCACTATGGCTGATTTCAAGCTACCAATGTGATGCCACTGAATGTGGAATTAGGAAGAAAAGCACAGTAAAACAACATCATATAGCATTTCCAGAGACATAACAAATGTAAATAATCTTAAAGCCATCAAGAATAAAATATTCTGAAATTCTTAGAAGTGATAATTTGAGTACCTTTGTTTTTAATATAATTTACTTAATTGTAATTTTATGTCATTTAATTTTTCTCCACCCCCTAATGTAATTTTTTTAGTTAATAGGCAGGTTTAACTATTGTCTCGCATCCTGAATATTTACATCAGCTCTTGGGAGCTAGTATCATCTGAGCACACCTGGATCTGACCCCATCGCCCCAGGTCTGCCTTGAACAGGGACCTCAAAAAGCTCTCCAAACCTGATGGCCCCTCCCAATGTACATTTTTCAGGTCCTATAAGCAAAATTGAACTCATTTTCTTGCTCTCAAATCTGCTCCTCTCCAGGCTCACATCTTGGGGAATGGCTTCACCAGCTACACAGGAACCCAAGCCAGAAACCACAGTGTCACCATCCCACAAGCCCCACACCTCCTCTGGCTGCAGGTCACGGTCATCTAAAGCCCACTCAAGTCTGTCCCTGCTCTTTATCCCCTGGCTGCTCAGGCTCACACCCCCATTGCCTTCTTCCCAGTCTCCTACGGTCTGGCACTGCCCATTCCTGCCCACTTTCCTCATGGCGTCAAAAGCACTCTGTCCTGCCCTGTTCTGTACCGGGCAAAGTCCAGACTAGTCCGTGTTCCTTGTCCTGTCTCTCCAGATCCATCTCTGGCATATCCTGCACACTCAACTTCTGCTTCAACTACAGAACTAGTGGTAGTTCCCTTAACACATCCCATTCTCCCAAACCTCCATGCCTGGCCCATGCCATTCCCTGTCCCTAAAATTAAAATTCCTGCTTCACAAATTCTTAGCCATTCTTTTGGACTCACCTCAAATATTATCTCCCTAGTGAGCACCCCAACTGCAAGCAGAATTTATTCGTTTGTTCACTCATGCATTTCTTCAGTACTGATTTTTATTTATTGCTATGTGTCAGATTCTATGCTAAGTACCGAGGATGCAGAAATGAGCTAGGCTCTTAGAAAGCTCTAATAGGGGAAACAGAACTGGGGCAATCAGCCCCCTGACAGACAGAACTCTGTGGAGGGTGCTGGGGAAGAGCAGAAGAGGGATGCCCTTACAAAGTCTCCTGGGGGCTGTAGCCCTTGATCTGAGCTTTGAAGAATGAGTAGGAGTTGGCTAGGTGAGGAATGTGGGAAGAGTGCTCCAGGAAGATGGTACAAAGGCCCTGAGGCATGAGAATGCAGGCCACTACATGTGATTCACTTTAGCTAGCCCTTGGGGGTCAAGAGAAGACCATGAAGGAAGGCAAGACCAGATCTAGAGGGGTTTTAACTGGCACATGGAGAAAGCTTGAAAAAGTGTGATTCTGATAGTGATGAAGGCAATGGGGAGCAATGGAAGTCTTCCCAGTCTAGAATTACAGGCCTTGGGGCCCCTGGGTGGCTCATTCGATTAAGTGTCCAACTCCATCTCAGCTCCGGTCTTGATCTCAGGGTGGTGAGTTCAAGCCCTGCCTACTTAAAAAAAAAGAATTACAGGTCTTTCAGAAAGATTGATTTGAGAAATATAATGGAGAGATATAGGGTAAGAATCAAGATGCTGCGTAATGGAACTGGCGCACTGGCTTCTCAGTAGCTATGGTAGCAGTTTTCCTTGGAAGCTAGGATGTCTGAACTGAGATCTGAGGAAGGAAGGGGGTGTCCTAGGTGAAGAGAAGGGATGGTGAAGTGCGATCGTGAATGAGGCTCAGAGAGACCCCACTTACCCACCAAGAGCCCAACCTGCAAACTCACCTTCCCTTCCTTGTCACACTGTCTTCCCTCAGCTTTTTAAAGGGACCTTGCTCCCTTTAACAGAAGGCTTTCGACCATTCTGTTCCTCTTCCTGGAGAGCTTCCTGGCCTCTTCCCCCATTCTTGAGGGAACTGGTAAGTTTGGAAAGCACCCAGAATTACTTGAGGAAAAGGATCTGTTTGCAGCAGATACATTTGAATTTGCCAAGAAACTGCCACCAGCTTCACTCACTTAGAAACTGAGGCCAGGTCGTGGCTTTCTCCCTGTGGTCCCATGTCTTCATGGGTAAAATGTGGACCTTGACCTTCACTGCACATTGCACAAAATAAGTGCCCCAAAACTATTTGCTTAATGAACAGCCAGAAGAATGCAAGAGCCTGGCCAAGGCCGCATATATAATATACGCTTGACCTTTCCCCGTGGTCAATGAATTTGTTCTTGATTGGACTGAGCCAGGGTCAATTTCTAGATGGCCTCAGGGCCACAGGCATATATGTTGGAGACTGCACACCTCAGGGTACAAAGGGTTATACCTGTTCTTGCTCAAAAATTACAGGAAATTGCTAAATGGGCCAAAAGAAGAACCAGCATGCTTGCTGCTCTCTGTCTCTCCCCTGGCCCCCAGCTGTTGCCTCATGGAGGGTCAAAACAGGCAAGATAAAATCTGTCCAACTCATAGCTCCAAAAACACAGGAGTTAGAAATGTGACCCAAGCGTGGTTCTGCCCCACCCAGTGCTGTCTCTCCTCACTGTGTGGCCCAGGGAGGCTCTGACCCAGGACTGGCCACCTCAGGCCTATATCCCTGCCTGCACCAAGTTCCCCACCCTTCTGTCTTGAGACTTTATTCTGATCTCTCATGAGATCCAAATCTGAGTTCTTTTCCAGATAGTGGGCCTGGTTTTCATCTTCTCTAACAAAAAGTCCACTGTGAATCAGAGAGGGATGGAAAACCATGATCCTCCAACCCCTGCTTCTTGAAGGCCCACTGGCTTCTCAGAGGCACTGCGGTAATACTTTTCCTTAGAAGCCAGGCCCAGCCCCACAGTACCTTGCTCCCTCCAATCTGATCTTGGTGATGCAGCAGTGTGGATGGTGCAGTCTTCATCCCCATCCTGACCCGGGAGCTAGGAGTGAGCTCCAGAGCCAATGACATTGAGTTGGGAGCCCTCACACAGGCCATGGGACCTGGAGGAGACTATTCTCTCCTATACCACAGAGACCAACCAAGACATATCCCTGGACATAGAACACATCCTCCCTGGAACCTGACACAGGGCCTTTGCCCAGACGTGATTTTAGATCATTATTTGTTGAATGTTCTCCAGAATTATCTGAGTGAATGAATGACTGATACTGACAATGAGTCAGGAGCCTTCAAAACCTGGACACTTCTGGGTTAAAAAAAAAAAACCCTTATCAGCCTCTTTCTTCTCACCCTGAGACCCCACCTCACCCCACCAGTGAATAGCCATGCAGACTCCCTCTCCCTCCACATTCAGAGTGTCCCAGTCAGTAAGATCACATCTCCTTTCCATATGGCCCTGAGTTAACTCTTCTCCACACTTCATTCCTACTTTCCTCTTTGTCACTGTGCCCTGTCAAAGCACATATGGAGAGCCCTAACCCAGATCAACCTATGTGAAATTGTCTGAGGACAGGAAGTGCTAGAATGCCCCCCATAACACACACACACACACACACACACACACACACACACACACACACACACTCACTCTGAAGAAGCACAAACTGGGCAAAAATGTAGGAATTCAATTTCACCAAATCATTTTTTTAATTATGGGATTTCCCAGTGTCTCAAAAGAAAATTACAACTCCCGGACAAGCATCTATAAGTAAAAATATAAAAACACTGGCAGCAAGCCCACTGTGGGTGGGAAATCACCAGCAAGGGGAACTCTGCTCCCCTCTAAGAGTTCTATAATTGTTCCAGAGCCATTGTTCCTGCTCCTGCAACCAACCGTACTGTACATTGTGTAAGAACCTATCGAAAGAGCACAGGGCTGAAAGGCAGGAACCTCAAGTTCCAAACCTACAACTGCCCCCAAGTAGCTGTGTTACCTTAAATGAGCTCCTTAGCATCTATCTCTAGGCTGTCCTGTTTCCATCTATAAAATGAAAGATGGGCTTTAGATCTTCTGTCTTGGATTTCTAGTATATTCACAGTGCTTGGCCCAGTGCCACCTAGGGAGGGCTTATTAAGTACAAATGAGAAGAAATGGTCCAACATGATTTTTTAAAAGATTTACTTATTTATTTGAGAGAGAGCATGAGCAGGGGGAGAGGCTGAGAGAGAGAGAGAGAGAGAGAGAAGCAGGCTCCGCACTGAGTGTGGACACAGGGTCGTAGCTCAGGTCATGATCTCAGGGCTTGATTTCACAACCCTGAGATCATGACCTGAGCTAAAAGCAAGAGTCAGAGACTTAACCAACTGAGCCACCCAGGAGCTCTGCCCAACATGATTTTTGAGTGAATATAACCCCACACCTGGCTTAAGATACCATTTCCTAACAAGTTCATCAGGGAAGTTGGATAGAATGCATCTTTGGAAGGTCACAAGGTCTTGAGGTTTTCTCTTTTTCCATAGCCAATTTTTGGCCTATGGGGTAAAAAGAGAGAAGTAGGAGCAACTCTGTGGGGAGAGTGGAGGGGTTGGTGGGACAGAACCCCTGGGGGGAGGCTTGCTTGTGTCAGTGTGAGCTACACCATTCCAACTAGTCTTGGACCCGCTACTCTAGGTAATGAGCCTGCATGTGGGTCCCTGCCCTTGGGTGGTGAGGACGGTGCCAAGTATCTGCCCAGTGAGTGGATGTAAACCCAGATATCATCGCGGGAGTTCAGGGCTGGAACTGAGTTGATCTCAGGAGCATTTCTTGCCCTCCTGGCGTGGTGGACTGAGAGTCATACTACCCACAGAAGGCACTACTCAGTCCTCTTCATGACAGCATTTCCCATGACCGTATCACCCATCCGTACAATGCTTTACAAACTGCTTTGCAACAGTCCATTCAGTCTCTGAGATCCTGACCATTAACCAGATGAAAAATAAAAAGAGACCCCAGAAAATGGACCAGATTTGCTCAAGTTCACACAAGTAGTAAGAGAACCAGAACGAAACCCCCATTCCCTGGACTCCTGGACAGTGCTCTTTATGACATGTCACTGCCTACCCTGTACCATTCTTTGTACATAGCTGGCCTCTGGGTCACTAGGAGAGCTTGCTCTCTCAGAGAGCACACTTCACTGTCACCCGGGTTCCACAGTCCTGGGCAGGCCTCTACAGGAGAAACAAGGCCTGCAGGAAACATCTGGCGGGCCTCCCCTTCCTGGGTGACACTGCCTTGGTGACTGCAGGATGCAGGGCTAGCTTTCTAGATGTTTACCGGACACTGGCTGTATGTCAGCTTGAATGGAAGCTAAAGTCTTAGACGTTGATAAAAGCCCCTATAAATGTTTGGGAAATCAAAAACAAAAAGTACAAGTGGTTACCAAACAGATGAAAAAAACCTGTAAACCCACTAGCCATGAAGAAATGCTCACTAACTTAAAAAATGGTCAGAAGACATGAAGAGACATTTCTCCAAAGAAGACATACAGACAGCCAACAGACACATGAAAAGGTGCTCACCATCACTTATCATCAGGGAAATGCAAATCAAAACCACAATGAGCTATTACCTCACACCTGTCAGAATGGCTAAAATAAAAAACACAAGAAATAACAACTGTTGTGAGGATGTGGAAAAAAAGGAACCCTCATGCACTGTTAGTGGGAATGCAAACTGGTGCAACAACTGTGGAAAACAGTATGGAGGTTCCTCAAAAGGTTAAAAATAGAACTAGCCTATGATCCAGCAAGCACCCTACTGGGTACTTACCTCAAAAATACAAAAACACTAATTCAAAGGGATACATGCACCCCTATGTTTATAAGCAGCTTCATTTACAGTAGCCAAAGTATGGAAGCAGCCCAAGTGTCGACGGATAGATGAACGGATTAAGAGGTGGTGTGTGTGTGTGTGTGTGTATAAAATATAATGTTATTCAGCTGTAATAAAGAATGAAATCTTGCAGTTTGCAACAACATGAATGGAGCTAGAGAATATTATGCTAAGTGAAATAAGTCAGAGAAAGACAAATATCATATGATGTCACTCATATACAGAATTTAAGAAACAAAACAAATGAACAAAGAAAAAAGAGACAAACCAAAAGCCAGAGAACAAACTGAGGGGGGGGGGGATGGGTGAAATAGGTGATGGGGATTAAGACAGCACTTGTTGTGATGAGCACTGGGTGATGTACGGGATTGCTGAATCACCATATTGTATACCTGAGACTAATATAACACTGTATGTTAACTATACTGGAATTAACATTTTTTAATTTTTTAATTAAAAAAAGAAAAAATCTAGAAAGAACAATATTTAAAAAGAGTGACAAACATTGTTTCCAAAACTGTATGTTTATTTCTATAGCTGGCATCATACCATTTAAACATTCTCATTTATGAAGTGGTTTTAAAACTCTCCTGCATATATTATCTAATAACATATCCATATACATAAAAAAGGAAAAATAAATGCCCACTAAATTGATGTTATTGCTGTTGCTATAATACCTTTTAGGTATTAATATACTATTGATGGGAATATAAATTGACACAACTTTCCTATACACACATACACACACAGAGACACATCAAAAGCCTTAAAAATATTCACATGCTTAAATACAACATGGCATCTTGGACTGAATCCTGGATAAAGGATAATGGATAAAGGACATTAGTAAGAAAATTAATAAAAGCCAAATATAGTCTGGAGCTTAGTTAATAGTAATGTACCAATGTTAATTTATTAGTTTTGATGAATATACTCTGGTTAGGTAAGATATTAAAGTTAGAGGAAGCTGTGTGAAGGGTACATGGGAACTCTCCGTACTATCTTTGCAACTTTTTGTAAATCTAAAATTATTTCAAAATGAAAAATTTATTTTTTAAATGTTCACTTTCTTTTACCCAGAAATTTCATTTCTAAGATTTTACCTCAAAACTTATCAGAGATATATGGGGCTCCTGGCTGGCTCAATCAGTAGAGCATGCAACTTTTTTTTTTAAACATTTATTTATTTGAGAGAGAGAGAGAGTGCAAGTAGAGGGAGGGCAAGAGGGAGAAGGAGAGAATCTCAAGCAGACTCCCAGCTGAGTGTGGAGCCTGATGTGAGGCTGATCCCATCAGTATCTTTATAAGTAAATGTTCACCTACATCTCTGATAAGTTTTTTTTTAATATGCTAGGCGTTAGAGGGATACCTGGGTGGCTCAGTCATTAAGCATCTGCCTTCAGCTCGGGTCATGATCCCAGGGTCCTGGGATAGAGCCCTGCATCAGGCTCCCTGCTTGGCGGGAAGCCTGCTTCTCCCTCTCCCATTCCCCCTGCTTGTGTTCCCTCTCTCACTGTGTCTGTCAAATAAATAAAATCTTAAAAAAAAATATGCTGTTTCTTTTTTATTTTGTTTTGTTTTAATCTGCTAGTGTTTTTTTTTTTTGTTTTTTTTTTTTTAGGTAAGCTGTATGCCCAACATGAGGCTTGAACTCATGACCCCGAGATCAATAGTTGCATGCTCAAGGTGCTTGGGTGGCTCAGTTGGTTGAACCTCCAACTCTTGGTTCTGGCTCAGGTCATGATCTCAGATGGTTAAGCGTCTGCCTTCGGCTCAGGTCATGATCCCAGGGTCCTGGGATCAAAGTCAGGCTTCCTGCTCAGTGGGGGGGTCTGCTCCCCCCCCACCTGCCCCTCCCCCTGCTCATGCGCACGCTCTCTCTCTCTCTTGCTCGCTCAGTCAAGTAACTAAAAAAAAAAATCTTTAAAAAAAATTTTTAAAAAAAGAAGAAACATGATGCCATGGTACTAATAATTCCCATTACTTACTGGGTGTCTACCATGTGCCAAGAACAGTGTGGGACCTATCATATGTATTAACCTAATGCTCACTCCACAGATGCAGAAACTAGGACTCAGAGAGATTAATACCATGTCTTGGAGTTCCATATTTAAAGGAGATGAGGCGTCTGGGTGGCTCAGTTGGTTAAGCAACTGCCTTTAGCTCAGGTCATGATCCTGGAGTCCCAGAATCGAGTCCCACGTCAGGCTCCCTGCTCAGTGAGGAGTCTGCATCTCCCTCTGACCCTCCCCCATCTCATGCACTCTCTGTCTCTCTCAAATAAATAAATAAAATCTTTAAAAAAATTTTTTTAAATAAAAAATAAAGGAGATGAAAAGGGGATTCAGATCCACTTTGATTTAGCTTCCAAGCCCAGGCTCATTCTCTCTCCTTCCCCCTCCCATTCCCTCCCTTCCCTTCCCTTCCTCTTCCTTTTAAATTTGTGGACGTTGGGGGGCAGAGAGCTGAGTTAACCAAATTCCTCAGTTCCTGACACTTGAGCACCACTGGTTCCCTCTCCTGTTTCACCACCCAAGTTTTCCCCACCCTACCACACCTGACCTTCCCAATGCCCAGGATCACAGCTCCCATGTGATGGGGTCTGACCTCTTCCTGACAGGCACTCCAGATATTTGGGAGTCTAGACTTCGGGTTTCTTTGTTTCCTTGAGGATGAAAATCTAGTTTGACCTGAGAAACTTTTCCAGGTGACTCTCCAGCACTCCCATCCAATAGCCAACCTATTAGCCTTATTATCAGCATAGCTCTGGGCTAGAATGAGATGTGGAACTGGTAAGAAAAACTCAGTCTCTACCCTTAAGAAGTTTAAATTCAGGGGCGCCTGGGTGGCTCAGTTCTTAAGTGTCTGCCTTTGGCTCGGGTCATGATCCCAGGGTCCTGGGATCGAGCCCCGCATCAGGCTCCCTGCTCAGCGAGAGGCCTGCTTCTCCCTCTCTCACTCCCCCTGCTTGTGTTCTCTCTCTCTCTCTCTCACTGTGTCTCTCTGTCAAATAAATAAATAAAATCTTAAAAAAAAAAGTTTAAATTCATACAATGGTCCACTGAAAATACATACGGAGAACTGACCTCATGTGCCAGGTCCAATGATAGGAAGGATGACTGCAACAGTTGCTGCCCTCTGAGAGCTAAGAGTCTACTAGGGAAGAAGACAATTAAGCAATTAAACCTTTGTCACAAGGCTGTGGTAGGGGATATGCAGCAAAACTGGGTAGACAGAATCCAGGCCTGGGCATGACCCGGATAGTAACATTAATCCCAGAAAACATGAAGAAATATAAATCTGTAAGTATATTTGTTTCTGCTCACTTGCCTCACCATCATGCTACAATGGTGGGTGGAATTTTCATTACACTTGGAGGGGAAGTGTGGGATGGCCAGAATTAAAATGGAGACAATGTGGCAGGCAATAAATTAAGTGCGAGGAGTCCAGAGGGACACTCAGAGAAGGAAGCAGTCATCCTGGACTAGACCTGTGGAGACCGGGACCAAGGGAGGCCTGCCTATCAAGTGGGACATGGATGTCCCCACATACAGATGCCTTCACTGGAGAAAACAAACAGGGTATCTAATATAAATCCCAATCAAAAGACACAGAAGACTCTGCCCTGCAGATGAGAGTAATGGCTGGGCTGCTTCCCACAAGGGTAATTCTCCATGTGGTCCAGCATAGGTGGCAGTGGGAGAAGATCAGTTAACAGTGGTGAATGGTTCTCCTGAGCAGCCCAGCTGCCCAGCAGGTAGGAAGGCAGCACTGAGAACCCTTACCACTACCACCTCTGGTTAGATACAAGTGTGCTCAAGACAAGGTGCCTGGATGGCTCAGTCGATTAAGTGACTGCCTTCAGCTCAGGTCATGATCCCAGGGTCCTGGGATCGAGACCCACGTCGGGCTCCCTGCTGAGCAGGGAGCCTGCTTCTCTCTCTCCCTCTGCCCCTCCCCCAGCTTGTTTTCTCTCTTGCTCACTCTCTCAAATAAATAAAATCTTTAAAAAAAAAAGTGTGCTCAGGACAGAGTCTGTTCATCACAGGCTGCCCCTGGAGTAGGTTTAGGCCTCCCAGATCAGCAAGTCCATATGGGGACACCTAAAAGTTTCTTTAACTTGAGCCTTTATGTCACCAGCCCACTGTGTCAAGCAATAGAAAGCCCTCATTTGGAAGTGGGATGAGAGTTTCCCAGACTTCATCCAAACAAACCCCAGGAGGTGATTCTGACATCAGTCCCCAGACCCTCCTCACTCAGGGCCTAGGGATCACTGGACCCAGATGGTGAGGGACATGAAGGCCATCAGAACCCCCTCTGGGGACTTCACAGCTGGTCTCATGCTGACTGGAACACACTGACTGGGGCCCCTGCCATGTGTGTCTCTCACTGGGAGCCAGGAGAGTAGGAGGGGATTTGGGGAAGATTCTCGTGTTGTTCGAAGCTGGAGCTGAAGAGTGTTCCCCAAAGTGCAGTGTCACAACACATGCCTGGAACACCATTCTTCCTATTCCTGCTGGTCACAGACAGTGCAGGGCTGGGCTTGGCAGGGACAGGGGGGGCCGGAATGGTGGGGAAAGCCTTATAGAGAACGTGGGCCTTCCTTTGGGCCTTGAGGGATGAGCCACCTTGGGTCAAGAAGAAAGAGAAAGGAGGAGGAATGGTGTTCCGGGGAGGGTGAGCAGCCTGGACAAAGAGGCAGAGGTGGCAACACAGTGTTCAGTCAGAAGTCCGGTCTGAATAAGAAGAAACCAGGAAAAGGAATCCTGAAGAATAAAGACTCTCCTCCCCACTCTCCGCCCTCTGGCAGAAGAAACCAGTGTTTCCCCAAGTGTCATATCCTCTGGGCATCTCTTGTCACTTCCATCCCCAACCCCAGGTCCAAACAGCCAGGCTCCAGGATCCACAGAAAACAAGGGTGGGCTTTCCATAGCCCCTCACTGCCTCCCTTCCTTCCGTTCCTCTGCACCTCCTGACTGATCCTTGCCCTGGATGTACTTATCCTTTCACTTAAAAATAAAGAAATAATCTCTCTCCCCCCTCCCCCCCCACACCCCTACACCTACACCTGCTTAAACTCCAATGGCCTGTCACTGCCCTTGGGATAAAATCCCAAATCCTTACCCTAGGCCTGCCCCACCTGGTCCCCGGGCCCTCCCTGGGCTGGCTCAGCCACTCCCACCCCCTCTCTCAGCTGCCTCTTGCCCCGGGCCTTCTGCACCTCGTGGCCTTTGCCCAAGCCACCACCTCTGCGCCTCTGCCGAGAAGGCTCCTCACCTGCAGGCTGCAACTGAGCCATTACTTCCTCACAGAGGCCTTCCCCCAGTGTAAGCCAAGTACCTCTTTCACTTTTTCATGGGACCCTGTTATTTCCCATCACCCTGTTCGTCTCCCTTTCTATAACCATTTGTGTCTGTGTGTTTCCTTACTTCCTTACCAGCTCCCTACACCGGGATGATGGCTTCTCAGGTTTCATTCACCCTAATTCCCCAGAGCCCAGTAAACATCCTGACAAGTATTTGTTTTCTAAATATTCAAAAAACACCCCTCTGCCTGTAGGATGAAAATCTAAGCTCTTGACACAAAGGCCTTTTCACATCTGAGCTTTGCCTGCTCTCCAGCCTCAGGTCCCTCAAGTTGGCCATCCCTACCCCTGACCTTCTTAGGGAGCCTGGGCTCCAGCCAGACCAGGTTACTTGCCATTTTTGGAACACGATCTGGTCTTTCTCATCTTCATACTTTCCTGTAAATTTTTCTCTTGGTAGAGAGTAGCAAATTCCTACCATCCTTCAAGGCTCATTCTGGCTCCTTCCTAGACTCCTCCAGGCAGCATTCCTGGTGCTCCTCTCCCCTCCCTTCCCACATCAGTCTGTCCCTTTATTGTTCTCCTACCTCTCTTCTCCATTAACTCCTGAGGCACCCTGGACTCCTCTTCATCTCAAGTGCCTGTTACAGGTCCTAGCACACAGAAGGACCTCAAAGGAAAGATCTTTCAGCTGAATGGTTTCTGCTCAATAAAGGAAGAACATTCCAGTGTTCCAGCAGATCCCCAAGTAGCAGGTGCTCCCTTGTAAGGCAGTAAACCCTCTCCCCCATGGGGAATTCTTTAAGCAGGGCTGCATACCCTAGCCAACAGTGTTTTTCAAATTCTTTGTGATCCATTATAAACATACATAAATATCACACTAAAAACAAGAGTTTCACAAAATGATATTTACTCTTTCTTCCATTTGGTATACCCTGGTATTTTTTTTATTTCATTTTTCATAAATGCTGGTTTTAACCACTAAAAATGGGATTTCAGGAACCAGAAATGAGTCAAGATCCACAGTCTGAAAGACTCCCATGCTAGCCAGTATGTTAGAATCCCTCATCACATCCATCACCCCACATCCACCATTTCCTCTTTGACACCAGTGGGCACTTCTAGGTAACTTACCCAATCAAAAGGGTGATTCTCCTAGAGCTGAGCAGGGACTAGAAGGGGAAGGTTCTGTTGACTGGTTAACAGGTAGGAGGGCTCCCGGGTACAGCTGCCCAGAGACCAAGGCTTCCCAGTCATTCGACCCCACAAGTATTTATTGAGTACCTACTATGTGCTAGGCACTGTCCCTGTCTCTGGAGATACAGCTATGAACAAGAGATTAAAAACATCTGCTCCAGGGGCACCTGAGTGGCTCAGTTGGTTAAGCGACTGCTTTCGGCTCAGGTCATGATCCCGGAGTCCCAGGATCGAGTCCGTCGGGCTCCCTGCTCAGCAGGGAGTCTGCTTCTCCCTCTGACCCTCTTCCCTCTCATGCTATCTCTCATTCTCTCTCTCTCAAATAAATAAATAAAATCTTTAAAAAAAATAAAAACACCTGCTCTGATGGCAAGGATGTGGAGAAATTGGAACCCTTGTGCATTGCTGGTAGGAATATAGGTACATCCTTTATGGTAGGTGCATCTTTTATGGAAAATAGTATGATGGTTCTTCAAAAGGTTAAACATATGAGGTGCCTGGGGTGGCGCAGCTGGTTGAGTGGTTGAGCATCTGACTCTTGGTTTTGGCTCACGTGATTTCAGGGTCGTGGGATCGAGTCCCACATCAGGTTCCTTGCTCAGCATGGAGTCTACTTAAGACTCTCTCTCCTGCATGAGGCACCGGGGTGGTTCAGTCGGTTAAACCTTCAGCTCAGGTCATGATCCCAGGGTCCTGGGATCGAGCCCTGCATCGGGATCCCTGCTCTACGGGGAGTCCGCTTCTCCCTCTGCCCCTCCTCCCACTCCCCCACTCTCTCTTTCTCTCAAATAAATAAATAAATAAATAAATAAATAAATAAGGTTAAACACTGAATTATCACATGATCCAGCAATTCCACTTCTGGGTATATACCCAAAAGAATTATAAGCAGAGACCGGAACACATACACTAATGTTCATAGCAGCATTATTCACACACAACAGCCAAAAAGTGGAAGCAACTCAAATGTCCATCAACAGATGAGTGAATAAACAAATATGGGATATACATACAATAGAATATTATTCAGCCTTAAAAAGGAAGGAAATTCTGACACACGCTACCACATGGATAAACTCTGAAGACACGATGCTACGTGAAATAAGCCAGACACCAAAAGACAAATATTGTTTGATTCCACATATGAGGTACCTAAAATAGGCAAATTCACAGAGACAGAGTAGAATGGTGGTTGCCAGAATCTGGAGGGAGGGAGGATGAAGTGTTACTGTTTCATGGGTACAGAGACTCAGTTCGGGAGGATGAAAAAGGTTTGGAGATGGACGGTGGTGATTAATGCCACTAAACTATACACTCAAAAATGGTTAAAATGGTAAATTTTACATCATACATATTTTACCATAATTTTTTTTTTAAACCTGGCACTTGCAGTATATGTTCTAGAGGCACGGACTGGGGGAAGAGCTCATTAATAGAGTAGCATTACTTCTCCTCACCTCAGAACAGGAGCCATAAACTACATCTGGGCCCTGGAGAATCTGGGTGGGGTAGTGGGGGGGGTAGCAGACAGGAGGCAGGAGCAGGTTTCCCCACAATCTTCTCACACAGAACAGCTCCCTTTGTATCTGTTTTCAATTTTAAGCATGTTCAGAGGAAATTTTGTTTGGAAAAAAAGAGCCACCACATAGATTCATCAATTGTAACAAATGTACAGATCTGGTGGGGGGTGGTGATGATGGGGACAGCTATGCATGTTTGGGTGGCAGAGGATATAAAGGAAATCTCTGTACCATCTTCTTAATTTGCTATAAACCTAAAACTGTTCTAAAAAAATAGTTTTTAGGGAAGGAAAAGGCCACCGCTGCCTAAAAACATGTTTCTAAACTACTACCTCCCTTCTCTAAAATGACCACTGGTTGAGAGAACTTTTCATGAAGAGTGAGCCGGCAAGGACCACTCTGCAGGAGGGATCCCCTAAGCACTTTGCAGGCAGGTGCTCACTCTGTGGGGGATGAGGGGTCCCATGAGTGGATCCAGGGCCCTTCTAGCCCTTCCCCTGGGCTGAGGTGGTCAGTTATTGGATCTCTGGCTCCATCTCCTCCCAAGGGCAGCTTTCCTAGCTGAGTCACTTCTGGTCTTGACCAGGGTGGGGTATAGAAACAGCATCCCCCCCACCCCGATTTTGGCCTTGGAAACCTTGACTACAAGTCCTGGCTCTGCCCTTTATAAGACACTTAACGTCCCAGCCTCTTTATTTAGCTGTAAAATGGGGATGACCTGACACCACCCATCTCCCAGGATATGATGTGTAATGACACCACCAGACAACACCCAGCACAGTGCCAGGCACAGAGGATACACACACAAGGAACTTTAGTGTTTTGGGCCCTGAAGCTCAGGAATGGTGTCGTGGGCCCCAGTTGTGGGGCGGGCCCCGCACCCTTGAACCTGCCAGGCCAGCCTGGCCAGTCCTAGCACTCGCTTGGGGAGCATTTTGTGCACAGCCACCCCCAGAACAAATAGCCATGGAGAGCACTGGACTGACAACAGGCAGCAGCCCCCAGATGCCTAAAAATGCTTTAGAGCCGAGTCACGGTTTCTGGAGCTGGTTTCCAAGGAAGGAAGCCTCTGCCTGCCGCCCCCAGGAGCCTTTCCTGAGGGGCCACACCCTGCCCTACCCTGAACTCATCCCTTCTAGGGACAGTTTCCACACTGGGCTGTGATTTCTTGAAGACAGGTGGACCTTGCCCCAGGCAGGGGTTGACGGAGTTCCACTAACATCTCCTCTACTATTGGGTACTTCATTTCACTCCCTATGATGCCCCCAACCTATCCACTCTCCTGCCATTTGAGGACTATTCTCAAGGGAGGCAGAATTGGAAACAAATGGTAATAGGGCACTTTTTCTTTCTCTCTTTACATTAACAGTCTGTGCCTCTCCCTAACAGAGGGCCTTTTTTTGCCTTGTTCATCCTCTTGCTCATACAGACTTCAATAAGGAAGCAGACAAGCAACCTTTGTGCTGGACAGACTTCCTTTACAATCACTGCTAATTCTGGACTTTGGTCCTTCTGGATAGTCAGACATGGGTGAATCACACGCAAGGTATCATATACACGCGACAAACCAGTAGATTCACTAAAAATCTAAGCTCATGTCTTCTTTTGGTGCTGCCCACCCTTTTCCCTATAAAAATCATTTTGACTTCATCATCAGAATCTAATTTCCACTACTTAGATGGAATTGGGTGGTTTTTCTCTACCCCTCGCGTTATATTCCTATTGAAAAAAAAAATTTTTATTACGCAGTTTCTTAGAACCACCACTTGACCAAGCCCTACTCTTCTTCTGGCCTTGGGGACACATCAATCAATGGCTCTGCAGACCTCTGAAATATTTCCAAAGACTTTTGATATTGTTATTTTAGTTTATTATTATTCTCCCAATTAGACGAAATGTTTCATCATTTTGTAATCAAACAGCATCTGCAAATATCAACATGAAGATGTGTAATGTATTATGCATGCATACTATATAATCATCTATTGTTAAGACAGAAACCTTCTGGTGGCGTAACACATTTCCAGTCCCACTGCCTTCTACTGAACGTCCCTTTCTCAGATGGTGTGGAATAAATAATCTTTGTCTCAGAAATACTTGGCTTTTCTCTTCACTCACTGATTGGAGCACCCCTGCAGTCATGCGGGGTGACTCACAGAAGTAGATCTGGGGGCTAGGTGGCCAGGGAGCCTTGAGGGGATAGGCTACCAAAGAAACAGATACCTGGCCCTGTCTCAGCAAGTGGGCCATCTTCAGGCAATGCAGAGTGAAGAGGGGGCAGTTTGTCCCCCGCCCACCCCCTGCTACTACCTAAAAACTCACTCCAGCCCAAATTCCAGTGGCTTTGTCCTGCCCTCTGGTCAGAGGTCACCCCACCCAGGCCTGCCTTCCCCAAGGAGTCTCCATCTGAGAGCCTCCTCTGTATCTATCTTCAGGGCATCAGGAAACCACTATCAGCAAGCTTGCAGATGAGAAAGTATCTATGCACAAATTCACTCTGAT
Organism: Eumetopias jubatus; assembly: GCF_037043125.1. Taxonomy (NCBI): domain Eukaryota; kingdom Metazoa; phylum Chordata; class Mammalia; order Carnivora; family Otariidae; genus Eumetopias; species Eumetopias jubatus. The sequence goes on along the minus strand of NW_028274815.1, from coordinate 52,870,600 downwards.
GAACAAGGGAATCCAACAGAAACGGAAGGATTTTAGGCTGTGAGGCAGACTAGGGCTGGGTGGGGAGGACCTGCGATGAGAACCTGAGATCACAGCATGCCTCAAACCCATGAGGAATATGGCTAGCCTAATCAGTATCAGCTCAACAGCATCAAATTTATCCAGAATCACTGAGGTTCCAATAAAATATCTTCCCTAAAAAGTGAAGCTTCAGGCACCTGGGTGGCTTCAGCTTAAGCGTTTGCCTTCAGCTCAGGTCATGATCCCAGGGTCCTGGGTTCCAGCCCCCTGTAGTGTCTGGCTCCCTGCTCAGGTGGGGAGCCCACCTCTCCCCCTCCCCCTGCTTGTGCTCTCTCTCTCTCTCGCTCTTTCTCTTGCTATCTCTGTCAAGTGAATGAATAAAATCTTTAAAAAACAAAAAACTATCCTTTTCCAGCACGCCTGCTTGGCTCAGTCAATTAAGTGTCTGACTTTGGCTCAGGTTATGATTTCAGGGCCCAGCGTCAGGCCCCATGGGCTCTGAGCTCAGCAGGGAGTCTGTTTCTCCCTCTGCCTCTGCCCCCCAACCCCGCCCCATGCTTGCGCTCTCTCTCTCTCTCAAATAAGTAAAATCTTTAAAAAACAAACAAAAAACTATCCTTTTCCCACTGAAGTGGTCATCATTATGAGCATTCCCTATGGAACTAGACAATAATGTGATTATGTTTCCTTATTGTTGCTCTGTCCTTCCCCATGGCCTTTACTTTCCTGTCATCTGCATGTTTGTCTCTAAAAACAACCTACCAGCCCCACCCTTCCAGTCTGTTTCTTTTCTTCTGCAGTGGTTGGGAAATCAGAGAGCCACTCTTGTCTGAACAGTGTGCCAAGTGTTAACAGACTGGAGGCCCTCAAAGGCTAAAACACCTGGTTTAGATGCAAGGATTTTGACGTAATTATTTCTGCAGATCCTATTTTCAATAACTTCCAGTTCAGGGCTAAAGTCCAAAGAGAGCTGAGACTTCAAGACTCAATCCCACCAGAATGTTCCTTCCACCATCCTCTGGCTGGTAAGATGTTTCTATTATTGTGATGCTGCATGCAGAGCTCCATGTTTTGCCCTTATTCTGTTTATTATGCATAGCCCTGCCAGGTGAGCAGCACTGATGAGCCCCAATCAGCCTGGGAGCTTTGCCTCCATGAGGAGCTCCATCAAGAGGAATGAAATGTACGTCCCTGTGACACCTGACACCAAGCTGCCATCTTTCAGGTTTCTGGAGCACTTGACAGACTTCAACCTCCTGCCATGGCACTGCGGCGGCATCCGTGACCATGGCCACTTTGTGGGATGACCAACTGGGCGGGCCCTTAAAAGGAGACTCCACAGAGAGAACAGAGCACCACCATGTGGACCACCACCAGGGGCACCCAACTGCCGGTGCCATCATGTGCCAGCTCTGCAAGGAACCCAGAGGGCAATGTCTAGACGGGGCCACTTGGCCTGTGTTTGCAGCTGTTCTGAGCAATGAGCTCACTCTGCATTTTTCACCCCGTGGGTTGTGACCCATTACTGGGTTATGAAATCAGTTTAGTGGGTCACAACCAGCAATCTTTAAAGAATAAGTAGAACAGAAAATATCCAAGTACATCACATACAGCGAGGGTGTTATTTTTATAAAACTTTTGCTTCGGTTTTATATACCTGTATGTAGGTGTGTGGTGGTTGGGACATGAGATATATTTCTCACAGGGAGTGGTGGTCAAGGAAGTTTGAAATGCAATAATCTAACACACATCCATCCTGCAGCTACATCTTCCTGAGACCCATCCCTGCTACCTCCCCACCCCGATGAGAAGTCAAAAGGAATCTGTTCAAGGTCCTAAAATTGGCCTCATCTGGAAGGCACAGGAGTAAGGGAAGCCTTCTTGGGGGAAGTGGGGCTTGCTGTGGCATGAGCAGGAATAGGGAGGGGGCAGCAAGGCCAGAAGGAAAGGCATGGGCAGTGTCCCATGGTAAGAAGGAGTGGGGTGAACAAGGGCTGGGAAAGGCCGGTGGGGGATAGGTATAGATGCCTGCATTGTTGGGGAGGTAAAGTGAGGGGCTAAGGCTAGAAGAGTGGGAAGAAGAAGCCTGATTTGATTCCAAAGACCCAAAGTTACCTTTGGGGGACCCTTGAGGGTGGGAGGGTCGAGGGAGTGGTGTCTGGCCTAGTGCCCCTACCTCTCAGTGATAGTACCTGCTTTTCTTTTGTCAATTTAAATTTTTTTAATTAATTTATTTATTTGACAGAGAGAGAGAGCACAAGCAGGCAGAGAGGCAGGCAGAGGGAGAGGGAGAAGCAGGCTTCTCACTGAGCAGGGAGCCCGATGCGGGGCTCGATATCCCAGGACCCTGGGATCATGACCTGAGCCAAAGGCAGACACTTAACGACCGAGCCACCCAGGCGCCCCTTTTGTCAATTTAAATTTAACTCTTAATTAATTAAAATGAAAAATTCAGTTCCTCAGTTATACTAGCCACATTTCAAACTCTCAGTAGCCACATATGGCTAGTGGCCATCATGTTGTATAACACAGAACATTTCCATCAACGCAGCAAGGTCTACTGGACAGGAGTATTCTAGAATGAGCAAATGATTAATTCATTCCAGGATTGCCTTCCCTCAGGAATCCAGCAACTTCCATTATTTCTATTACACCTATAGTTCTAAATGCAAATGTCTTGGGAGAGGTACTGGAATAACCTAAATTCTTACCAAAGAGTAACTGGTTGATATGAAGAAAGCCAGAGCGTTAGAAGCCATCTATCATAAGCTGAGTATGTGTGCCAGCATGCAGGATGAAGGGATGTCAGAAGACATTGCCCTAGCCAAATGTGCTGTCTGAGGATACTAAAGAATAAAGATAAGCTCCTCTATCAGGGGATGTGGAAAACTTTGAGAACTGTGACAAAGTGACCCACAGTTATTATTCATCTTCAGGTGAGAGTTTATTCCCCAAGAGTCCTCAGCAAGGGGGTTATTACACAAGAAATAAGCACTTCTCTCTTTCTAGGGAGGGAGTAAGAAAAAGTGGACAAGGCCTTCCCAGAGGTGGATGCTTATGAACTTGGCCCTCTTTGGCCCTCAACATTTGCTCTATGACTAGGTCCATGGCTCTGTCTCCTTCACAGCAATGACTCCCTGGAAAACACCATAAGCGCAGGCCTAGAGACCCAAATTCTAACTTGTTATTTCTACCAGGAGCCTCCATCAACAATCCCAAGGAGAATTAGAACAATCACTGGCCCGCTGGCCCCATGCCCCCTTCCTGTATTCTGGTTTCTGGCTCATCCTCCACCTGCTCACTCCATCACCCAGGTCAGCACCCTATGAGTCACCCCAGACTCCTCCCCTTCCTTCCTTGCTCCCCACCCAAGGTCACCACATTTTGGCCACCTCTCCATTCTGCCACGAATCTGCCCAGCTCTGACCTTCTCCAGCCCTCACTATCACGGGGGCCACCCACTGGTCTTCCTGCTTCCAGTCATGGCCACCTCCAACCCTGTGATTCTTAACCACAGATGAGCAACAGAATGCCTTGGAGAGGTGTTTAAAATATAGATTCTGACTCAATAGATCTGGCCAGGGTGAGCACGTGTATTTTGCAAAAGTGCCCCAGGTGATTCTGAGGTGTACCCTTCATTAAGAACCACCGCCGCCTCCTCCTCCTCCTAATTAATAACAAAACAATTAACATTTTTTGTGCACTTACATGTACTACCTCATGTAATCTTCATGACAACCTTGTGACGTAGGAGCTATCGTCTACTCCCATTTTACAGTTGCTGAAACTGAGGCACAGAAGTCCCATGGGCTAGTGAGGGGAGGACCAGAACACGACCCACCACTCCTTACCATTCTGCTCTCTACACCACTTACACACTTGACTTAAAGTGTGGCTCCCTCCTTAACACCCTTTTAAAGATAGTTCTAGAAAAAGATGGGAGGGGTGCCTGGGTGGCTCAGTCAGTTAAGCATCTGACTCTTGATTTTGGCTCAGGTCATGATCTCAGGGTCGTGATCAAATCACACCGGGTGGGTGTCAAGCTCTATGCTCAGTGGGGAGTCTGCCTGAGATTCTCTCTCTCCCTCTTCTCCCCACCCCCGTGCACGTTCTCTCTAAAATAAATAAATCTTAAAAAAAAAAAAAAAAAGAGGGGCGCCTGGGTGGCTCAGTCCGTTAAGTGTCTGCCTTCAGCTCAGGTCATGATCTCGGGGTGCTGGGATCGAGCCCCGCATCCGGGTCCCTGCTCCGCGGGGAGCCTCCTTCTCCCTCTGCCTCTCCCCCTGCTCCTGCTTTCTCTCTCTCTCTCTCAAATAAATAAATAAAATCTTTAAGAAAATAAAAAATAAAAATATTTTTTAAAAAAGACAGGAGCTTAGGGACAGATTCATGATTTCCCTCTCCATCAATCTCTCACCACAGCTTCTTTTTTTTTATAAAGATTTTATTTATTTATTTGAGAGAGAGAGCACAAGCAGGGGGAGCTGCAGGCAGAGGGAGAAGCAGGTTCCCCGCTGAGCAGGGAGCCTGATGTGGGGCTTGATCCCAGGACCCCAGGATCACGACCTGAGCCAAAGGCAAATGCCTAACCGACTGAGCCACCCAGGAGTCCCCCCACCACAGCTTCTTAACACTACAAGAAATATCTTGATCAGGGTGGTGGTTATAGAGTATACACATTATAAAAATTCACTGAGATGTATGCTTAGGATTTGTGACTTTACTGTATGTTCGCTACTCCTCAATAAAAAAGATCCTGCAAAAAGTCACTTCAGAAATATCAATTAGTCAATCAAACATTACAGAAGCAAACAAACAAACAAAAAGAAAGAACCAAGCAAATGTGAAATAGGTAAAAACATGCATGCATGGGGCGCCTGGGTGGCTCAGTTGTTAAGCGTCTGCCTTCGGCTCAGGTCATGATCCCAGGGTCCTGGGATCCAGTCTTGCATCGGGCTCCCTGCTTGGTGGGGAGCCTGCTTCTCCCTCTCCCACTCCCCCTGCTTGTGTTCCCTCTCTCACTGTGTCTTTCTCTGTCAAATAAATAAATAAAATCTTTAAAAAAAAAAAATGTGTGCACATTAGAAACTAGGAAGAAGGGGCGCCTAGGTGGCTCAGTTGGTGGAGCAAGTGCCTTCAGCTCGGGTCATGGTCCCAGGGTCCTGGGATCAAGCCCGCCATCGGGCTCCCTGCTCAACAGGGAGTCTGCTTCTCCCTCTCCCTCTACCTGCTACTCCACCTGCTTGTGCTCTCTGTCAAATAAATAAATAAATAAAAATCTTAAAAAAAAAAAAGAAACTAGGAAGAAGCCATTACAATGCTGGTGATTACAAAGAATTCTTTCTGGAATAACACATTTAAGAACAGATTAAGAGAAGATCCCCAGGGCTAACCCACAGGAAATCCTCAGAGGAGGCCAGGCGTCGAGAGGGCCCTGGCTGGAGGCAGGGTCCCCTGCAAGATGGACAGGAAAACCCCAGGCTAGGGTGGCTGGGCTACTGTGGGAGGCGTATGGCATTATAGCAGCCACAGCAGCAGAGACACGGGGGCTCCGAAGGTCCACCGGGGCTCTGAAACTCCACAGGACTGTCTTTGGGTCTGAGACTATGGAATATCCCATGTGAAGGTCAATGGCAGTGAGGGGCTTCTTCCTTAAAGAAGCCATGTGATTTCTGCATCGTGAAGAAAGTCCAGGCCCATCAAATCCAGCTCCTGGTATGTTTGGTGCTTATGAATACAAAGGATTCCACTGGGATGACCCATGTTTCCAGCTCTACTGTGCAGTCCAAGGGAGGAGGGCCTAGCACTTTGATTTTGAAGCCTACCTTAAAAGAACAAAGAAAATTCTGAAAAAAACAGCGTGATAATGCATACCTCACACTAGCACCTATTAAGATATATTTAAAGAAAATGTGATCAAAACAGAAGTTACTGGTGTACAAATAGACAATTCACTGGAACAGACCAGAGAGTCCTAAAGCAGACCCACGTATACATGGAAATGTACTGTAAGATGCAGTATTTCATTTTTTAAAAATATTTTATTTATTTATTTGAGAGAGAGAGAGAGAGAGAGAGAGAGAGCACAAGCAGGGGGAGGGGCAGAGGGAGAAGCAGGCTTCCCGCCGAGCAGGGAGCCCGCCGATGCGGGTCTTGATCCCAGGACCCTGGGATCATGACCTGAGCGAAAGACGCTTAACCAACTGAGCCTCCCAGGTGCCCTGCAGTATTTCAGATCAGGAGGCTAAGGATAAATATTTTAATCATCAGTAACTAGGAAAAATAAGTTAAATCCTTAATTCTCACAATTCACCAAAATATGACAAATTCCATCTAGATTAAGAATTAAATGTAGGGGCGCCTGGGTGGCTCAGTCGTTAAGCATCTGCCTAGGGCTCAGGTCATGGTCCCAGGGTCCTGGGATCGAGCCCCGCATTGGGCTCCCTGCTCCGCGGGAAGCCTGCTTCCCCCTCTCCCACTCCCCCTGCTTGTGTTCCCTCTCTCGCTGTCTCTCTGTCAAATAAATAAATAAAATCTTAAAAAAAATAAGTAAATAAATAAAATAAAAGAAACATGGTGGTGTGATATAGACCTCCTTCCCTACCATCTGCCTGGTGGGGAATCCCTATCCAGAATTCCAATTTGACTCTGAGTATCTACATCCCTTATATGCGACATATGTGGTATTTCTTATGCTGCTATTTAACTTTTCAAACTTAATCTTGTCTCTTCAATTCTCTAGACCGTGGGTACAGTGCCTAGGACATAACAAATTCTTGGCAAATGGCCCAAGAAAGAACATGTCACCTCTGTGCCCATGACCCTGCGGGCTGCCTGACCATGGACTGGTTGGCTCCACAGGTGTGGCATTCAAGCTCAGGCCAGGCTTGAGGCTGCATGTTGTCGGCCACCTGTCAATCTTGCCCCATTGAAGATGCTTATTGTTGCTGCTAATTATTGTTGAGTGATGGGGCTGTTTGTTTAAAGCATAGGTTGCTGCCCCCACACCCAGAGGCAAAGCCAATCCTATGGCATCCTATAATTAATGAACCAGTAAGTATTTCCTCTGGCTTTGATCCAACAGATCCCTTCCTACTTCTTCCGCCACCCTCACCCCACTTACAACTTCCCATCTTGGCTGTTGGAGGCCTCCTTTGGAAAAGCACCCCCTTCATCAAAATTATGGGCCTAATCAGGGGAGTCCTGTGTCCCTGGTATCCCAAGCTTGACTCACCAGCTCCTCCTTGTCCTCCTGAATGATCAGGTCTGCTCTCATATTTAAGCGAATCTGTCACCCAAGCAGTCCAGCCTATAGAATGAAAGAGCCCTAAAAGACCGTTGTGGGAAGGACACAGGATTTTTTATGCAAATTCAATAAGTTAATTTTCATCGTTGTCCATAATCTCTGTAATCAGTACTCACTTTGGTTAAACTGTCTGGAGAAAAAAAAAAATACAAAAGCCATCAGAAATGGGAGAGTCAGAATTTGGGAGAAAAGACCAGTCAACTGCTTTTTTTCCCCTCCTTGTAAAGATATAAATAATCCCTGGTGCTCCAAAGGTTCTAGAAGTAGCAAAGAAGGGAGAGAGGTCCCGCATGTGCTTACCATGAGCATATCTGGAGATCAAGCCTAGACTGCCACCATGGGAACCTTGGACTGGGTACTTCACAGCTCCGTGCCTTGGCTTCCCCATCTGCAAAATGAGATGATAATAGTGGAACCTGCCTCACAGACTTGTTGTGGGGATTAAATGAGTTATTTTTTTTTTAAGTTTTTATTTATTTATTTGAGAGAGAGAGAATGAGAGAAAGCACGGGAGGGAAGAGGGTCAGAGGGAGAAGCAGACTCCCTGTTGAGCAGGGAGTGCGATGTGGGACTCGATCCCGGGACTCCAGGATCATGACGTGAGCCGAAGGCAGTCGCTTAACCAACTGAGCCACCCAGGTGCCCGGGGATTAAATGAGTTAATGGAGATAAAGCACTTAGAACAGTTGCTACAAGTGAACAAGACATAAGTGTTTGCCGCTGTTAACAGAAGGAGTCACATAGTGAGAGCCATGTTGAACTGTCTGCCCTTCTGTAGCTGATGGTTTCTCAGCCTCAACACTATTAACATTTTGGGCTGGATAACTCTTTTGTTGTGAGCAGCGGTTCTGCGATTTGCAGGATGTTTAGCAGTATCCCTGGCCTCTCTCTACCTACTATATGCCAGTAGTACCCCCCTAACCCTCCCACATACCAATTTGCAACAACCAAAAATATCTCCAAACATTGCTAAATGTCCCCTGCCAGTGGGGTTGGGGTGAAATCGCCCCTTTCAGAACCACTGATATAGTCCTATAAAAGCCACTGTCATGGGGACACCCAGCTGACTCAACAGAGCATGGACTCCTTTTTTAGAGGGGAGGGGCAGAGGGAGAGGGAGAGAAAGAATCTTAAGCAGGCTCCATGACCAGCATGGACGAAGCCTGATGCAGGGCTCAATCTTGGGACCCTGAAAGCATGACCTGAGCCAAAATTAAGAGTTAGATGCTCAATCTACTGAGCCACCCAGGTGCCCCTGGAGCACCTGACTCTTGATCTCGGGGTCATGAGTTCAAGCCCCACATTAAGTGCAGAGTTTAACTTAAAGGGGGGGGCACCTGGGTGGTTCAGTCAGTTGGGTGGCTGCCTTTGGCTCAGGTCATGATCTCAGGGATCCTGGGATTGAGCCCCACATTGGGCTTCTTGTTCAGTGGGGAATCTGCTTCTCTGTCTCCATCCACCCCTCCCCCTGCTTGTGCTCTCTGTCAAATAAACAAATGAAATCTTAAAAAAAAAAAAAAAAGCCACTGCTAAAAAAAAGAAGCTATGCCACACACTCTGGGCAGGTCTGGTATGGATCCAGGACTGAAGGTCCCACAATGGGACCCCTTGAGGTTTGATGTAGGAGCTGCAGGTGGAGAAGTAAAGAGTGGCCAGTTCCGTCTCTATAGGTAGCTGCCATTTTCTCTCCCTGCAGACGGAATGGGAAACTGGGGCCATTCTAATTGGGAGGGACCCTCACCCCTGAGAGACTAAGAGAGTACAGAGAGAAAGGGAGTCCAGGAGCTGACTTCTCTGGCAACTTGTGTCTGTGGCCTTAATTAGAAAGAGCCCTGTTGAGCCCAGAGGGGAGAAGGTCAAATAGGATTCAAACCTAAAGCCTTGGCCATGGCAGAAAACATGCTCTCACCTAGTGAGGCCTCTGGACACAGGAGCCTCTGCAGCCCCTCTGTTCTCAGGAAACAAGCAGGCTCTGCACTTGATTATGAAAAGAAATACACTACTCTTTTCATAAAATAACCTCCTGACCACATAGCACTATTAAAACTTGACATGCATTTATTTTGACCCAGGAGTTGCTACAGATGTATATGGTTATATTAGCCAGGTGCACAGCATCTACACAGGGCCTGTGGTGTCCTAATCTAGAGTACAGGCTTGGGACTTCACTGCCCTGTTCAAATCCCAGATCTACCACCTACCAGATGGTGACTATAGGAAAGTTATTGACCTCCTTGTGACTTAATTCAATCATTTGTGAAGCAGGGGCAATAAAAGGGCCTATGTCACTGGACTATTACAAGGGTTATGTGACTTACTACATGCAAAGAATAAGGTCTGTGGTCAACAAATGTTAGATATTATTATGTTCATTGTGCCCTTAACTGGTAATAGCTAAAAATCTGGAAATTTATGCCAATCAACTGGTTACATACACGTGGCACATCCAGTCTATAGAATACTGGGCATCATTAAAAGAAATGAAGTTGAACTATATCTACTTAAATGATGGAATTCATTTAATAAGATCAAATTGCTAAATAATCAAATATGTTGCAGATAAATATATATAGTTTGGGATTATTTGCATATAAAAAGAGCTCTATAGAAATGGATAAAAGTCTTTATCCACATAGAAAATTTTCTAGAAGAACCATCAAGAAGCTGTTGGCGGGGTGCCTGAGTGGCTCCATCGGTTAAGCCTCTGCCTTCAGCTCAGGTCATGATCCCAGAGTCCTGGGATCGAGCCCCACATCAGGCTTCTTGCTCAGTGGGGAGCCTGCTTCTCCCTCTCCTTCTGCCTGCCGCTCCCCCTGCTTGTGCTCTCTCTGTCAAATAAATAAATAAAATCTTAAAAAATAAAAAAAGAAGAAGCTGTTAGCAATAGTTATATCTAGGGAGTAGGAACAGAGGATTGGAGAACTTTTGCTTTCTCCTTTGGTACTGTTAAAATTTTCTACTGTGAGCATGTATGTTTTTGAAAATAATATTGTTTTTTATTTTTTTTAAGATTTTATTTATTCATTTGTCAGAGAGAGAGAGAGCACATGCAGGGGGAGTGGCAGGCAGGGAGAGAAGCAGGCTCCCCACTGAGCAAGGAGCCCAATGTGGGGCTTGATGCAGGGCTCAATCGCAGGACCCTGGGATGATGACCTGAGCTGAAGGCAGACAGTGACTGACTGAGCCACCCAAGCGTCCCTAATATTGTTTTTTAAAAAACAAGATAAATTTATAGCTACTGATGTGGAAACATTTTTAAGATATATTGCATTTTTTTCAAAAGTGGCAGAATATGAATAGCACAAGCCACAGGAATGAATCTCGGTTCACAAATTCAAGTGTGCAGGAAACCAAACTTTAGTTTCTATAACTCAACTCAATCTTTATGGTAAGCTTCCATTGTGCCAAGAGGAAACTCAACTCAAGGTGTGTCTGAGTTCTCCAGAATACTGAGAAGTGCCAGCATGGAACACAGGAGGTGGCTGTGAAGCTGGCTAAAGCCATATCCAATAGCCTCTGCCACTCTCTGCCACCCATGGGCATCCAAGAATCTTGGAGCAGGCTGCCCGTGTTCCTATAGCTTGGTCCCAAAATGCGGCCACCACGTGGCCACCACTCTCTGGGATCTTACTCCTGCCTGCCCAGGTGATCCACTAGAAGGCAAGGTGGGACTCTGGAGACCACAGATCTTTCTCCCCTGTCTCTCCTGCCCTGAGCCTGTCTGGGGAGGAGAGGTCTGCAAAGAGTTGGGGGTCTTTCCACTCCAGGTGAAATCCTTCTTCTTTCTTGTTTCTAGTTAAGGTATTCAGTCTATGCAAAAGAATCCTTTTCCTTCAATGAGTTATTCCACAAACCCTAAAATTCTCCTAAGCTCATAAGCTTTTGGCACACAAAAGCCAGAGACACCTGAAACTTGATTCCAGTTTCTAATCTGGGGAGCTAGTTCAGGAGGAAATGAGCTCCAAGAATGTGAGAGTGGGAAAGGGGAATATCCACAAGGAGGAAATGGATTAATTTCTCAAACATTATGCCAGCCACACAGATGTGTCAATGCAGAGCAAAAAGTCTGAACATTCCCACCAAAGAATTAACAGTGTCTACCAGTAGGGTAAGCTTTTAAGATAGGGCAAGGGCTAGAAGGGGAGCTTTACCTTTTTATTGTATGTATTTCTAAACTGCTTTTGTATTTTAGTGATGAAGCTCTATTCAATATTGCTTATATCATCTACTATCTGAAACATATAAATACATATATATTTTTCCCTCCAGGCTGGAGTTGGAGGGTGACGCAGGTCACACCTGTTCAGCCCACTGAAGGGCAGAATCTTGGGGAGTGTATTTGCATGAAGGGCTGAGAGACTTGTTAGGAAAAAGAACTCTTTCTAAGGGAAGAAGGAGAAGAGCACAGTGAACTGACCCGGGGCCAAAACTTTGCTCAGTGGAAGGAGGAAGTAATCCTGAGCTGAGGCAGTAGTTGTGATGGACACACACCCGTGGGACCAAACCTCAAGGCCCTATAAAGCATTGGGGGCACCAGCAGCCTCACAGCCCTGCTCCTACAGAGGAGCCAGCTGACCTCATGCCAACAGGAGTGGCAGTGGCTCCCAGCAGGCGTGGGGTGTCTAATGGGTGGGGCAATGTCCAGCAGAACTGATAGCTTCATGGGGTGTGGCAGGGGCAAAGGGAGGTTGCAGAGTGGAGGAGGGGAAAAGATAGCTGGGAGTGGGAGGGTGTAGCTGTCTAACCTTATCCACCAGCACATGGGAGACACACACCCTGGGGACGCCCAAAATGCTCACGGGGTGAGGGTGTGGGAGGTAGACAAGACCTGGAATTCTGCACTGGCAGGTAGGAGCAAGAGTCAGAGATACACGTGGACAAGCTCTAATGATGTGATGAGTGCACAGGTGTCCAGGTGTGTGCACAGGCGGGGAGCACCAGAGAGGGAGCCACAAAGTCTACATGGGAGGGGTCAGGGAAGGGCTCCTGAGTCAACTGACGTTGGTAGTTCAGAGTGGGTGGGAAGGGTGGAGGGCATGAGGAGCTGCATGTGCAAAGGCCTGGAGCTATGAGGGAGCTAGCCAGAGACTGGGGGAACTATCTGAAAGCACCTCAGACTCAATACAGGGGAGTGGTCAGTGAGGCCACACAGATTGTGTTCCATGATAAGGAATTTGAACTTTATCCTGCTGGCAATGGTGAAGCTCAGAAGAGGGCTCTACGCAGGGAAATGAGATGAACAAATTACCAGGCAAATTTTTCACCACCACACTCCTACCACTCCTAACTAACTCCCACCGAGTGTGCAGTCTCAGAGTGTTGCTTCCTCCAGGAAGTGTTCCCTGACCACCTCTTGGACACAACTAGCCCTCAGTTCAGGCTTCTAGAGGCTCCCAAGACCACCCTCTCTTCCTTCCCCATCACGCCGTGTCTTGATTACCTGTGCCCTGTACTTTTTTCTGTCCCCTCAAACACTATGAGAGCTGGAGGCCAAGGATTTCGCCTGTTGTGTTCTATGTTCTATCCCCAGCACACCACACAGGGCCTGGCATGGTAAGTATTCAATATGTATTTATTTAGTAGGAAACAAAACAACAACAACAACAACAAAGCCTGTGAGAAGACAGTCTTGTGGTTTCCAGCCAGAGCTGCAGATTACAAGTTGGAAAGGGGAGACAAGGGGACCAGGGAGACAGCTCACGCAATAGTTTGGTTAAGGAGTGACGAGGGCCTGACCTGAGGCAGTGGTGGTAGAACTAGAGAGCAGAAAAAGATTGAGAAAATATTTAGAAGGCAGCACTGATAGGCTTGGGTGATTAGATGAGGGAAGTGAGGGGATCAGATAAGGAGAGGAGGGCTCCTGGGCTTCTGGCTTAAGCGGTGGGTGTAGATGACAGATTAACCAAGACTGGCTATTCTGGAAGAGGAGGCAATGTGTTGGGGAAGATGATGAAATCAGTTTAGATATGTTGACTTTGACATGCCTGTAGGGCACACAGGTGGAGAGGTCCCAAGGGTAGCTGGCATCAAAGCACTAGAGCCCAGGACAGACATCTTGACTGAAGATAGAGATTTGGGAGCTGTCAGCCTATAGGTGATGGTTTAAGATCAAGGAAGGGATAAGATAACCCAGGGAGCAAAGGAGGAGGGAAAACAACAAGGAGGATCCCCACCTGTAAGAGGTGTGGGGGGAGGGCTATGGAAGGGAAAGGAGACATAAGATAGGAAGGGAGAAGAGAGCAGTATCACAAGGGAGAAGTGGCTTCAAGGAGCAGTAAACAGGGTCTAACAGTATGTAGAAAAAGAGCTGGCCCCAGCCCTGGCTCCCCTTAACAGTTGAGAAAACTGAGGTCTAGGGATACTGAGGTGTTCAAAGCCACAAACTATTATTGCCCATGATCACACACACCGGTGGCTCTCAAATTATGATCCCTGGAGTCCTGGGGGTCCCAAAGACCCTTCCGGCGTGGCCCAAAAGGCAAAGAACATTTTTATAATAATACCAAGACTTGGGGCGCCCGGGTGGCCCAGTTGGTTAAGTAACTGCCTTAGGCTCAGATCATGATCCTGGAGTCCCAGGATCGAGTCCCAGGATCAAGTCCCGCACAGGGCTCCTTGCTCAGCAGCGAGTCTGCTTCTCCCTCTGACCCTCCCCCTCTCATGTGCTCTCTCTCTCTCAAATAAATAAAATCTTAAAGAAAAATACCAAGACTTTTTTGCAGTACTCACTTAGTCAACATTTGAACTGATAATACAAAAGCAACAGTGGGTAAAACTGCTGGGGACTTAGCACAAATTAGTGAAGTCATATTCTGCTCCCCAGGCACTTGGGTTTAAAAAAAAGCTAGCTTCACATAAGAATGCCCATGATGGAACAATAATTACTGATTTTTTAACATGACCCTTGGGGTGCCTGGCTGGCCTGTGACTCGTGATCTCAGGGTTGTGAGATTGAGCCCCATGTTGGGTGTAGAGATTACTTAAAAATAAAATCTTAAAAAAAAAATTATCGTGAGTACATTTTGTTAATAGTCTGTGCATAAAGTACTTCTGCTACATACCAAAGTACTAGATAAATTTATGTGATTTTTTGCATTGAGAAATGAACCACCTCCTTTTTTCATGAAACATTTTTATTAGAAAAATGACCCCCCCCAAAAAAAGGGAAGGAACGACTGACAAATTATGATTACTCAGATGTGGACATTTGGCAGTCATTTTCTCAAAAATGAATGAAGTGAGCTTGTCACATCAAGGAAAACTGATAGTATTTTTTGCCAATGATAAAATTTGGTCTCGCAAATGAAAATTAGAATTTTAAAAACTTGTCTCCACACCATGAGCTTCACAGCTTCCTGGTACTTAAAGACTTTGCTGATGACATCAGTGGTAATATTAGGAATGTAATACTATGGATTGAAATGTGTCTACATTGGGAAGATCTCCATAAATCACTGAGTCATTATTTTCCAAATGACCCATGCATAATGTCTCAAGCATGAACTAAAGAACCATTCAAAGTGCAAGACAGATCAATGGAGTTTAATATAGCTGAGGATGAGAAGTTCAACGACATGGTTTCAGATCTCACATTGCAACTACCTTTCAGAAACTGCCATTTGTCCAGTTTTGGTGAAATATCAAAGAAGATATCCACAATTATCTGAAAAGGCTAATAAAAATACTCCTACTTTTTTCAGCTACAAATCTGTATGAAGTGGGTTTTTATTCATTTACTCCAACCAAAGCAACGTATCATGATAGACTGGTAAAGAAGCAGATACAAGAACCCAACTGTCTTCTGTTAAACCAGTCAGTAAAGACATCTGCAAAACTGTAAAATAATGACTCTCTGAATTTTTTCATTTTAGATAATATATTTTTATAAAAAGTATGTTAACATGTAAAGGATTTATTACTGTTATTTTTACATAATTAATAAATACTTTTAAATTTTTTTTCTAATATTTGTTTCCATATTTGTATTATGGTAAATATCTACAGCTACAGCCCACATAAATAAAGGTGTTTGAAGTCCTCGATAATTTTTAAAAGTGTAAAAGGGTCCTGAGACCAAAACACTTAAGAACCATTAATATAGACCACCCTTTCCTGCCTCTCAGTTCTAGGAGCTTATTTCTAGCACACCCACCCCTTCCATGCACTTCTCCATAAAATACAGAATTATAAAACAAAATCAAAAATAAAACTTAGCTGAAGAAAAGATGAGACAGCAGGCACAGTGAGCTAAGCAGAGAATAAGACCCTTTCCTTCCCTTCAAAATAATGTTCCTTTAAGGGCCACGGCCTGGTAACTAACCCTGCCAGGGTAGGCTGGGTTCCTCTATAACCCCTTCCTACTGCCACCTGTGGGAGAAGACAGACTGGGGGCAGAGGGCTCAGTGGGAGTTCAGGTGTCATCTCCTTCACATTCAGTATCTGATTTGATACAACAGCCAATGAAGCAAGTAAGGCAGGTGGGGTTGTTCTGTATTAGTCACTATTTACAGGGGAGGAAACAGAGGTCTGTGTCTTGCCTGACACCAACCAGTAAATAAAAGATGGGGAGGGCGGGCAGGAGCATTGGGTTCCTTCCACTGGGCACTAACTCTATGATGCCTCTCTTCCCCACTCAAGCCTAGAGGTCCATCATTAAAGATGCATTATTTTACTTGTAAAGTCTTCTCTTACGTTTATAAGCCACGTAAATTTCTTCTTTTAAACCTCTGTTCATGGGCGCCTGGGTGGCTCAGTTGGTTAAGTGACTACCTTCAACTCAGGCCATGATCCTGGAGTCCCAGGATCCAGTCCCACATCGGGTTCCCTGCTCAGCAGGGAGTCTACTTCTCCCTCTGACCCTCTTCCCTCTCGTGCTCTCTATCTCTCATTCTCTCTCTCTCAAATAAATAAATAAAATCTTAAAAAAAAATAAAAATAAAAAATAAATAAACCTCTGTTCATTCTTTTGAGTAACTGATCTTTTTGTAATAGTTTGTAAGAAAAAGTGCCCCTTTGCATTGCTTTTCAATTACAAAACTGGTTTTAAAATGATTAAGAAGTGGGGCGCCTCGGTGGCTCAGTCAGTTAAGTGTCCAACTCTTGATTTTGGCTCAGGTCATGATCTCAGGGCTGTGAGATCGAGCCTTGTGTTGGGATTCTCTCTCTTCCCCTACCCTGTGCCCCCCAAAATACATAAATAAATCTTTTAAAAATGATTAAGAAGTAAAAGTTAATGAAATAAAAGACAGAGAAACAAACAGACATAACACAAAAGCTGGTTCTTACAAAACAGAAGTCTAACAAAACTAATCATGAAAAAAAGCATGAATCATTAAATATACAATATTGGGAATGAAAAAGGGAAAATGAAGTACAGTAGAGATATAAAAACAAGACTGAACATTTTATGCTAATAATTTTTAAATTTTGAGAAAATACATTTTTAAGATTTTATTTATTTGAGAGAGAGAGCATGAGCAGAGGGAAGGGCAGAGGGAGAAGCAGACTCTCCCCTGAGCAGGGAGCCCGACTCCAGGCTCGATCCCAGGACCCTGGGATCATGACCTGAGCCGAAGGCAGATGCTTAACTGACTGAACCGCCCAGATGCCCCTCGATAAAAATTTTAAATTACCAAATTACTTGACTAGAGGAGAAGTAATAGTTATAGTAAAATTTATATAGCAGTAGTAGAAGTAATATTCTGGGGTCTCTCTTAAATGCAAACCCCTCAGGGAAGTAAGTGCTAGTGAGTTCCTTCCTTGGTCATCTTTTGTGACATAAGGGATGGGTCTTTGGAACTTAGGCCTATCTGGATGGAAGAGGGTGCTGAGAATACAGAGGAGGTGTTAGCACGGCCCCTTGTTTGGCAACCCTGGTTGGCCTAAAGTCAGATTACCAGGCTGCCAAGACATCCCTGCTTGCTTCCACAAGATTCGGCACCTTAAACAAGAGATTCCACCTGCCCTGTCAGTCCCAGGTGGGCACTGAGATGCCTCTGTTAATCTGGCTCTGCCTAGTCCAAAGGGTCAGCCTGTAAGCCCCACTTCCCTTACCTGATTCCGCCCTTCCCTCCTCTCCTCACCCCTTCTCCTCTCCTTCCCTCTCCCAACCTCCACTCCCCCATCTTCTGTTGGAAGACACAGGAGCTCCAGGTGTGGCTGGAGTCATATCAGGTGCTACATCACCTCTCCCCACATCCAGCCCGCTTCCCATGCCCACCACCTGGTACTTCTGGCCGCAGGAATTGCAGCAAATATGTGGAGGCCTGAAGCCTAACCCTCGGCCTGTCTTGGTCCATTTCCCAAACTCATTTATTTTTAAGATTTTATTTATGGGGCTCCTAGGTGGCTCAGTTGGTTAAGTGTCTGCCTTCGGCTCAGGTCAGGATCCCAGGGTCCTGGAATTGGGCCCCGCATTGGGCTTCCTGCTCGGCAGGAAGTCTGCTTCTCCCTGTCCTTCCCACTCATGCTCTCTCTCTCAAATAAATACATAAAATATTTTTTATTTGACAGAGAGAGAGAGAGAGAGAGCACAAGCCAGGGGAGCAGTAGGCAGAGGGAGAGGGAGAAGCAGACTCCCCACCAAGCAGAGAGCAGAGCCCGACATGGGGCTCGATCCCGGGACCCTGGGATCACAACCCGACATCCCCAAACTCATTTCTGAGTCTGAGGTTGGAATGGGATAGAGAAGGGGTCCAAGGAGTGTGATGGTGTGTGCAGTAAAGGTTAAGTAGTTGTCTAGCTCTGAGCCCTGTTATTGGGAGTTAATGCAACAGATCTATCCTTTATACCTTACACTGTCTGTGGCCCAAATGAATGTCCAACACATATAAGCACTACTGTGTCTCTAATTTGTCAGTTGGATGAATAAAAGTTAAATGTGTTAAAATGTGTTACTCTGTCTATACCAGCTTGTGACCACTAGCATTATCTCAAGCGACACCAGAAGCACCACCACTACAGTGTGTGTGTGTGTGTGTGTGTGTGTGTGTGTGTGTGTGTGTTGGGGGTAGAAATCCATTAAATGTTATAACAGTGATAGAAAAGGTGATCTTCAGGATGGGAATGACCAATGTATACAACATTGCTATGGTCAAATTGTGAGGTCATGGGGGGTAAGAGTGGGAAGGAGGCCACAACAGAAAGTTGAGTTTAGATGGAAAAGGTTTCTTGATGGAGCCTGCAATGCTTTAGCCTTCTATTGACGCTAGCCCCTAACAGCCCCTAGGGCAGGTGCCTCAGTGGACTCCTAACCTTATTCAAAGCCTCAGGGGTAGGATGGGCTGTAGAAGACAGATACTCACTGTGACCTACAACTTCTGCTGACTACCTGGGTCTGCAGTAGCCCGCCTGTCAGACAACAGAAAACAGAAAACAGATGCTGCAGTGACACTGACCACACCCAAGGCCAGTTGACTAGGCATGTTCAAGTGCATTAATAGACAGGGTGGACTGGAACAATTTAAAGTCTGTACCATACCAGCTGTTTGGTGGTCCTTACCAAAGTCAGGCTCTGGAGGAGAACGCAGATAGGAATCTGCAACAGAGAACTGAAAACCTACAAGAGTAAGAAAGAGGTGCCGAGTCACAGGCACTTCCTAGTAGAGGCTGGTATTATGATTTGAAAGGCCCTAAGGAAGGTCCCCACACCCTCTGCCTATCTAGTGAATTTATGCCTATAATCCCCAAATTAGAGTTCTCTTCCTTTCACTGTACTTCCATTAGTCTGGGCGGTGCCGGGTGAAGCTAGGACCAGGGTTACTCTGAGTGGCTGGCATTCCCCCACCCCAGTTCAGAGGAAGACTCTGAGGAAGAAGTGTGATGGAAGTAACAATGGGACACAGCTTTCTAATACTGCCTGTTACTGATTCTATTGCTGGTCTAGACTTTCAGGTCTCTCACCCTAACCCCACCAAATCTATTTGGTTCAATATTCAGAAACAGTAAGCTGCTTCTTCAAAGTACCCACCACTTCCTGCAACCGGAGACAGGTTGCTCAGCATGTGCTCTATGTAGGCCCAAGGGCTAGAGGTGATTAACTCAAGACCTCCCCCTGCAGCTGCCTCTGTATGCAGGATGGAGTCAGGGACTTTGGAGGTGACAGAGTAAAAGCCTGGTATATTTTGGTGTGATCTGTCAGGCCCTTAGAAGAAGTCCCCCTTCCAAAAATATCCCTACTCCAGACCACCTGGCACGTAAAATTTCATTAGAGGGCCCTTAAAGTTACTCAATAGGTTCCCAGAAAAACACAAAGATCTTTTACCTCGGGGTGAAGGTGGAGGATTAGTGAGAAATCACATTAGAACACTGCACGGCAGCCTTGGAATTCCTGTATGAGGGCTTAGGGATGGCAATCCAGTGGGAAGAGGAGTGAGGGTGGGGAAGTTGGAGGGTTGGGAGTATCTATAATAAAAGTGCATTTTCATAGCAAATAGTTTTTAATCACATCAAAATCAATCCCTGCCCCCAACCCGTAGTCACTCTGCCTGTCAGAGGCTGGCAAACACCCAAGGCTGAGCTGAGAAATAAAGGAATCCTCCGCAGGGTCCTCTCCCTGGAGGAGGCCAAGGACAGGAGTACAGCCCCTTGGGCCACGAACGGCAGGAAAGGAGCAGGGTAGATTGTGGGCTGCACTGCCCGGTCACAGGATGGGATCGCGCTGCTTCTTGTCACGTAATCTCTTTTTCCCTCCTCCTCTGGTCTCTCCCTCTCCTCCTTTCCCCTCCCTCTGCTCTGTTTTGATTTAGTTAAAATAGATGCAAACTCTGGTCTTTTCTATTTTTAATACCTAGCCATTACATAATCCACAACGTAATTGCTGACTTGAGAAACTATTGGCAAGAGTAGAAAATCCCCAGAGTTTTAAACAGGAAAAGGATTATTAGAGCACAAAAGCCTTTGGCAGTTTTACTGACTGGTAAACCGTCTGTAATCGTCACTTGCCAGTGGAAGTCACATGGGCCCTGGGAAACACTGTCCCCACCTCAGGGAAAGCAGGCTTGGGGGAAGGGATGAACCACAGCCTAAGCTGGAAGGAGGCTGCTTTGTGTCTCCAGGAAGGGGACTGGGTGGGATGCCTGGAGCTCCCGCTGGGCCGACACCAGGGCCAAAGGAGTGAGCGTCAGGTTACCTGCCCTTCCCAGGCCACCTTTTAACTGCTTTTGTTCCTTGCTAAGAGTGAAGTCTTCGGCATCCGCATCCCTCTTCAATTTCCTAGAATCTTCAAACAGCCTCCAACACACTCCTGAGCAGGTCTTACTCAGCGTAGACTATCCCGTTAAATGTATGATTTTAAGACACAGGAGCAAGGAAGACTGCTCGTTAATCACAGAGACCTGACCTACTCCTCTGCTTTCCACTTATTTCCATCCACCATACTATTCAATTCTTCAATAAAATGAGCCAATAAAAATATAATAACTAGAGATTTGGTAAAGGGTTAGAAGGGGAGCAGACTTTGCCACCCCAAAATATGTCTCTGGCATAAGGATTTTTCTGAGCTAAAAGCAATCAAAACACAGCAAATTTAAAAAAAAGCTCTTTACCTCCCCACTCAACTGCCTAAATTTACATTGGAAGGGGGCCTATACCAGGACACTATTACCAGAGATACCTTTTTACCTAAGAAACTTATCTGCACAAAAGGACAACCTTTGTTTTCCAAACACCTCTTGTGAATGGCCTTCCTTCCCTTTGTATCCCCAGACCTCTACCTCCTTCCTTAGCTCAGGATGTTATATAAAACTTCAATTACTTGACTGCCCTTTGGGCCTCATATTTTTATGGGGCTCCCCTACATACAAAATTTGGTTTTCTCCTGTAATCTATTTTATATCAATTTAGTTATTAGATCAAACATTCTAGGAAGGAAGAAGGGACCATTTTCCCACCTCTCCAGGTTTCACAACCAAATCAAAATTATCTAATTAAGACAAAATTGTCTGTATGTGTGTTGGGGATATCGCTAGTGTAGGAGATACAGAGGGGACAGGGATAGCTTTCCCTGATTTTGCCAATTCTGCCACAGTCCCATCCCCAATAATTGAGGACAGCCAGTCCAATTTGGGTACCTACAGGTGACAATTCCCTCAAAAAATGTTTGCTGAGGGGCACCTCGGTGGCTCAGTCAGTTAAAAGTCTGACTTGGTTTTGGCTTAGGTCATGATCAGGGGTCATGAGATTGAGCAGGGCTCTGCACTCCGCAGGAAGTCTGCTGGAGATTCTTTCCCCTACCCTCTCCCTCCCCCCCTTCTCACCCCCTCACTTCCCCCAACCCAACACACACACACTCCCTCTCTCTCAAAAAAAAAAACCTTAAAAACAAATGTTTGCTGAATGCCACACATTTAACCACCTGCTATGGACGTAAGAGTGAGCAAAATCACTGCCCTCATAAAACTGCCAGTTCAGTGAGAGAGATGGCCATTAACCAAAATATTACATCAACATATCATTACAAACCATGATAAAGGCTTATGGAGGGTAAAGTGTAGGGCACTAGGGGCATTTAGATCAGAGAGACCTGATAAGGCCTGAGGGTTCCTAGAATATTACCCTAGGGACTTCAGGGTCCTTTTAATTCAGCATCCAATCTTCCTTCCCTTCCCCCTCCCTCCCTCCTTGCTTCCTGTAGTAAATATTTACTGGGTTTTTTCCTATGTACAGAGGATAATGCTAAGTTCTTTATACGTATGGTCTCATTTGGTTCATATAACAAACTTATAATTCAGTACTTTAAGACAAAAGGGTCTGATGAGAAAGGCCAAACCACACTTTGTTATGAGAACTATATACAATTCATAACATGAATTAAGACTCTATTGGCTGCAGGTGACAAATATCCCAATCACACTTTTCAAAAATAAAACAGGAAAGCCTGGACTCATGTAAATGGTCAGAGTGAGACTAGCATAAAGCATGGTTGGATACAGGTGCTCCAAAGATGCCACCTAGGCTCCGTCTCCACCTCACAACTCAGCTTTCACCTGTGTTGGCTTCAGCACTCCCCCTGGGGTGTCAAGATGACCACTTGCAGCCTCAGAATTATGCACATTCTACAGGCTTGGCAACTCAGTTGGAAAAAAAAATGAGAACTCACTTTTTAATAGTTCCAACAAAAGTCCTGAGTCCTTGGGCGCCTGGGTGGCTCAGATGGTTAAGCGTCTGCCTTCGGCTCAGGTCATGATCCTGGAGTCCTGGGATCAAGTCCCGCATCGGGCTCCCTGCTCCTTGGGAGCCTGCTTCTCCCTCTGCCTTTCCCTCTCTCTGCCTCTCTCTCTCATGAATAAATAAATAAAATCTTCAGAAAAAAAAAAAAAAGTCCAGAGTCCTTAATTGGCCTGGATTTGAGACCATACCAACGTCAACTGCTGTTCTTTGATTGGCAGTCATGTGTCCTCCATCTAGAGCCAAGGGATGGACCTGACCCCACCAGAATCCAGTCTGAGAAGAGAGAAGGACATGGCCCTCCCAAAGGAAAATCAATATGCTCTCACCTAAGAAGAGAGAATGCATGCGGGGCAGTCCAAGTCCACTAAACTCTATTGTCCTCGAAGTATGGAATTACAGTGGATTTTAAGACTATATCATATGGACAGTCTCTGCCGGGAGTCGCCGCGGTTTCCTGCTTCAACAGTGCTTGGACAGAACCCGGTGCTCGTCCCCCACCCGGGCCAGCCGTTCAGGGCCGGCCGTTCAGAGCCAGCCCTCCACCATCTCTTCTTCGCACCCTTGGACCGCTCCAAGTTCCCCACCGCCGCTCGCTGCCGCCTTTTCTCAGCTACTGCCATGACGACTGCGTCCCCCTTGCAGGTGCGCCAGAACTACCACCAGGACTTGGAGGCCACCATCAACCGCCAGATCAACCTGGAGCTCTACGCCTCCTACGTCTACCTGTCCATGTATTACTACTTTGACCGCGATGATGTGGCTTTGAAGAACTTCACCAAATATTTTCTTCACCATCTCATGAGGAGAGGGAACATGCTGAGAAACTGATGAAGCTGCAGAACCAACGAGGTAGCCGAATCTTCCTTCAGGATATCAAGAAACCAGACCTCGATGATTGGGAGAACGGGCTGAATGCAATGGAGTGTGCATTACATTTGGAAAAGAGCGTGAATCAGTCACTACTGGAACTGCACAAACTGGCCACTGATAAAAGTGACCCCCATTTGTGTGACTTCATTGAGACTCATTACCTGAATGAGCAGGTGAAATCCATCAAAGAATTGGGTGACCACGTAACCAACCTGCGCAAGATGGGGGCTCCCGAATCTGGCATGGCAGAGTATCTCTTTGACAAGCACACCTTGGGAAACAGTGATAGTGAAAGCTAAGCTTTAGGCTGTCTTCCCATAGCCACAAGGGTGACTTCCCTGGTCATCAAGGCAGTGCATGCATGTTGGGGTTACCTTTACCTTTTCTATAAGTTGTACCAAAACATCTACTTAACTTCTTTCATTTGTACCATTCTTCAAATAAAGTAATTTGGTACCCCCCCCAAAAAAAAAAGACTATACCATATGTTCTTCCATCAATTGGGTGTTCCTCCCTAAGAAATGAGCAAGAGTTCTTGTTTAGTGTGTGACACTGGCTGGATTTGCCCCGGTCCTACTCCACCTGCTCAGAGACCTTGGCTTCTTGCTTTGAGGCACTTATTGGAGTCTTAATATTTGCTTAAATACTTACTCAGAGCAGTCTCCAAGTCCCAATACTTTGTGGAAGCCTTTTCTGCCTCCCTTTAACTCCCAAATGATGTGCCCTACTCAGTGCTGGTGTGACCAGCAAAGCTGCAGTTCTCTTGCTCTTTGACCAGCATCATAGGCTCTGAGGGAGGGAAGGGAATAACAAGCCCTTTGTTGGGAAGTTTTGCTTCCCTTTTGGAGTCTGAAATGCAAATGGCTTCCATTGGGCAGAAAGAGGAATATTAGGGTAGTTCCTGGAACATCTAACAAATAGACCTCCATAAGAAGGATCCTGGGGGAGGATCAAGGCTAAACATTCTATGAGTTATACAGCAAGCACTACAAGAATCAGCTGCAACCACTGTCTGTGGACATGTTTTAAAATCGGCCTGGATCCCCCCACCCAATGACCCTCCCACAATTCTGCAAATTCCTAGCAGCTAATGCTCTAAAAAGCCTCTTTTGGCTCTGACCAGCTCCTGTGGATTTTTTTTTTATCTCACTCACTGAGGCTGATCTCTTCTTTCTGATCTGAGCTGTCCCAGAGGTGGGACTGGGTTCCCTTTTTCCATGCGTTACCAAAAAAGAAAAAAATACACATACACAACCTGTATCGAAACACAGTGTCTTCATCAGACTTTCCTAAAGTTATGAAGAGACAGAGCGGTTTTATATTGTTACCATTACCATGCTCCATGGCTCCTTCACTCTCTCCAGACAGTGCTCATGTTTGGGAGGGGTCTTCCCTTTGCTCAGGAAACTAAATTCCCCTTATATTATTCAGAGCAACTTAGCTCTCCATCCCCCTTCCTCTGACATCCAATGCCCCATACCTAGAGTCAGCCCCGCTGTGAACTATCTACTCCAGGTTCCACGCCTGACCAGCACTGAGGAACAAAAGGAAGTTTTGAACTTCACTCTCTCAGCACCACCATTCTGTACTGGTGAAGAGAATGGAATGATTTTTTCCCCCTATGAATATGAATTAGGCCACCTCTCTTTCGAAAGAACTGGCTGGAATCAATTTTGTTTTAAATAGATTTCTATTATACCACTCTATGTAAACTCGCCAGCTCACAGAAAAGCCTATGTTACTAGTCTGATACAATCCTCACACACCCATACTGGGGTCTACTGACACTGGTAATGTAATAAAGGAAAGCGGTGCTTCTGTCCCAAAAGTGCTGCCTGTCTTTGAAAGACAAAGAGGTTTTTTTGGTCTTGTGCCACCCTATGATGGAATTCCTCTTGTTTCCAGGCTTGAGTTCTAGAGCCTCAAATTCCAGTGAAATAGGCAAAACTAAGCTATCTGCTTCAAGGTTTCCTTTCACCTAGGTTGGTGGGGGCCTGAGACCAAGATTAAAACAGGCTGAGAGGCTTCTCCAAAGAAGAGGCAAGGACAAATGCAAGAAGCAGGTTTTCTCCCAAGACTCAGGCTGGCTATAAGTCTTGCCTACCTGGGCCTTATCAGGTAATTTTCCTTTTTCTTCCAAGGGAAGGAACATCAACGCCTTCCAACCAGAGGAGGTCTCAGCCCCTTCCACTGCATCACAGGCAGGAGGCAGAAAGGCTCTAGAAGGCTGTGAATACCAAAATGTATCAAATCCCAGGAAAAAATAATTCTGAGCTTTGAATTCCGTTGTTCCTCACACCAAGAAGTACAACTGTAGACACCATGGCCCAGTAGCCTCCTTCCAGAATTTTTTTTAGTTTCTGGGAAGGGAAAGGTACTGAGAAGTCTCTAAATTCTTCTTAGAGACTAAGATTTATAATACTAGATAAATCTTTTATATAAGGGGAAGACAAAAGTTGACATTTCATTCATTAATGTTGTAATTAGAAGAATACAACCTTAAATATTTTTTAATCTCTAGGAATCCTTTATAAAATTCAAAACAGAATACATTCCAAATCAAATAGGAATGTTTTTAAAAAGTAAATGGGAACATTCTATTCATATTCCTCTGCACTTGCTCCTTTCACTGATAGAGAAAAAGTTAACTTCAAAGTTTTCACAGCTGGGGTGCCTGAATGGCTCAGTCGGTTAAGTGTCTTTCTCTTTTTTTTTTTTAAGATTATTTATTTATTTATTTGAGAGAGAGAGACATAGCAAGAGAGGGAACACAAGCAGCGGGGAGTGGGAGAGGGAGAAGCAGGCTTCCCGCTGAGCAGGGAGCCCGATGCAGGGCTCCATCCCAGGACCCTGGGTCCATGACCTGAGCTGAAGGCAGACGCTTAACGACTGAGCCACCCAGGTGCCCTAAGTGTCTGACTCTTGATTTCAGCTCAGATCATGATCTCAGGGCTGTGAGATCGAGCCCCATGCTGGGCATGTAGCCTGCTTGAGATTCTCTCTCTCTCTGCCCCCCAACACCCACCCCTGCTCATGGACATGTGTGCTCATTCAAAAGAAGAAAAAAATGTTTTCACAGCCACAGAGTATTTCATAGTACCCATTCATGGATATTTACCAAGACAGTGAACATTCCCATCCAGAGAAGTCTGTGCTCATATCTTAAATGAAATTCTAGTTTCATCCGAAATGGATAAGCATTGGGACACCTGGGTGGCTCAGTTGGTTAAGTGGCTGCCTTCGGCCCGGGTCATGACCCCAGGGTCCTGGGATCGAGTCCCGTATCGGGCTCCTTGCTCAGCGGGGAGCCTGCTTCTCCCTCTCTCTCCTTCTGTTTGTGCTTTGTCAAATAAATAAAATCTTTTAAAAAAAGAAATGGATAAGCATTTTTTTAGATGAAATTACAGTTTGCTCTGTTGTGTCTCACCTATTGTATTCTTACCCATTTTCTATTGGGTCTGTCTTTTCCTTATTGATTTCTAGAAACCCTTTATAGATTATAGATATTAATTCATCACCTATTACATATATTGCAAAAATTTTCTCCCATTCTGTGGGCTGTCTTCTAACTTTGTTTATGACTTTTGCCAGACAGAACTTTCTCATTTTTATGTGGCAAAAGCAGTTAAAAACGATTCCGAAAGTACTGTCACAGGAGCAGCACACCCCGAGCTCTGAGCCACATAGCCTCTTCTGCTGGCCGCCACACAATCTTGCTTGAGTTCCTGTGATGAAATGGCTGATTAAGCAATCGTTTTCTGAGCTATTCACATTTGGCCAGGGCGGTGGTGTAAATGAATCAAGTAAAGAATGAGCAAAAAGAATTGTAAAGACTTTGTTTCCAGCTATTTGGAGGCTCTTTATTAAACGTTTGGAATCATGTACTAACAATGTCAAAAGAATCCTGAACCATTAAAAACCCAAAAACATCTTTATAAACAAAAATCTGAATATTTCCAGACTCTTTCAAACTGTGTGGGCTTTAGGGCATTATTTACTGTCACTGTGGAAGGAAAAATAAATTCCAGACCCCACAGGAATAGAAAGCTTCAAGAGTCTACTGACCTGTAGAGTTTTAAGCAAGAAACCTTCAGTTTCCCTTCAGCCTCTCACAGATTAGCACTGACTCAATCTGATCCTGAACAGTTCAAAAAACCCTCATGGCCAAATGGGATTTTCCCTGCAAAGAGTACTTAGTCCCTACTCCAGCAAACTCTGCCTAAAGGCCCAGTACTTTGTGGAGGTTGTCCCACTTGGCCAGAATATCTCTCCTCTCCCCCAATGTCACACTATTTAGGCACGCTGTGCAAAATGTAGGCCTAAAAGATGGTTCTGGCCTCCTTCCCTAGTAAGTGGAACCTGGCACTCCCTGAGGAACTTGGTTCTGGGCAATGAAGATTCTGCCATAAAATCACTCTTCAGTACCCAGTGGTACCAAGAAGAAAAAGAGATGGTCTGTCTCAATGTGGCTTCAAAGCCATTATTCCTACCACCTTACAAAAAAATCCTTCCTTTGCCAACGTCTATACCAAACAATTACACTCCTCCTCACTGCTGTCAGCTACTGACCTCTCGGTCATCAAGACCTTTGGCCCCTTGATCACAGTGTGGCTTTACACTCCAAGTCAGACCTTTTGCCTCGTCATGACCTCCTGTATCCTTCTGTATTTCTTCCTCTCCTTGTCTTTACTTCTACAGTTTCACTCTTCAACTTCACTGAGATTTCCAGCCCCTTGACACCCACCCCCATCATTTCGCTGCCTATCAGTCCTCCTCTGGAGTCACTCCTTTCTCTTAACCACCTTGACAACAACCACTTTGCCACCAATATTCTAGACTCCTCTGACTCCAAGTCTTCCACTTGGATCACAAAATACAGCCTCTATTTGAATACAAACGTCCTCGGTTGCTGAACACTGCTAAAATAACCATTAAGTCATGAGGGCTGCTCTTCCTCTAGGAAGTCATCATCTCCAACATTACCTGGGCCTTCAGCACTACTCAGCTATCCACTTACATGTTTTCAGATCTCTATTAGTTACAGCTTTTAAAAGCCATGTCACTGTCCCCACTACCCCACCTGCTCCCAGCAGATGACTTTAATTTCTTCTGTTCAGAGAAAACAAAGCTCAACAGAAGGAAACTCCAACTTTCTACCTCCCCCAAATGTTCACAAGTCCCTCTGTCCCATCACATCCCTTGTCCCTATCAAGTAAGACTTGAAAACTCTCAGCAGAGTGCTAGCAAAAGGTAGGAAAGCTATAAATGGTGGTGGTGGTGGTGGTGGTAATGGAGTTAAATTCAGTGGTAGCCTTTGTCTTTTGTTCAGATCAAGTTTCATCTCTCGGGGAGCCTGGGTGGCTCAGTTGGTTAAGCGACTGCCTTCGGCTCAGGTCATGATCCTGGAGTCCCGGGATCGAGTCTCACATCGGGCCCCCTGCTCAGCAGGGAGTCTGCTTCTCCCTCTGACCCTCTTCCCTCTCGTGCTCTCTATCTCCCATTCTCTCTCTCTAATAAATAAATAAATAAAATCTTAAAAAAAAAAAGTTTCATCTCTCCACCAGCGTTTAAGACACAGTAGACCCTTTCCCTCAGGGGCCCTGCTCAATTTTTATTTCTCTTTTCTATCTTCAACTTCTCCCTCTTAACTAGCTCTTTCTCCCATAGTACAAGGACATGCTCCAATCTCAAAAAAATAAAAAACCCAAGGGGCGCCTGGGTGGCTCAGTTGTTAAGCGTCTGCCTTCGGCTCAGGTCATGATCCCAGGGTCCTGGGATCGAGCCCCGCATTAGGCTCCCTGCTCAGCAGGGAGTCAGCTTCTCCCTCTGCCTCTCCCCCTGCTTGTGTTCCCTCTCTTGCTGTCTCTGTCAAATAAATAAATAAAATCTTTAAATAAATAAATAAATAACCCTCCCTAGGCCCTGTGTTGCCCCTTCACGAACTGTCCTCACTTCATAAATAAGCTTTTGTAAGAGTGGCCTCTGTCCATAGCCTTGCCTCCATTCACTAGCTGCAGAGGTACTGCCTAGTAAAAGACTGGACTGCTCTTGCTCTTACTTGCCAAAGGTCTGTTCCTTGGGGAAAAAAATTGCTTTAGAGATTAGCAAAGAAGCATTGTAAAAGGAAATACATTATGTTGCTATTCAGTTTTAATAATATGAATGAAAATAAATAAATTTTAATAATATAAATGAGATTTACCTTCATATCAATACTACTTCTGACTAGAGTATACGCAAGATTATTTAAAGTGTTCTTTAAAACAAAGAAATGTTTTGTTTGTTTTCCCAAAACTATCCTGATTCTCTAGATCCACAAACTAGAAACCATCTCTCCGCTGAGCTCCCACAGCATTGGTCTATATCTGTCATACCCTACCGCTTTATCTTATCACACAACTCTCTGCAGTTAATAAATATTTGATAAATGAATAGAATTTACAAGTACCTATTATAGATCAGATAATTCTAATCTAATCTAATCAACCTAATCAACTAATTAAATCAGGCCACCTAAAGAACCTCTACTGACATTTTGCTAACTTAATATAAGGCTTTTTTCACACACTGAATTTAATAAAGTTACATTCAGTCACTCATATCCTATAATTTAAGTTTTCACTTACTTAAATGTACCTTGCAAAGTTTCAAATACTGAGGTATTACCATGTCGTTTTGGGTTCAATCCGAAAGGACTAAGGTAAAAGTCAATGAGGCAGGAATTACCCAATCTAAGGGTTGTGAGCAGGGCATTCAAGGGGAAGGAATGCATCTTTCCACTCCCTCACCTAAAAAATACCCCCAAGATATGCTCCTCCCGGAGGGACTGAGACTTCCTCTCACACAATGTCTGCTCCCCTCTGCTTCAATTCCTTTCAGATAATCTGAAAGTCAGCTCCTCAACAAAGGCACAGCTTTGCCCTTGTTGGACCTCCCAAAGTTTGCTCATATCTGAAACAAGGAAGTTTGCCTAGAAAATCTCAAAAGTTTTTTGTTTTTTTTTTAAGTAGGCTCCACACCCAGCATGGACCCTAGGATCAAGACCTGAGCTGAAATCAAGTGTGGGATGCTTAACTAACTGAGTCACCCAAGTGCCCCTCAAAGGTTTTTTAATGTAAATAACTCCACACTACTTACAGTGTGAAAATCAAATTTTATTTTGAAAAGCAGGTTCAATTTTGAAAAGCAGGTTAAAGAAACCCAGTGGTAAATCCTTTTGTGATACTGAAGAATCTTCATATTCCAACCACCCCCAACATAACTGTTAGATCATCTACATGAGACCAGTAATTCTCCTAAAGCAGGACACAGAGATTGGTATCAAGAGCTTCATCCAAAGCATTGACATTCCTGCCCCCCAGAGTCCCTCTGAAGAAGCCAGTCCTTAAATCCTTACTGAGGCAGAATTATGGGCTTAGAGGACCATGCTAAGGGCAAAAAGGTGGCCAGGAATGCATGCCAGGAAACACAGGACAGGGCCAGGTGACAGGCTCCAGTCCCTCTGGAGCCGGAGCCAGAACCTCCCAGTTTGCTTTACCCTCACAGACGGTGTAATTTCCAGCAGGGCTAAAAATCGCCAATGGCACACAGCCAGAGGGCAGGGCCAGGCTGGGTACACAAAAGCCAGCAATGAGCCAGAGAGGCTCCTGATTTAGAATCCAAGCAGAAAAGAAGAAGAGTGGTGGAGAGCCTCCCACAGAGGACTTATAAAGTAGCTGCCCTCTTTGGGTAAGATCCAGGTTGCCAATAGGAAATCTCTTACCTCCATGGGCCTCCTCACTTGTTCCATAGTCTTTCTCAGCAGCCTGATCTTTTTAGAAGGAGAGATCATGTGACTGGGACTCAAGGGACACCAGCTTATGATTTGGGAAACATCCCTCCTCTGTGGAGTCACCAGCTCACAGAGCAGAAATTTCCCATGGTACTTGTTTCCTCTCTCCCTAATACAAAATCCAAGTGATGAGACTAGTCCCAGAACCACCCAAGTCAAACTATAGTACAAAGATTGTTCTACATAGCTCAACATGCCTCAGAGATAAAGATTCCTTCAGTCCTTTCCTTACTCACTCATTCATTCAACCGCAGTTTTCTGACTGGCCACATGCTCCAAGCACTGGGCAGCAAGAATGCCTTGCAGAACTCTTAGCAGACACCCCTCTAGCAATTGCCCAAGAACCTCTCTAAAGTGGACCCTGCTGGTTCAGAATTTCTGACTGGAGATAACTGCTTTTAATGTTTATGCTATCAGAATGGGTTAGCTAAAATATTTAATTGCATAAATATGATTGTCAGTTGGAAAACTGAAGTAACTTGAAACTTCTGATTTTCTACTGATTAAAGCAGGTCCTCTTAGGATCTCAACTAGATAGTGCATACATGCATAAGTGAATTAACATGCGATTCCAAACTTAATGACTTCACAAAAATATTTTTTTCATGTAATTAAATCAGACAAGCCCTTCCCTCATGGGGCTCAGTCAATATGCTTCTACTGTATTGCTTTCCAAAAAATGAAGCCAGAATTCAATAAACTACTAAGCCACCACACTAACTCTGCTTTAACCTAACTGGCCAGCCTTACTTCCAAAACACCTCAAGCTATTTATGAACAGATTAGGACTTTTTATCCCCCTTAAATCAACAGAACATCCCACATTCTCTGGATTAGAGGAATGTCAGGACCTACAAGGGCCAGAGGACAGGACGCCGACCGTGAATAGCATGGTATCTCCCCTGGCCCTCCTCTTCCTTCCACCTCTTCACTGTGGGTATCCCTAGCTCCAGACTGCCACTTTTACTCTAGTCTTTCCCTCCTTGGAAAATCCATCTCGAAGAAATGCAAAGTGGAGATATGAGAAATGGAGTTTGAGGCCTGAATACCTGAGTCTGAGTCCTAATTGTACTCTCTGAGATTCAGTGTCCATATAAAAGAAGAAAAAAAATAATGCACAGCATACAGGACTGTGTTAGCCATGTCACTATACAATGGCCTTCATAAATTGCAGAGTGATCTTTAAATAATGTTGTGGCTATTGTTTTATTATGGTGATTACTACCCACTCCTACCTCTCCTCAAGCTCTACTCTCAGGTTCCAGTTGAGACCACTGCCACATACTCCTCTCCAGGGTCTGTCAAGACTACCAACAAGAAAGGGAGAACCAAGATAAGACCACCCCTCCCCTAAACATCTCAAGGGTGTCAAATCTAGAGTCCCACTCTTACTTATTGCCTCTACTTTAGAAGTACCTTTTCTTCTAAATGGGAATCCCCAATCTACAGAATACTTCCTTTTGGATGTACCTCTGGCCCTTCAAATTCAACTCCAAGAAAAAAACCTGTCTCCCCTTTCTAGAAGAGTGGTTCTCCTTTCCAGTTACCCCCTTTCCATCATGACGAGTAATTTTCCAACTTCACAGGACAGACACACACCTTGACATAATATAACTGTGGTTTTGGCCCACCCACCACCCTCAAGTCAGAATCTATTTCCTATTTTTTTTTAAGATTTTATTTTTCAAATAATCTCTACAACCAACATGGGGTTCGAACTTACAACCCTGAGATCAAGAGTCGCATGTTCTATCGACTGAGCTAGCCAGGTGCCCCTCTTTTTTAAATGCCTTTTTTTTTTCTGAATCAGAAAAGATAATTTCTGTTAACAATGTGTTGTATGATTTTTTTAAGATTTATTTTTATTGATTTAAGGGGGCTTGGGGCAAAGGGAGAGAATCTTCAAGCAGATTTCCCGTTGAGCACAGAGCCTGACACAGGACTTGGTCCCATGACCCATGAGAACATGACCTGAGCTGAAAACAAGAGTTGGGGCGCCTGGGTGGCTCAGTTGGTTAAGCCACTGCCTTCGGCTCAGGTCATGATCCTGGAGTCCCAGGATCGAGTCCCGCATCGGGCTCCCTGCTCGGCAGGGAGTCTGCTTCTCCCTCTGACCCTATCCCCTCTGATGTGCTCTCTCTCTCTCATTCTCTCTCTCTCAAATAAATAAAATAAAATCTTTAAAAAAAAAAACAAAAAACAAGAGTTGGACACTCAGCCGGCTGAGCCACCCAGGTGCCCCTGCTGTATGATTTTTTTAAATATATACACATAGCTATTGCTGTATTTATTTCAACTGAAACAGATTCATATGCTATTTTTTCATGTATATATTATAGCCATCTTTATGTGTCAATAATTATAGATTTACTTCATTTATCATTGTATGAATTTACCAGTTTATTTGGCCAATCCCCTATTGGTGGCCATTTTGATTGTTTTGTAAATTCTGCAGTGACAAATATCCTCATAAATATATCCTGTACATTGCCCTGGGGATAAATACCTAGAAGTCAGATTGCTGGTTTAAGAATGTGTGTACTTCAGGAGCATCTGGGTGGCTCAGTGAGTTAAGCATCTGGCTGGCTCAGGTCATGATGTCAGGCTCCTGGGACTGAGCCCTGCGTCAGGCTCCCCGCTCAGTGGGGAGTCTGCTTGTCCCTCTACTTCTCCCCCCACTCACGCGGTCTCTCTCAAATAAATAAATCTTAAAAAAAAAAGAGTATGTGTACTTCAAATTTGATACATATTGCCAAATAGAACTTCAGAGAGACTGTATTAATTTGAATTCCCAGAGTATGAGTTCCTGTTTCTTCAAACTCTCACCAGCAATAAATACTATTTTTAATATTTGTCAATCTATCAGTTGAAAAATGATGTCTCATTTCTATTTGTGTCTTCTAGATTATAAGGTAAATACCCTTTTTCTATGGGTTTTACAGGTCATTAGTATTTATTCTATGACTTTGGCCTATTTTCTTTTTGTTTTTGTTTTGCTATTGATTTATAAGAGCTTTGTGCACACTGAGGTATGTTGAAAAGTCTTTTTTTTTTTAAGATTTTATTTATTTATTTACTTGAGAGAGAGGGTGCAAGAAAAAACAGGAACAGTATGGAGGGACAGAGGGAGAAGGGGAAGCAAACTCCCCGCTGAGCAGGAAGCCCAATACAGGGCTCCATCCCAGGACCCCAAGATCATGACCTGAGCTGAAGGCAGCTGCTTAACCCACTGAGTCACCCAGGTGCCCCAAAAACTCCTCTGAACCAGTTTGTCATCTACTTTTTATGGTATTTGTTTTGCCTTTTTTTTTTTCTTTTAAGCTAATACATTGCACTTTTTCCTTTATAGTTCCTGCCTTGGGTGCCATACTAAAATAACTCTTTTCAGGGTACCTGGGTGGCTCAGTCGATTGGGCATCTTTCTTCGGCTTGGGTCATGGTCTCGGGGTCCTGGGACCAAGCCCCACGTTGGGTTCCCTGCTCAGGGGGGAGTCTGCTTCTTCCTTTCTCTCTGGCCCTCCCCCCTGCTCATGCTCTCTCAAATAAATAAAATCTTTAAAAAATAAAATAACTATTTTCAAGTACACTTATTACTTTAGTTTTTGTGTTAAAAAACTTTAATCCATCTAGAATATGTTTTGGTAGAAGGTGAGAGGGATTTTTTTTTAATGGTTAGACATTTACCCTAAACACTATCCTTTCCCACTAAAACCTAGATCTGTTTCTGGACTTTCTAATCAATTTTGAGCTCTGCTCACCAACAAAAATTCTTATTTCCAGGGCACCTGGGTGGCTCAGTTGGTTAAGCGTCTGCCTTCGGCTCATGTCATGATCCCAGGGTGCTGGGATGGAGCCCTGCATCAGGCTCCCTGCTCGGTGGGGAGCCTGCTTCTCCCTCTGTCTGCCACTCCCCCTGCTTGTGCTCTCTATCTCTTTGTCAAATAAATGAATTAAAAAAAAAAATCTTTAAAAGAATTCTTATTTCTAGTTGGATATTTTTTTTCATTGCCCACAACAGGTTTTATGTAGACTGCTACCTATATACACAATGTTGTCCTTGCCTGGAACATCGTCTTATCTTCCCTCCACAGATCCTTCAAAGCAAAACCATTCCTGAGGTAAGAAGTAGTAAATGCTCGGGTACCTGGGGGGCTAAGTTGGCAGAGTGTGCAACTCCGTATCTCAGGATCATGAGTTCAAGCCCCACATTGGGTATAGAGCTTACTTAAAAAAAAGAAAAGAGAAAAAGTAGTAAATGCTATTTAAAACAAGAAATGTGGGCATGTGGGTGGCTCAGTTGGTTAAGCATCTGTCTTTGGCTCAGGTCATGATTCCCAAGTCCTGCGCTGGGCTCCCTGCTCAGCTGGGAGCCTGCTTCTCCTTCTCCCTATGCCCCTCCTCCCTGCTTGTACACTTGCTCTCTCTCTCTCTCCCCCCCAAATAAAAATCTTAAAAAATAAAAATAAAAAGATAAAAATAAAACAAGAAATGCCTTTCTAAAAAAAATTTTTATTTACTTATTTATTTTAGAGAGAGAGAAAACATGGGCAGGAGGGGCAGAGGTAGAGAGAGAGAGAATTTCAAGTAGACTCCACATTGAGCTTGGAGCCTGACATGGGGCTCAGTCTCACAACCCTGAGCTCATGACCCTGAGATCATGACCAAGAGTCAGATATTTAACCGACTGCACCACCCAGGCGCCCCAAACAAGAAATGCTTTCAAAGGAGATAAATAATGTAAAAGAACACATCAGAGCTTCTACAAATACTTTGTGTGGCTAAAGAAGAGGATGAACTTTTTACTCAGCAGACCCATTCCAGTGGGCTTTGGACATACGGAGGGAAGTCTGGAAGAGAGGAGAATTCAATTGCTTCGCATAATAGAGTAAGAAGTATCTGGAATGCTTAGTGGCAATAGAGTTAGGAAGATTTAAGAGGAAAGATATGATTATAAGAGGCCAAAGCCATACACATGGGTGATATGAATAATGATGAAATCCTAATGGAGAGGTAGACAAAAATACTTTAAGGGACAGTGATAGCCAGTATTAGAATTTAAGTTGCTTGCTTTGTGGCAATGTAAAACACTCTACATTACCCTAAATCTTTAATAAAGTCTGCTATGCACACAAAGGCTTTACCTGGGAGATATCTGAGTTCTACATCTGGGTGAATATGGATGGAAACAGGAACAGCATGCTTGAGATGGTAAGGCCATCTATAATCTGAACTAATTTAGTGGAAGCAAGAGCTCAAAATTAGAATGACCATAAATACATGAGCTCCCAGGAATTTGAAGAATCTGGGTGAAGGAATCAGACTCTCTATAAGCTGTAGAATGACACTTTGAGCCAAATTTTTAAGGGAAAAGACGGTTCCAGCTAACTAATGCGATACATTAGGATACTCAATCCTCAGAAGCTTTTAAAAAGGACCAAACTACATAAGGTTCAGTGGTAATTCACAGAAGAAACCAGTGGAGGAGGTGTCAATTACACATGCTCCTGTAGAGGTGTTCTGGTCCCTACCCTACTTAGTGTGTCCTTGGTCAACTCTCATCTCTTCCATGAAGCTTTCTCTCAAGGTTTCAGCTCTCAGATGATTCTTTTCCAAAACTTCCATTTTACCTAGAATCTGAACCTCAGTGTAACCTTTAATTGTTTTTTTCCTATTTGTTAACTTCTCTATTGAATTCAACTATAGATGCCTTGTAGACAAGAACCCCAATAAAAGAGAGAGAGAGAGAGTGTGTCCACATGCACAAGCAAGGGAGGGTGGGAGGGAGGGACATTCTAAACATCTTACATTACACTCAGAGCCTACTTAATTCCTGGTGGGGAAATAGTGGAAGAGAGTGATGCAGAAGCAAGTTTACTAATGACCCTGGATAGTGATACTCCTACGAACAAAGAAGGAGGAATAGGAATAGGAAGGAACAGAAGAAGAGGGGGAAGAGGATGGCATAATGAAAAATAGAATTTGGCTTGAGACATGCTGAGTTTGAAATACCTAAGAGCCACCCAGGTTATGATGGTAATAGTGTTTGGCCATCATGAATCTGGAATGCAGAAGAGAGATTTAGGTTGGAGAGGGAGATTTAATTAAGAGTTTCTGACGTATCAGTGGTAGCTAAAACCATAAGCACAGGTGATATCACCCAGGGATAGTATATAGACAGAGGAGAGGAGGAGGCTAAGGATAGAATCTTGGGAAATGTCTTCACGTAGGAAGGCTGTTGGGGAAAACAAGCCTTCTACAGTTATATGAAGTTACAGTTAACACATCTATATAGTTATGTGCCAACTAATACTTATAATAGATGAACCAAATAACTGGCTCTATCAAAGACCTCTAAATGCCCATTTCAAGCCCTCTTTCGATCTTCCTGTAAGTGAGCTCACTCCCTGATCTTCAGTTAAAACTGGAGCATTTCATAGGAAGTGGCAGGAATGGACATGGGCCCTGGACCAAGGCCCCTGTGGTGGGGCCTGTGGGTAGGAGGATGCTAATTACTGGATGAACATCATACCTAAGGGCAGGATCAAAGCTAAGCCTTTGCGTATAGTTTGTTTCATGATTAGCTCATCCAACTGAGTTAAAGTTGGCCAACCAAAGATCTCACTCATGACAGTAAAGGCACATACATACATCAGGGTCTCAAAAGGACCTAAAATTTCTTAATCAGGAGTCTTAAGAGATTTCTGTCTGCTTCAAGTGGTCTTTTCCTGGCTGTCCTGGTTGAGAATGGCATACAGAGGAAGCAGCTAATTTCCTCTTTGGTTACCACCTCTGCCAGCTGGAGCTCCTGGCACTTGGTCACCTACCCTGCCAGATTTAAATGATCTCCACCTGCAAGACTGCCCTGCCTACAGTGCATGGGTTTATCTCCACTGAAGGGTTGAAAAAAATAATAGTCTGGACTACCCATGAGCTATAAAAGAGGGATTTCACAGGCAAAGCAGAAAATTTACAATGCCATAATCATTCCGTAAGAATGAGCTCCATCCCACTTGGCACTGATCCCATATGTGAAGTCGAAATCCTGAACTAGCAGTGAGACTTGAGACTGATGCTGAGATGAATACTCCCAAAGTGAGAAGGAAGGGGTGCTCAGGAGAGCTAGAGAAATCCTGGA
Source organism: Eumetopias jubatus (assembly GCF_037043125.1). Lineage (NCBI taxonomy): Eukaryota > Metazoa > Chordata > Mammalia > Carnivora > Otariidae > Eumetopias > Eumetopias jubatus. Next base: position 52,832,269 of record NW_028274815.1, on the reverse strand, counting down.
AGAGGTAAAACCTGGGGAAAGCAGCCTCAGAAGCTGATGATGGCATCATCCCATTCACTACTTCCTGTTTTAACTGGAGGAAGGAGGAAGATCTGAATGGGGGAGAAAGAATGTAGAATCCCTACCTCTTCCCCACCTTAGAGCTACACTCCAGATCAGAGCTGTCCTTATGCAGACAACACACAGTTAGGTAATCAAACACATGATGTGATTCCAGCAGAAAGACGTAAATACTAGGTGCTCAGTAGGCATTTATTGAATGAAGAGACCAAGAGAGATTTCCTACCCCCAAATAGTGTTTTTTCACTGACTGTGACATTACCTTCACCTGGAATTCCTCCATTTGATGTCCATTCCTTTAGGATAAAGCCGCATATTTTCCAAAACTGTGCTCTACCAAACACCATATTCTGTGAGATCTTAATATTCCTTCAAAAAAAAAATGGTTCTTTAGTTAAATAAGTTTGGAAAATGTTATACTCTCTCCCTTTTGAAGCTTTATAAATGCATATTAAAAGCTGTCTTTGAGGCAGAGGCAGTTGGAGAACTACCATGAAATTCAGGACAGGGCCCAACTAAGCTAAAAAGCTTGTTCCAGAAGTACAGCTGAGCAGACTAGCATGACATCCAATTAGCCCAAAGAGTAGAAGGCAGAGTTCAGGATAGTCAACAACTGGGAGATCTGTGCATGGGCAAGACTCTATCCACAGAAGCCTAGATGCAAGAAAAGTCTCTAGTAGGGGCAATGGCGGAGCAGGGGAGTCTCTAGTATCAGAAGGGAACTGGCCTGAGAGAGGCTGGAAAGCAAAAACCCCAGCCTCTGGTGAGGGGTTGACAGCAGAGTTATAGTCCTAGACAAGGCTAGAGGGTCCAGGCAGGGCAATTGGACAGAGCTTGATCCTCTTATGAAAAAGCCAAAATAAATGTGAGATGGAGGAGAGGCAGAGAGTAATGGACAGAGCTGTCACTCACAGTACAGTACACCTACCCAGGAGACCCCCTGCTGGGGGCATTGGCTCCAAAATCCTGGTGATCAGCAGATCTAGCTACATCACTAGATCTTCTGTATGGGGCTATGATGGTTGGGGAGAGATGAAGGGGTATATTACGTCCAGAAACTCTACAGAGTTGTGTTAATTCCACTAAGGAGAGAGGTCCAGACCCTGTCAAACTTCAGGAGGTGAGGGGTGGAGACCATTCCTAGAATAGCCTTCTAGGGAAATGTGCTGGAAGGACCCCAGAGGCCTGAATGGAAACCAAAAGTCTGAGCTAAAACAAAATGCTCTAGACTTAAGGTAGGAACGTGGACAGAGTAGAAGTTCAAGCCTGAAGTGAAGGGCATCCATGAACCCAACTGTGAGGAGCTGGAAAAGGCACTGAGATTTGAGTTGCTTCTGTCAAAGACTTCCCCAGGAGTCTTTGTGAATTCTCTGTGAGAATTCAGATCACAAAGGCTGTTGGAAAGCAGTGCTAGATGAATGATGAAGAACAGTCAACTAGAAAGGCTCTCTTTGCAGGAATTCAGGCCAAAAAAGTTGTAGATCTGAATCACAGATGCTATTCGGGCAGCCTCTGGATTAGCTATTTTGGCTCCAGAAAGTTAGTGGACAAGAGGGAACCGTACCTTTGCGTGGACACCCCAAATGCTTTGTCATTGCTTTTGACATGGCATATTTTGCTTTCTGGTTAAGCCCTATCTCAGCACAGCACATTGGGAAATCAAAACCAGAAGTTGCCTGCGACCAGCAGCCTCTGAGGAAGTGCCCTGCCCATGTTGTCATCAGCAACCTCTTTTGCGCCACCATTTTACATCACTTCTGGGAAGCTGCCTCCCACTTCCTAAGATCTGTGCCGGTCTTGTCTGAGGACATCACAGCAAACCACAGACCCAAAGGTCCTGCACTCCTTGTTACATTCTGCCTGTCAGCTGTTCTCCAGACAACATCATGCCTGAATACCCAGCATGCTCATGGGAAGTCTCTCCACCCAACACGCCCTCTTGGAATCATCCCCATCAGCCTCCATCCCCATCACCCTCAGCTGCTTGTCTTCTCAGTCAAAACTGTAAAGAACACAAACTGTTTCTTTAGGGACCCAACTTCTCTTTTCAGGGCCTTTATCTCAAACTCAATAGTTTCTCCTTCCTGTCCCTTTGACTAGGGCAGAGTGCCCTTTCTTCTCTGTCCCTTAGTTCAGTTCTCAGAAATCAATCACATACACTCATTCACACCTCCACTCACATGACCAAAATGCTTCACAATCAGACCCCTTCCTGGAGTCTCTTCATTTTTAATAGGGTCTTGAAGACTTAAATCAAGGGAAGTAAATTTCACTTGTGGAATTCCAAGCACTAGCAAAGAGCTGAAGCAAGTCTTTGAGGGGCAGCACACATTCTCGGTGCCCCTCAAATTATACCACTTGACAGTCCAGCCTTGTCTCTTCTTATTCCATCACCTGACACACTCAAGCTGTCTCCTCTGCCAGCCCAGAAGCCAGGCTCCCCTGGACCTGGGCCAGCACCCAATGCCATCTGGTCTCCCTTAGAAAGGCAAAAGAGAGACACCTCTTGTTTACTCAGTCATAATTCACTATAATAGTCACGTAACAGGTGTCACCAGCTCCAGAACATACAGTAAGGGCACACCACACCCTCACCTCTGCCCCCATCATGGCTTACTCCTTGGGACATATCAACAAATTTTATTTGGAGAATAGGACAGGGACTCTTAAGCAGTAAACCAGAGTTACCAGTGGTGTTTTGACACTTGTGGATTACACTGCAATGAAAACTCAGAGGTAAAGAACAAAGGCTTTTTTTAAATCCTCCCCTACAGCCAACTGGTATCCTTCCCACATATGTTGTTGCAGCATCTCTATATATAGAACCTAGCATTCTATAAACAGGTTGCTCTGGCTAAACACGTCTCAACGAGTAAAACTGTGAGGTAGAGAAAGATGTCATCTCTCCATCTTCTCTCCTTTCCCTAAATCTTGTCAGAGACAGAAGAGCTCTGTGAAAACAGCATGGGTTTTGGAACTGGACAGACCTGAGGAGAAATAAATCCTAGCTCAGCCTTTTATTAGCTGTCTGACCTTGGACAAGTTACATAACTTCTTTGACTTTCAGCTTGCCCATGTGCAAAAGTGAAAATGATACTTCATTGGTTTGCATTATGATAATTAAATAAGAAAATATATGAAAAGCATCTAATATATGTCTGGTTCTCCAGGGATAGGAGTTTGTTCTCCCCTATTTGGCTCATCATGCACATTGGTGCCCTAATGTTACTCTCTGGCTGTCCAAGGCCAAGGTGTGTGCCCCACACAAACCTAACCCTCTTTTCCTAAACCCTACTGAAATTCCCATCCCTTAGAATAACTGATCTAGGGCTGCCTGGGTGGCTCCATCGGTTAAGCGTCCGACTCTTAATTTCAGCTCTGGTCATGATCTCTGAGTCCTGGGATCAAGCCCCACATGAGGCTCCCTGCTGAGCAGGGAGTCTGCTTGTCTCCCTCCCCCTACTCATGCACACTCTCTCTCAATAAATAAATCTTTAAAAAAAAAAGAATAAATAAATAAAAACAAAAAAAAAAAAGAACTGATCTAATTACAACACCACTAAAAGGAAAGCAATTCTGATGAAATAAATTCAAGTAAAATGTAGATGATATTAATCTTATATTAATTCTGTGGGGGAGGGGAAGGATTTCTACATTAAAAAGAAGAGCTAGAGGAGTGCCTGGCTGGCTCAGTGCACATGCAACTCTTGATCTCAGGGTTGTGAGTTTGAGCTCCACACTGGGTACAGAAATTACTTAACAAAAACCTTTAAAAAGTTTTTAAATTAGGGGTTCCTGGGTGGCTCAGTCGGTTAAGCGTTGGACTCTTGATTTCGGCTCAGGTCATGATCTCAGGGTGGTGAGATGGAGCCCCACGCTGGACTCTGTGCTCAATGTAGAATCTACTTGACATTTTCTCTCTCCCTCTCTCTTGCCTCTCCCCTCACTCACTCTCACTAAATAAATAAAATCTTGGGGCGCCTCCGTGGCTCGGTCATTAAGCGTCTGCCCTCAGCTCAGGTCATGATCCCAGAGTCCTGGGATCGAGCCCCGCATCAGGCTCCCTGCTCAGCAGGAAGCCTGCTTCTCCCTTTCCCACTCCCCCTACTTTTGTTCCTGCTTTTGCTCTCTCTCTCTCTCTCTGTCAAATAAATAAATATTTTTTAAAAATAAATAAAATCTTTAAAAAATTGTTAAAAAGAACTAGAAATTCAAATGAAAGAAATGACATCTAATGATGAGGCTCCCCTAGATCACAGGGGACCAATGTCAGCCTCTCTCTCTACAAGCATGGCCCACATCACTCTCTGTGCTGAAGATGAACCATCAGAGGTATAGGACAGCATCTGATTGCCAAATATCACACCTAAAATCAACAGGTCCAGAAAGGAACTTGGGAGCCTTGGCTATCGCTTCTGCTCTGGCCAACACACACCCCTTCCTTAGCCAAGAAGTTACAGTGGTGCTTTTTTCCTGGGAGGTTTCCAACACTATTTTAAGCTCTTTGAAATGAAACAGCAACAGATTTGATTACAGTCACAGCTTTGGAATAGCCTGTAGAAGGCCTGGGCTCTACACTTCCAGAATACCTTGCTTCTCTGGTTTCAACAAAGCCAGATTAATACAGATGGCAGAGTGGGACTACGTCTTGACTTCTCAGTGATCCAGGAAGAAGGACCAAAGGAACATTTCTGGTCTGGACATACAGGATCACAGGAGCAGATTATTACAACTAAAAATGGCCCAAGTGTAATCACTTGGCACAATGTGCTATGCTGACTATAAATCACAATTCAGCATGGAAGTTCTCTGAGGTACTCTTTAGCAGTGTGCATGTTCTACTTGACTTTCTTGGCAAACCCCCAGGGAACCTGGGGCATTTAGGCTTGGCTGGGGTCTCAGGAGCCAGACACCCCTATGGGGTGAAAGGAACTGGCTGGCAACTTTAGCAGATGAAATGAAGAGGAAATGAAGGTGAAGTCCGAGGGGAGGAAAGGACTGGTCCAGGCAGGATTATCCCAAAGCATGTGCTTAGAGAACTGGCAAAGAAGAGACAGTAATAGCAAATGTTTTAAATTCTATTTATCTAATTAGTCACCATGGTAAAAAACAGAATTTTGCTGGATTTTCCTTATACTTCACTGGATTTCCTTATACTGATTTTGTGTTTAATATTGTTTTTTGAAATACATACTGAGGGCTGAAAATATGAGGGACATCATAATCTTTCTATTGCTTAGGCCTCTGAAGTTCTTAATCTGGTCCTTGGCTTTATCAAGAAGCAAGAAAAACCAGGATTCCAAAGCTTCAAGGTCAATATTCAATTCTTCATTCAATAAACACTTCTTGAGGAGCTAGAGAAGTGTCAGGTCTTTGCTCAGTCCTGGGATACAGCGGCAAACAAAACAAATATGGTTCCTGAGTTCCTGGAGCTCAGTCTAGTGAGAGTTAAGAATAAAAGCAGGAGGGGTGCCTAGGTGGCTCACTCGTTAAGAGTCTGCTTTTGGCTCAGGTCATGATCCCAGCGTCCTGGGATGGAGCCCCACATCGGGCTCCCTGCTCAGTGGGAAGCCTGCTTCTCCCTCTCCCACTCCCCCTGCTTGTGTTCCCTCTCTCGCTGTGTCTTTGTCAAATAAATAAAATCTTAAAAAAAAGAAGAGCAGGATTGGGGTGCCTGGGTAGCTTAGTGGGTTGAGTGTCTGACTCCTGGTTTCAGCTCAGGTCACCACCTCAGGGTTGTGGGATTGAACCCCACCTCAGGCTCAGCGTTCAGCGCAGTCTGCTTGTCCCTCTCCCTCTTCTCCTCCCCCTGCTCATGCTTTCTCTCGTGCTCTCTCTCAAAAAAATAAGTAAAAAAAAAAAAAAAAAAGAGTAAGAGCAGGATCCAAAGCAAAAAGTTCATATTGGAAAGAAGGCAAGATTCTGCAGCCAGCAATGGGATGCAAAGGGAAGAGATCCCTTCTGGGATGCCAGCAAAAGAGGCCATGGGCAAACAAGAAGCTGTTCAGGGGGATGGGCTGGGTCAGATAACATCCTTATCCCCCCACTCACTTTGGCAGAGAAGAGAGCCACTGTGGTGTGTTGGGCTTATCAAGAACAGGTGACCAGGGCCCTCAGAGTCAATGCAGTCATGATGCTGCTCCTTCTCTGCTCACAGCCATGAACTGTGATATGTGTGACGTGAGCTGTGTGTGACATCCTGAAGCTCCAAAAACAACCACGACTTGAGTTGTCTACTGACAGAAATTCTAGGAAGTATAGCAGGCCAAAAATGGGAAACATAAAAATAATTGCCAGAAGAAGCTAAGTGACCCTCCCCACAACCGTTACCCACATTTCTCTGACATTGCATGGAAATGAAAAATAAAAGCCTGATTTCACCTGGAAGAGTGGGGTCATGAAGCAATCTGCTGAAATGATCAGATTACAGCCAGAAGCCTCTGAGAGGAGTTTCTGCTTTAGGGCATGAAATGGGCAAGAATGGGGAAAGGCTGTGGCCTGCTGTGTTAGGGAAGGAGCCATTCCAACAGCTCAGTCCCAGCACTACCAGAAGGTGTGACAGCCATGGTGAAGGTGCCGAGCTGACAACTGCAACATCAGGAACTTCAGAGTAAGTGCACAGCCAGCAGAGCAGTGGCCTAGACAGATCTCAAAGTATCTGATCTCTCTGGGCCTGTTTCCTTATCTGAAAATGGAGGTAATAAAAGAGTATGTGTTGGTTTCTCAGGGCTGCTATAACAAACACTACAAAGTGGGTGACTTCAAACAAAAGACATTTATTCTCTCACAGTTCTGCAGGCTAGAAGTCCAAAATCAAGGTTTCAGCAGAGCCATGCTCTCTGTGAAGGCTCCAGGGAAGAATCTTTCTTTGCCTCTTCCAGCTTCTGGTAGTTGCCAGTAATTCTTGACATTCCTTGGTTTGCGGCAGCACAACTCCAATCTCTGCTTCCATCTTCACACAGATGTCTTCCCTCTTTGTATCTCCCTCTTCATATAAGAACACCAGTCACTGGATTAGGGCCCAACCTGATCCACTATGACTTCATCTTAACTTGATTACATCTACAAGGATCCTATTTCCAAATAAGATCACATTCATAGGTTCTGGGTGGACATGAAATTTGGGGAGGACACTATTCAACCTAGTACAGAGCACCAATCTCATAAAAACCTCATATAAGTAAGGTGCTTGGAACAGCTGCTGGCACAAAGCATATGCCATGTAAGAGTCAGCTACCCTTCTTTGACATCTTTGGCAAATGACAGCTGCCATGGGATATATGAACACTCCGTCATATAGGAATCACTCTCCCTCCATCTTGAATTAGAGGGAAGAAACTAGATGGGACAAGAGTTCCAAAAAAGAGCTGATGAGGGCACAGGTAGAACACAATGTGTTCATTACCATTCGATACCCCCTCATCAATACCCTACCAATACTCTCAGGCTGGAGTGAGGAAATATCCACTATAATCACTTCATTTGTTTTTTAAGAACACAAAACTTGGGGTGCCTGGGTGGCTCAGTCGGTTAAGCATCTGCCTTCAGCTCAGGTCATGGTCCCAAGGTCCTGGGATCAAGCCCCGCACTGGGCTCCCTGCTTGGCGGGAAGCCTGCTTCTCCCTCTCCCACTCCCCCTGCTTATGTTCCCTCTTTTGCTGTTTCTCTCTCTGTCAAATAAATCTTTAAAAAAAAAAGAACACAGAACTTATCATTCCAAACTAACAATGGCCCCTTCAAAGCAGTCCTCAAACTAAGATCCATTTAGAAGAAGCCTCCAGAGAAGAGCCAGCAGAGAAGCTACCCTAGTGAATGCAGCAGTTTCACTGCTTAGTCAAACCGTGAGTTCTGATCCCAAACTGCTTTACATAGCATATTCATCCCATAGCTTAGCAACTGAATGACTGAGTCCAAACACGAAATTCATTCTCTGAAATGGAGACCTCCTATCTCGAGGATATCTTACTTTCAGATTAGGGGAGGGGAGAAAAGATTAAAGGCTCCTGGTCTTTCTTCTTTAATAAATAGGTCTGGGACAGTACACAAATGGAAAGAAATAGAGCCAGATCTCATCTGCTATCTTCATATCAAAATAAATTCCAGAAGGATCAAAGATTTAAAGATTAAATTTAAAGATTTAAAAGCACGCATGCGTGTGCCCACACACACCAAGTACTCAAAGAGAATGAATAACTATTTTTTATATTTTTGAGGTAAGGAGATATGCCTGTTCTAAATACTGGCCTAGCAGCAGGAAAAACCGTAAAAAAAAAAAAAGATTTTGACTACCTAAAAATGTAAAACTTCCCAAGAAAAAAAAACTGCATAAACACAGTCAAAAGACAAATGACAAACTAGGAACATTTCTGCTATATTATAGTCAACACTTTACCTCTTACAAGTCATTAAGAAAATATTACTGGGAAAATATGCAAAAGACATGAGTAAGTGCGGCGCCTGGGTGGCTCAGTCGGTTAAGCGTCTGCCTTCAGCTCAGGTCATGATCCTGGGGTCCCAGGATCGAGCCCTGCATCAGGCTCCCTGCTCCGCTAGAAGCCTGCTTCTCCCTCTCCCACTCCCCCTGCTTGTGTTCCCTCTCTCGCTGTCTCTTTCTCTGTCAAAAAGTAAATAAAATCTTAAAAAAAAAAGACATGAATAAGTGACTCAAAAAATATACCAAAACACATTTGAAAAGATGTTCAATCTTTTAATATAAAAAAAATTATTAAGTCATACTTATTGAGTGACATGTCTCCATTACTATTTGAAGCATTTTATTTAAATTAATTGACTTATTCTTCCTGAAACAGGTGTTATCATTATGCTTACCTTATCAAAGATGAAACTGAGAAAGAGAAATTAAATGACTTACCCAAGGCCACACAGTTACGGCTGAGTCAGAATTCAGGCCCCCGTAGGCTGGCTCCAGAGTCACATACCGTATCACATCACATCTATCAGAGTCACACTCTCAACTACCATATTATAGTGACAAGACCACTTTTCACCTGTCAGATGGGAAAGATGAAAAACATACAACCCAGTATTACTGACAGTGTAGGCACTCTCATGTGCTATTGGTAGAAGTTAACATTCTTAAGGGTAGTTGGTTCCATGAATCAACATTTTAAATGTGGGGGCACCTGGGTGGCTCAGTTGTTACACATCTGCCTTCGGCTTGGGTCATGATCCCAGGGTGCTGGGATCGAGCCCCGCACTGGGCTCCCTGCTCAGTGGGAAGCCTGCTTCTCCCTCTGCCACTCCCCATGCTTATGTTCCCTCTCTTGCTGTGTCTCTGTCAAATAAATAAATAAAATCTTAAAAAAAAAAAATTTAAATGTGCATATCCTTTAACTGATCCATTCTATTTCTTAGAATTTATCCTAAGGAGATAAGTAGACAAGTGTACAAAGATTATATACAGGGTGTTTATCACAGAACGTACATAATAACAAAAATACTGCAAATAGGGGCACCTGGCTGGCTCAGTCAATAGAGTATGCAACTCTTGATCTCAGGGTCCTGAGTGTGAGCCCCACACTGGGTGCAGAGATCACTTAAAAAAAAAATACTGCAAATAAAAAGTCCAACAAATACACCAAAAGTCCAACAAGTTCGTTCATTCAACAAATATTTACTGAATACCAACCAGGAACTGTCCTACGTAACAGCTAGAAAGCAGTGAATAAAAAAAGAAGAAAAAGAAATCTGTCTTCATGGAGCTTACATTCTAATGGAAGGTATTGGGCAATAAACAAATAAGAAAAGTATACAGTATATCAAGGGGTGTTAAATGCTAGAGAAAAATAAAGGAGAGAAGGTAGACAGGAAAGAAAGGGGGTTTGCTACAATTTTAAGTAAGGGAGTCAGGGAAAGCCCCATAGATAAGAGATAAGATGAACAGATTAAATATTAAAATATAAGGGCGCCTGGGTGGCTCAGTTGGTTAGGCGACTGCCTTCGGCTCAGGTCATGATCCTGGAGTCCTGGGATCGAGTCCCACATCAGGCTCCCTGCTCGGCAGGGAGTCTGCTTCTCCCTCTGACCCTCTTCCCTCTCGTGCTTTCTATCTCTCGTTCTCTCTCTCTCTCAAATAAAATCTTAAAAATAAATAAATAAATAAATAAAAAATAAAAAGCATTGTGATACATCCTCACATTAAAATATAATTTAGCCATTTATTCTACATTTATTTACATAAGGAGTCTACAACAAACTACAAAATGAGAGAAGATTCTCACCACACACACAAAAAACAGGGAACTATGTCAGGTGATGGATGTGTTAACCATATTGTGATAATAATTTAAAAATATGTATGTGTTTCAAATCATCATATTGTACACCCTAAACTTACACAATGTTATATGCCAATTATATCTCAGTAAAGCGGGGGAAAAGGTGAAAAAAGATTACAAAATGGTATAAAGAAAAAAACAGTATTATGGTATGATTCCATTGATATGAAATTACATGTGTATACATGCTTATGCCTTAAATGGGATAGAGGAACAACACAGGAAGAATTTGATAATACCAACCAAGGGTCCGGGCTGACTGCAGACCAGTGGTGCCAGTAGCCTTTATTTGTTCTCCACCGTGTTCATCCTTTTCCCCACACCTACACTTTCATCTATTTATTTCTTGGGGGGGAGGGGCAGAGGGAGAGAGAGAGCAAATCCCAAACAGGCTCCACACCCCGAGATCAAGACCTGGGCTAAAATCAAAAGTCAGATGCTTGGGGTGCCTGGGTGGCTCAGATGGTTAAGCCTCTGCCTTCAGCTCAGGTCATGACCCCAGGGTCCTGGGATCCAGTCCCACATCGGGCTCCCTGCTCTGCTGGAAGCCTGCTTCTCCCTCTCCCATTCCCCTGCTTGTGTTCCCTCTCTCGCTGTCTCTCTCCGTCAAAAAATAAATAAAATCTTAAAAAAAAAAAAAGTCAGATCCCAATCAAGTGAGCCACCCCCTACACTTTGTTCCAGAAAGGATGTAAGGACCAAAAATCCACCTACCCCTACAAGTTCTTTAACTCTCCCCTTCCTTCCTCACCCTTCTCCCTCCTCTTTCCAGATGCCAGGCCAGTGATAGTGCAAAAAGGATAAAAGCTTAAGATCAAGGCAAGCTGAAGGGGCCTAAGAAGAATGGAGGGAAACCTCCATACACCTGGATGGGATTCCTTATTTCAGCACATGGGAAACAGATCCTAGGACACACACTTCCTCCTTGCAGATCTATAAGATTTGAAGCAAAGCTGGGACGCTTAGATGGCCCAGATGGTTGGGCGTCTGCCTTCAGCTTGGGTCTTGATCTCCAGGTACTGGGATTGAGTCTCATGTCCCATTGTCGGGCTCCAGCTAGGCAGGGGGTCTGCTTCTCCATCTCCCTCTGCCTCTCCTCCTACTACTTGTGCTCTCTCTCTCAAATGAATAAAATCTTAAAAAAAAAAAAAAAAAAAGATTTGAAGCAAGGCTATCTGATTCAGATTCCCTGTTTCATCTTCTAAACCCCAAATGCCTTGCAGGGCAGCCAGAGGTAAGACTGACTCTCAAAGGGAAGTGACTAGCCACAGCAGTCCAGAGCTCTGCCCCTGGCACACAAGTGCCTACATCTTCCTAGGAGAAGAAATGACACAGAGCTGAGCCCATTTTACTCCCTACTTTATCCCTTCCTCCATAGCTACACCCCACAATCTATCCTGGCTAAGTTAAACTCATGTCCAATCCCATACACTCAACACCTTGCATGACTACCCTAGAGATTCACAGCCTTCCCTACTGAAATGCTCAAGCCTAGGTCCCTACCAAGAATGTTGCCCAAGGTGACGTTTTCAGTCTGGGGTAAGGTTTTGAGTAACCTGGTGAACAGGGCCCAGATATACTTGCTGTCAGATATGTGGAAGCCAATTACACTTCTTGCCTGAACATAAAGCCACCAATAAGGAATTGGCAAATTCCCAAAGGTGGAATCCATGTTTTTATCCCCTATTTAGCCTGAGAGTAGGAGGCATGTGAACAGAGGCTGGGGACCTTAACAGTTTCAAAATATTTCTCACATACTCTCTGTCACCTCTTGGATACCAACAATATACAAGGCCCAGTGTTAAGAGTTTTCACATACTCTCACCAAAAACGACAAATCACTTTAATCAAACATTCCTACCACATGCTACTAAGTTTAGGAAGTCTATGGCACATACAGGTCCAGTTGCCCTGCTGACAGTTGAATACCCAAGCTTGAAATTAGGAACAGGTCAGAAATCTGAGATTCTCCTCAGGGATACAAAACAGAAGTCTCATTACACACCATTAGGTCAACAGCCTTCATACCCCATTCCAGCTTGTGCTCTTTCCTGGGCTTTCAGCAGGGAACACACACACACACACACACACACACACACACACACACACACACACACACACACACACACACACACACACACACACACACACACACACACACACACACACACACACACACACACACACACACACACACGAAATCCTCCAACACACTGAGTCTACAAGTGGAAGAAATTCTTTACTAGTAAAGAGAACAAGTCAGAGAAAATCCAAAAGCAATCATCTCTTTGACAGAGGAGCCTCTTTCTTTCTCTCTCCACCTCTCTCTTTTCTTCCTTGAATATGTAGTTACTGAGCAACTTCTATTATGCTTGTCACTATAAGATATAATAAGATATGCCTCCCACCTTCAACAATTTACTCCATTTGAATATTATGCAGCCATCAAAAGGAATGAGATCTTGCCATTTGCAACGACGTGGATGGAACTGGAGGGTGTTATGCTGAGTAAAATAAGTCAATCAGAGAAAGACATGTATCATATGACCTCACTGATATGAGGAATTCTTAATCTCAGGAAACAAACTGAGGGTTGCTGGAGTGGTGGGGGGGTGAGAGGAATGGGGTGGCTGGGTGATAGACAGTGGGGAGGCTATGTGCCATGGTGAGCACTGTGAATTGTGCAAGACTGTTGAATCACAGATCTGTACCTCTGAAACAAATAATGCAATATATGTTAAGAAAAAAAAAAGAGGAAGAAAATAGCAGGAGGGAAAGAATGAAGGGGAGTAAATCGGAGGGGGAGACAAACCATGAGAGATGATGGACTCTGAAAAACAAACTGAGGGTTCTAGAAGGGAGGGGCGTTGGGGGATGGGTTAGCCTGGTGATGGGTATTAAAGAGGGCACGTTCTGCATGGAGCACTGGGTGTTATGTACAAACAATGAATCATGGAACACTACATCAAAAACTAATGATGTAATGTATGGTGATTAACATAACAATAAAAACTTAAAGGAAAAAAAAAGAATTTACTCCATTTGGAAAGACAAAATCAACACACAGGAAACAGACTATAAAAGGGGGACTCCAAGATTTCTAGTGCATGAACAGGAAGTAGAGACAAATAGTGGGTATCCTGACATACACAGGTATCTTCAATTTCAAACACAATCTCCTCTTTTTTTGTTCCATTCTCAGTAGAGATGTGTTTTACTTCAAGAAAAATGTCATACACAAAAGTCCAAATATATTAAGTTAGGGATCATTCACTAGACAAAAAGGACCTTCCTTCTTCCTCTTTCCTGTGAAGTTTAGAGATACAACTTGATGCTTCCCCAGCCCATCCCTGTTGATACACACACCACACCACACCACACACACACACACACACACACACACACACACACACACACACACACACATTTACATTCAACTTTTCAGGATATTTATAGGGTAAAGCAAAGTACTTAAAACATTATAAAACTTGGGGTGTATGGGTGGTTCAGTCAGTTAAGCATCCAACTCTTGATTGCAGTTCACGTCATTATCTCAGGGTCATGAGACTGAACCCCACATTGGGCCCTCCGTGCTCAGTGGGGAATCAGCTAGAGATTCTCTCCCTCTCCCTCTGGTCCTCCCCCCACTTTCTCTCTGTCTCTCATACATGCACATTCTCTCAAATAAATACATCTTTAAAAACAAAACAAAAACAAAACAAACAAGAGGTAATCTGGGTACAATAAGTAGATAGAATCCTCCCCCCTTTTCACACAAATACTAATACTAGCATGCCACAAACACTATTCTGCACTTTGCCTTAGTTTCCTCTTAATAACGGATCTTAGAGATTGTTCCATATCAGGGTGTGTGTGTGTACCTGCCTGTATGTCTCATTCTTTTTAACAGCAACATAATATGGCAATATTTACTACAATTTATTCAACTAGTATCTTTTTTTTTTAAGATTTTATTTATTTCTCAGAGAGAGAGAGAACACAAGCAGGGAGAGTGGGAGAGGGAGAAGCAGGCTCCCTGCTGAGCAGGGAGCCCGAAGCGACACGGGGCTCGATCCCAGGACCCTGGGATCATGACCCGAACCAAAAGCAGATACTTAACGACTGAGCCACCCATGCATCCCTATTCAACTAGTATCTTAATATATAGTAAGATGTATTTTTAAGCAAAATGTGTTAAAGACTATGCATACCAATTTTGCATATTTTTTCCCTCAACAAAAACGTTCAGATTTAACTCTTTATATATCCTCCAAGCAACTACTAATGATCATTGATACTTGCTTTGGTTTGAATTTAATAGTGTTTCATCTTATTTCTACCAGGATATATGTTGACTGTGTCATAGTCACCAAAGATGATCAAGAAAACACATGAAATACATACTGTCCTCTGAATATTCTGGCTACCCTTTATTCTATCATCCTTATAAACGGCTTAATAGTATACCTTTTACTGTGTTTAACTCTCAAGAAGTATAAGACAAATAAATAAACCATACACACACACACACACACAAACACACATACTTTCATTACCCAAACAAAAAAACATCTCTTTCATTTCAGTGTCTCTGGGTCTGCTATTTGGTTTCTTTTAGATCACAGCAAGGTAGAATGAGTGAGGGCTCTACAGACACATTGGGGTTGGAATCTCAGTTCTGCCATTTACAAGTTAATCCACCTTTTAGAGCTTCTGGCTTATCATCCATAAACCAAGGGCAATACCGTCTATCTCTTACATAGATGAAATCACTAGAAGGCAAGAAGTCCATTCGAGAGAACCAAAAGCTGCCTCTACTGAACTAGCACTGCTTGGGGAAGTCAAAGACTTGCTTAGAGAAGTGGAAAAAGACAAAAAAATCTGACCAGCTGATGAGAGAAAGGGTGCTTCCAGCAGAGGCAACACCACATGCAAAGGGTGAGAGCTGTGCAGGGCCACAAAGCACCCACACAGCTACTAACAAGAAGGTGAAGAGTAATTTATAGTCAACAAATACTCCCTGAGTGCCTCTAGGCACTGAATATATAACCATGAGCAGGAACTTCCCTACCTTCATGGAACTTATAATCTAATAGGAGAGAAAGACAAACTAGTAAAAAGCAGTAAGTGGTCTAATGGAAACAAATGAGGTATGAAGATAAAAAGTAACATGGAGTTGCTCTGTATAGAGTGGCCAGAAAAGACTAAGAGGAAATAATGTTTAACTGATACTTAAAAGTAAGGGACAGTTAATGAGGTGAAGAGCAGGGTAAAGAGTGTTTTAGGCAGAGGCTAGAGCACTACAAAGGCTCTGAAACCAGAGAATAGAAGAAGAGATCAAGGAACTACGAGCAGGTAAGGGTGCCACAGGAGATGAGAGAAGGGCTTGGGATGACCTGAGAAAAAGACAGGGACCAGATTTTCCTCAATCCTATAGACCACAATTTGGGCCAAATTGTGTAAGACTGTGTATTCCAACCTACGAT
This sequence comes from Eumetopias jubatus, assembly GCF_037043125.1. NCBI lineage: Eukaryota > Metazoa > Chordata > Mammalia > Carnivora > Otariidae > Eumetopias > Eumetopias jubatus. The sequence continues at coordinate 52,816,425 of NW_028274815.1, read as the reverse complement.
ATTTGGACTTCATCATACAGGTTAACAGGAATGCAACAGAGGACTTGAAAAGGAGAGACAAGGTTGGGTTGTCTTATAGGAGGACAATGGCAGCTGTGTATAGGATGGGCACAACAGAGAGTGAAGACAGCTTGGGAACCAAATAAAGACCGCCTACACTAAGACAGGGTCAATGTGCACAGGAAGAGAGGCACCCTAGAGAAAATCTGCAGTGCAACCGGCAGCCTTCAGGGTCCATGATCTAGCCTGTTTCCTGAGTCCAAAGTTAAAGCTTCCTGTAAATCCCAGAGGTGCTAACCTGCCATGGGTTAATCATTAAGGCCTTCTACACCTCATCTGGCTCTGCATCTACTGTGGCAACGAGATGAGATGCTGGTACATAGAGACAGTTATCCATTATTCCCACTGGATGACAGACTAAGTTTCCTAGGACCTTTAAATCCAAATAAAGGGTTCAAAACCCTTTTCTTCCCCTTTAGGGATGGGAGGTCAGCAGAATCATCTGTCAGTGTCTCCAAATATGGTCTGCAGATGATGACTGTAGTCAAAGTCATCTGGGAGGCCAATCAAAATGCAGATTCCTGATCACCACCTTGTACCTACTGAATCAGAAAAGCTAGGGAGTAGAGGTCGGAAATACGCGTTTTACTTTATTTTTTTCTTTTTTTAAGTAAGGTCTACACCCAACGTGGGGCTCAAACTCATAACCCCAAGATCAAGAGTCACATGCTCTTCTGACTTAGCCAGCCAGGCACCCCCAGGAATCTGCATTTTATTTTTTTTATTTGACAGAGAGAGACACAGCGAGAGATGGAACACAAGCAGGGGGAGTGGGAGAGGGAGAAGCAGGCTTCCCGCTGAGCAGGGAGCCCAATGCGGGGCTCGATTCCAGGACCCTGGGACCATGATCTGAGCCGAAGGCAGATGCTTAATGACTGAGCCACCCAGGTGCCCCAGGAATCTGCATTTTAAATAAGTATCCAGCACGCTCCTCTTTTGCCCCCATGGGTATTTCTGATGCATTAAAGCTTCAAAATCACAGTTATACAAACAGGATTAATGGAGAAGGCCCTCCATGTAGTTGGCTGGCAATGTCAAAATTAGGGGACTATGTAAAACCAAGAATCAAGCTGGACATGGAGTAATCTAGAAAGAGGAGTCAAAACGGATTATGAAATTTGAAGGTACCAAAGCAAAAAATAGAAGGCAGGACATCAGAGCATGAGGCTTAGAGAACAAGAGGAGTCAAAGATAGGGAGCAGGGGCACCTGGGTGGCTCAGTCGTTAAGCGTCTGCCTTCGGCTCAGGTCATGATCCCAGGGTCCTGGGATCAAGCCCCGCATCGGGCTCCCTGCTCCGTGGGAAGCCTGCTTCTCCCTCTCCCACTCCCCCTACTTAATGTTCCTTCTCTCACTGTGTCTCTATCGAATAAATAAATAAAATCTTTAAAAAAAAAGGGGGGAGCATTCTTGAGGGAATCACTAATTGTGGCTATGATCTCTGGCTCTCTTAGGCTGGTTTTCCCAGCAGAGCCCTAAGAGGAGAATGCAGAGCCCACAGAGGCAAGGTGACTGGGCTTAGACTCCCCAGGATGTGTACACAGTCACTCTACCCAACCTTCAAAAGAGAATATACCTCTCTTCAGTAAGTACTCTTCCTATCCCCATGATTCCCCCTCACCAAGCACCCACCAAGATGCCAGCTACCAGTCTATTTTTTTTTTAATAGCATCCACACCCAGTGTGGAGTCCAGTGCGGGGCTCAAACTCATGACTCTGAGATCAAGAGTCAGATGCCTAACCGACTGAGCCACCCAGGTGCCCCTCAGTCAGTCTATAGAAGACCTCCAGGCCACACGGAAAAATATACAGAACACCTCTAAGGGCTAATAATAGGCACCACTCACCAAGATTCTCTACTTGACACATTAAAGCAACCTAATACTGCCATAAATTCAAGGACCATTCCAGGTCAGAAACTTTGAAGCCCACTGCCTATACACCTTCAGATCCTAGGTCTATGCACACCCAGCCAATCTTCTACTACTCCTACTATGTCTCACTGATAGAATACCACCCTATAGTTTACACTCCTATGTTCCTCCCCAAAATTCAGAGAGAAATCCACAGATTCAGGCTAGGCGGAGTCCTGAATTCCTGAGGCTGCTAAGGCCAGCTCCTATGCATGATCTGGTGGGGGGTACAGCCTGAAGGAGTGCTCACCCTACCTGAAGGGAGTATCCTCAGCCTACTTTAGAGGAACACCAGGATTGCTACAGGCTTCTATACAGGAAACTTTTTCAAAAATTAGCTAGTTAAACCTAGTATATTTAAGAGGGAGCAGACACTGAAGTGTGGGAGAAAAGGTACAATAGGATTTCTGAGGATTTGACTTTCAGGTAATTAACACATAAAATACAAAGTAATATGCAATCTAGCTCAAACCTTTCTATGTCTACTACCTGATCCTTCTTCTAATCCAAATGCTGGTTCCACACCTAAGAGGTAAGAATGCCAAAAGATGATTTAAGTAATCCCCAAGATTATTTATGGCCCTAATCGTGAACTGCTTGCCCTGTCCTTTTGTACACTCCACCCATCATCCTGATTCTCTAGGTTTCTGACTTAATGATTCAGCTTCCTGTTTCATCTTTGCCTCACCTTATCCCTAAGGCCTTCTGCTTCCTTCCTTGCTTAGAATTCCACTCCACTCTCAGTTATTCTGCCATCAGCCACTCAGAGTAAATAATCTGCCTACCCAGATCTCCAACTTTTATCCTCAGCACTCATGCCCCATTCATGGGCAAGTCCTCTGCCAGCTACACTAATTTTTATGAATATGTCTGAGAGAGAGACAAGTGTATTAGATGATTCCTCTCAAGCATCTTAGATAGTTCATCCAGGCAAACACTGGAATCACCAAAGATGGAATAAGGAGAATGACAATGAGCCAGGGCCAAATACCTAGACCTTACCCGGCATTCAAAGGCATACCTTCTTAGTGCTCAATTGGTACTCTGGGTAGTCCAACTGAGCCCAGCACCCCACCTCAAGAGATGCCTCCAGCCCACAGCGGTTACGACTAAGAATACATGGTGAGCAAGACATAGGCCTTTGCCCAACAAAACTTACCATCTAGTGAGGGAGACAAATAATTATAGTATGTATAATTAAAGGTAATGCATGTAGAGCTGTAAGACTAAGAAGGGCAGTCAAGTGAAGTTACACCTAAGCTGAAACTTGATAAATAGGAGATACCCAGGCAGTGGCTGGGCACTTGAGGAAAAGTGTTCTAAGTAGAGGGAACAGCATATGCAAATGTCTTGCAGCAAGAAAACACATCTGAAGAGATGGGATGAGCTGGGGGGTGGAGAGGCCAAAGCAGAGGGTGTCCTGAAGCAGAAGATGCTGGAGAGACCAAAAAGGGCCTCATAAGACATATGAAACTGTTTTAAAATTCACTTCACAAGTATTCATTGAGTGCCTACAATGTACCAGACATTATTATACATACTAGAAATATAACAGTGAATAAAACAGACAACATCCCTGTTCTCAGAGAGTTTAATTCTAACTGGAGGAGACCAGGGGTGCCTGGCTGGTTCAGTCAGTAAAGCATGCGACTCTTGATCTAAGGCTGGGCGTGCAGCCTACTTAAATAAATAAATAAAAAATAATTGAAGGAGACTATATAAACAAATATATGGATAAACTAGAAAAATATCACGTATTAATAAGTGCTATGGAAAGAATTAAAATAGGTTATGTGATAGAAAGGATATGGGTGGCTACTTTGGATTAATTAGGTGGTCAGGGGAGGGCCTCTCTGAGGACATGACATTTAAAAAACAGAGATCTCAGGGCATCTGGATGGCTCAGTCGGTTAAGTGTCTGCCTCTGGCGCAAGTCATGATCCCAGGGTCCTGGGATCGAGCTGCAACGAGCTCACTGCTCAGTGGGGATCCTGCTTCTCCCTCTCCCGCTGCTGCTCCCCCTGCTTGTGTTCTCTCTCCGTCAAATAAATAACACCTTTAGAAAAAATAAAAATAAAAAATACAAATAAATAAAAACATATCTCAAAACAAAACAACAACAAACCCCCAAAAAACAGTAATTAAAAGATCAAGGGAAAAAGCCTTCTAGGTGGGGGTGACAATTCATGTAAAAGTCCAATGGCAAGATCACTGAAGTTTTTTAAGCAGGAAAGTTAGACCATGATCATTTGTATATATTATAAAGATCACTCTGACTGCAATGTGCAGAGTGGAATGAAGGTGGGGAAGGATAAAATCAAGACTGGAGGTAGCGATGAAAATGTACTATGTACACTAAGATGAGAAGAACCAAACAACAACAACAATGATGATGACAACAACCAACATTCACATAGCACTTACTGGGTGCTGATCTATTTTTCTAAACATTTTACATGTTATTCATTTACTTAATACTCACAAGTATTCTATTTTATAAGTCATAAAACTAAAGTACAAGGTAGTGGCAATGAAGAAGGAAAGAAAGCAACCGGATCCAAGAAACACTAGGGAGGAAAAGTCCCAGTGACAAGCTGGTTGTTGACTGTGGAAGGAAAGGGAAGTCTGACAATAACTACTAGCCTTTGGGCCTAATTACTGCATGCTATTTACCATGTGACAGGACAGTGGATGAGGAGCAAGTGGGAAAAGCAGGAGGCTGCATGATGGCAAGTATGCAAAACATCCCCGTGATGCTGTCCACATGAGCAAGCTGGACACTGGTCTGGAGAAAGACTTGGGCATCATCCATATGTAGATGGTTAAGTGGAGCTGTCAGAGGGTTGAGATCACCTAGAAAGAGTATGAGAAAAGAAAAGGCCTAGGAAGAGAATGCTGACACTTAAAACACAACAAGAATCCTTTATAACAACAAAAAAATGGAAATACCTTAATGTCTCTCAATAGGAAAATAGCTAAATACAGCATATCTATACTAGAAAATATTATACAGTAGCAAATATCAATGAGAAATATCTTTATGTACCAATATAAAATATTGTCAAGGCACCTTACTGAATCAAAGAAATACCAAAATGATCCATAAAATGTGACCCCATTTGTATAAATAAGACACAAAATTAACACTTTTCTGGGTTCATGCATATGTATGTAAACACAGAGAAAAAGTCTGGTATGTACAAATTCCAAACACTAACAGGTTACCACCTCTAAGGAATACAAAAATAACTGAAATGGGTGTGGGGAGAGCAGGAGAATTCAAAATATCTACAGATTTTAATTTTTTTTAATTATATTACTACATTCCCTATAAAGCTATAGATCAATTTTTCAAAAAATAATGGGAATCTCAGGGCGCCTGACTGGCTCAGTTGGTAGAGCATGTGATTCTTGACCTCAGGGTCGTGAGTTTGAGCCCCACCTTGGGCACTTACTTAAGTATAGTAATAACGGGAATCTTTGTATCTTTCCTTCAATTTAGCTGTGAACCTCAAACTGTTCTAAAAAAACCTTTTTTTTTAAATGGGAGCCTACAAATGGGAGAAGAGGGAGCCTACAAATGATATCCACTGTTTCAGATGCTAAATTTTCTCTGTCCCTTCCACTCCCAATGGCCTTGGTGTTCAGATTTTAAGGCTTCCCATTCTCCCCACATCTAAGATATTAACACAAAGCTCCCTAATTCCACGGTCTATCCTGAATCACTAGACCCAGGCCAAGCCTGACCACCAGTCCCCGAGCCTGGGCCAGAGTCCCAGGAGGAGAGGTCAGACACCAAAGTCTTTTTTTTCTTTTCTTTTCCAATTTTTTATTGTTATGTTAATCACCATACATTACATCATTAGTTTGTGATGTAGTGTTCCATGATTCATTGTTTGTGCATAACTCCCAGTGCTCCACGCAGAACGTGCCCTCTTTAATACCCATCACCAGGCTAACCCATCCCCCCACTTCACCCCCCCTCTAGAACCCTCTGTTTTTCAGAGTCCATCGTCTCTAATGGTTCATCTCCCCCTCTGATTTACTCCCCTTCATTCTTCCCCTCCTGCTATCTTCTTCTTTTTTTTTTCTTAACATATATTGCATTATTTGTTTCAGAGGTACAGATCTGTGATTCAACAGTCTTGCACAATTCACAGCGCTCACCATGGCACATACCCTCCCCACTGTCTATCACCCAGCCACCCCATCCCTCTCACCCCCCCACCACTCCAGCAACCCTCACTTTGTTTCCTGAGATTAAGAATTCCTCGTATCAGTGAGGTCATATGATACATGTCTTTCTCTGATTGACTTATTTCACTCAGCATAACACCCTCCAGTTCCATCCACGTCGTTGCAAATGGCAAGATCTCATTCCTTTTGATGGCTGCATAATATTCCATTGTGTATATATACCACCTCTTCTTTATCCATTCATCTGTCGATGGACATCCTGGCTCTTTCCAGAGTTTGGGTATTGTGGACATTGCTGCTATAAACATTGGGGTGCACGTACCCCTTCGGATCCCTACATTTGTATCTTTGGGGTAAATACCCAGTAGTGCAATTGCTGGATCGTATGGTAGCTCTATTTTCAACTGTTTGAGGAACCTCCATACTGTTTTCCAGAGTGGCTGCACCAGCTTGCATTCCCACCAACAGTGTAGGAGGGTCCCCTTTCTCCGCATCCCCGCCAGTATCTGTCGTTTCCTGACTTGTTAATTTTAGCCATTCTGACTGGTGTGAGGTGGCATCTCATTGAGGTTTTGATTTGGATTTCCCTGATGCCGAGCGATGTTGAGCCAGACACCAAAGTCTTAAACAAACATGGGGCACCTGGCTGGCTCAGTTAGTAGAGCATGCATCTCTTGATCTTGGGGTTGTGAGTTTGAGCCCCATATTGATGCAAAGATTACTTAAAAAAATAAAATCTTAAAAAAACAACCACGCCCACCACCATGGGAGAATGAGTATAGATGCCAACCTCAAGGACAGGGATCAGGTGGCCTTGCTGGCCAGTAAAAATCTCAATGGAGAAAAGGTATTTGAAGGTCTACAAGCAGCTTTGCAGTACTGAGGGTAGTGGCTGGGGGACAGTCAGGCAAAATTAGGGGGAAGTGGTATGGGGTGAGTTAAAGAAAGAGCCAGTACTGCTTATAAAGATTCCAAGCAAAGTGCTAGAGTATCATGGAAACCAGTTTCACAACAAAGGGAAGAGGGAAGCCAAATTCTGTGACGGGGTTGGGGCCAGGACATGGGGGTATGTGTGTCTAGGGGTATCTGGAGGAGTCACTTCACATCAAAGCAGTAATTCCAGGAGGCACAATATAAACGTTTAGAAGCTGGAGCAGCAGAAAGAAGCCTTCCTGAAAAGAAAGGAGGCTCTAAAAACGAGGAGAAAAGCCACTGAAACGATGCCTTTCCTTCTTCAGTAAACCAAAAGCAGCAAGATCATGGCAGATCTCTGATGACTGTACTCTTAAGTTTCAACTGTCTAAGGATGAAAGACAACATATTTGGTCTACATGTTTTCCTGGTTACGCAAAGAAATAGCACTACCTGGGCCTTACCCAACAGCTGATTCACCATCAATCAGTCTATATCACAGCCTGCTGAGCCTTACACTTCACACAGTCACATACCAGACTCTAGGAAAAAACAACCCGGTGTGAGCTGTCAAAGTCCTCTCAGTACCTGACCTCACCCTCTGGGGTAGGTTTCATTTCAAAACTGAAAGGGACTGAGGGCTGGGGAAATCCAAAGATCAACAAAGGCAGGAACAGGTGGTTCCCAGTAGAAAAGGGTCCCAGGCTGTAACTCGAAACAGAAACCAGACCACTGATAAGACAGTTTATGATGTCTGTCTCCAAGCTTTCAGATACTTACATGTTTTCCAATATTTACAACAGGGCATGACCATGCTTATCCAACTCCTGACAATTAGATATCTAATTCTCCAAGTGTTCACTCAATTTCCTGGCTTTATTAAGTTTTAGAGCTCTGGGGTAACTCTAGTAACTGAGATACCTTGTGAATTTTATAGTCCTTCAAATTGGCCACATTTTTTTAAAGATTTTACTTATGTATTTATCCTAGGGGGAGGAAGAGGCAGATGGGGAGGGAGAAGGACAGGGAGAGAATCCCAAGAAGACTCCGTAACACAGGGCTCAATCCCATGACCCTGAGCTCACGACCCAAGCAAAAACCAAGAGTCAGACACCCAAATGACTGAGCCACCTAGGCACCCCAAATGGGTCACATTTTAATCATAATGAACTTTATCATCTCTTCCTCCTTCTTCATCTCCTCACGAACCCTCAGCAAAATCCCTGTCTCACTAAAAAATTTCCATGTTTTTCATGATGGCTCTCTCAACAGAGCAACAGTCAATACAATGAAAGTCTAGTTCATCAAAGAAATCAAGTTATTTGTTTGAGGTTCACTATTAACTAGATGAGTGACCTTGAACAAGTCACTTAACCTTTCTGGACTTGGTTTCTTCATCTGTAAAGTAAGGAGGTTGGAAACAGATAGAAGGAAGGCAATAAAATTTCCTTGAACTAAGAAAATACAAATTTTTAAGTCTAAACAGTTCAACAAGTGGCAAGCAGAGTTATTTTAAAAAGACACATACCAAGGGGCACATGGGTAGCTCAGTTGTTAAGTGTCTGCCTTCGGCTCAGGTCATGATCCCAGGGTCCTGGGATCCAGCCCCGCATCAGGCTCCTTGCTCCTACTCTCCCTGCTTGTGTTCCCACTCTTGCTGTGTCTCTCTCTGTCAAAATAAATAAATAAATAAGATCTTTAAAATAAATAAATAAATAAAAATTAAAAAAAAAGAAAAAAATTACTCAGAGAAAGAAGCATCCTATTCAAATTAATATTTAAAACTGGAGCAAAGCTGGGAAAGACCAAAGTGTACCCAAGACATGTTTTCCCTCCCCCAAAAAAGACCTTTTAATGAGGCTGTACCAGATGACTTCTGACGGCCTTTCCAAGTATAAACAGAAACTGTCCTATACACAACCATCCTTGAAGTCTAGGTTTGTGAGTTGTTCATCACCTAGTGGCCTGATGAAGTAAATGCAGTTTTGTCAAATGCCCGGATAAACTTCCAGCCATTTTGTGAGCTCTGACAGTGTGAAGCTCTGACAGTCTAATGTCCTAGAGATAAGAAGAGTAGGAGACTGCAAACCCTCCAGACTCATATACAATTGTTGAGACTCAGGTCACTATCCATTCATTCTCCAAAGATGTGGGAAGGGCCCATACTTTGTGCCTAACCATAAGAAGTGAAGTATAGATTTGTTGTTGCAAGGCTGTACTTGTAAAGCAGTAAAAAAACAAGAGACTGCTTTTGTGCAGACCAATTCAAACTGAAATCAAGTTTAGATGCTATGAGAAAACTGCAAAATGCCTTATAAATAGGAAGAGTGTATTCAAACATTCACAAGACTGGCATGTGAAAGATGGATTATATTTATCCTGTATGGTTCCAGGGAACAGGCCTAAAACTGATGAGAAGTCATCTCAATTAGATTTCAATTCAAAACAAGAAATAATATCTTACCAAAGAGAGCTACTCAACATATAATGGGATTCCTCAAGAAGTGATGAGCTCCCCAGCAATGGAAACATTCAAAAAGACCTTGGGTGATCATCTGTCAGGGGGATAATGGAAAGCATTCCTGTAAATGGATGGCAGACAGGAGACAAGGAGATTGACTATTACTGCAAAGGCCCTTTCCAACTCCAAGAGTCTATCATTCTAAATAAAACAAAAACAAAACAAACATCATTAATAAATAGAGTCCTCCCTCTTTTTTTTTTTAAGTTCCAACCAGGCAGTACAATACAGTGGGTTGGATACCACTTTCCACTTGAGTAACTATAGACAAATTATTTAACTCTATTTGCCTCACTTTCATTATCTGTGAATTTAAAATAGTACACTTATAAGATTACTATGAAGATTAAACAGCAAACTTCTTAACAAAGTACTAACATACAGAAAGTGTATAAAACTGGGAGCTTTAAAGGAAAGGTAGCTGGGGGGGGGGGGCAGGGGAGGGTGGAAAGTGAAACCTAAATGTGCTGCTTGTTTTAGTTATCTGTACCCAACTCTCAACCAAAGCATTCCTGAGTGTTGCTGGCCAGCGGCTACGTTCCCTAGGCAACCAGCCTCAAAAAAGAGCCCAGCCCTACCTTCTTCAGGAAGGCAGTATTCTCTGTCCTGAAATCTGGCATCCTCCCTTGCACAAAGAGGGTCCCTAAAATCTCACAAATACCACCACTCCAAAATCAAGGAGCTGAGCAAATATTATTCTCCTCACTTCAAAAAGTCAATCAGAACATCTGAGTTAAAAGGGATCTCAGAGACCATCTAGAGTGACCCTTTTGTTTAATGAATGAGGACAATAAAGCTGAGAAAAGTGAAGTCCTGGATGTTGGTGACAAGGTTAAGACAAGATCACAGGCCTCCTTATTTCTAGCCCAGTAGTCAAAAGCTTCCCATTTTTCCGACGGGAAAAACAGGACCGACCCTACTAAGCCATCTGCCCCATACTATGTGCTTTAGACAGGTAAGAAAAGAACAGAAACAGTAGAGTGTGGAGGTTAAGAATGTAGACTCTAAAGCCAGATTGCATATTCAAATCCCAGCACTGACTGTGAGTTTAAGCATGTTTCCTAATCTCTTTGTATTCTATAAAATAGGGATAAGAGTGACTACCTTCTAGGGTTACGTTAAGAAATAGATGAGATAACCCATGTCAAATGCATGGCACATAAAGTGCTCAATGTATACACTGCTCTGCTTCTCATCATTACCAGTTGTATTAGGAAACATAATCATAGTAACAAGACACAGGACAAGCTCTTACTTAGGTCCAAAAGCAGTAAGATACAGGTGTTTATTCAGCTCCATTTCCTGGCCCCAGCCAGGGAACACTCAACCCCTCAGCAGAAGACCAAAAATGACCCATCACTTTCATTTCCTTGGATCTAGGGAAAAATCACTTCAGAGAATAACCAGTACACGCTATGGTGATAAGATGCTTAAGATCACAAATAAAGCTTATGTAGGTCTAAACCCAGTGTGACCTTCAGATCTCTGCTCACCTCTCATGTTGGACAAAATACAGTTCATGCCCAATCTCTTCCCTCAGTCCATGATGATGGTACAGTATAATGGTAAGACACAAGAGTGCTGGATGGAGTGCCTGGCTGGCTCAGTTGGTAGAGCATGCAACTCTTGAACTCAGGGTAGTGAGTTCAAGTCCCATGTTGGGTGTGGAGCCTATCTGGGAGAAAAAAGAAAGAAAGAAAGAAAGAAACAAGAACGCTGCAGTTTGCCCAGGATCAAATTACTGTTCAGTCATTTATTTGCTATGTCACTTAGGCATACTTTACCTCTTTCTAAGCCTCTGCTTCTCCAACTGCTTTAATTATTGTAACAGTGACATTTAGTGGGCACTTTCTTTTTTTAAGATTTTATTTAGGGGTGCCTGGGTGGCTCAGTTGTTAGACGTCTGCCTTCGGCTCAGGTCATGATCCTTGGGTCCTTGGATTGAGCTCAGCATTGCGCTCCCTGCTCAACAGGAAGCCTGCTTCTCCCTCTCCCACTCCCCCTGCTTGTGTTCCCTCTCTATGTCTGTGTCAAATAAATAAAATCTTTAAAAAAAAATAAAAATAAAGATTTATTTGGCACAGAGAGAGAGAGAGAGAGAGAGAGAGAAGGAAAGAGCAAGCACAAGCAGGGGTAATGACAGGCAGGGGAGAAGCAGGCTCCCCACTCAGCAAGGAGCCCGATGTGGGGCTCGATCCCAGGACCCTGGGATCATGACCTGAGCTGAAGCAGCTACTTAACCGACTAAGTCACCCAGGCACCCCATAGTGAGCACTTTCTATGTGCCAAGCGCTATCTTAAGTGCTTTACATGGCTTACATCATTTAATCATCACAACCTTATGAGGCAGGTACTATTATTATGCTCATTTTATAGATAAGGAAAAGGAGGCAGTTTTCTAATTCAAGGCCATACAGCTAATTACTGACAAAGCTGAGAAGTCAGAGCAGGAAGTCTGCACTGCTCTATTTCTCATAGCACCAGCCTTCATGTGGTTGCTATGCTATTAAAAGAAGACAATCTACATAAAGTACCTGGTTCATCAGTTAGCCATTACTATTATTGTTGCTATTATTATCATCAATCCCTTTGTGCCTCTTCAAATACTACTTCCTGAGTTCCAACTTCACTTAAAGGAAATGGTTGTTTGCCTATATCTACATACCAGCTCACTGGGCAGCCCGGGGAGGGGTTCTAGTATTTCACTGCCCTCATAATACAGAAGTATCTGGGTGGAAAGACAAGGAAGTATTTTCTAAAAACCTCCTACTCTAGAACGCTTGGGTAGCTCAGTCGGTTAAGCGACTGCCTTAGGCTCAGGTCATGATCCCAGGCTCCTGGGATCGAGTCCAGCACTGTGCTCCTTGCTCAGCGGGGAGCCTGCTTCTCCCTCTGCCTGCCGAGCTCCCTGCTTGTGCTGACAAATAAGTAAGTAAAATCTTTAAAAGAAACAAACAAACAAACAAACCTCCTACCCTCAAGCAGCTCTTTCTGCCCATGGGTCCCACCCCCATGCTTTAATAAAATCACCGTTTTATGGGCGCCTGGGTGGCTCAGTTGGTTAAGCAACTGCCTTCGGCTCAGGTCATGATCCTGGAGTCCCGGGATCGAGTCCCACATCGGGCTCCCTGCTCAGCGGGGAGTCTGCTTCTTCCTCTGACCCAACCCCCTCTCATGTGCTCTCTCTCTCAAATAAATAAAATCTTTAAAACAATTTATATTAAAAAAAATAAATAAAATCACCGTTTTGGGTGTTATGCACAAACAATGAATCATGGAACACTACATCAAAAACTAATGATGTAATGTATGGTGATTAACATAACAATAAAAAATTTAAAAATTTTTAAATAAAAAATAAAATAAAATAAAATCACCGTTTTGCACCAAAAGACAAAACCAAACCCTCCCACTCTATAAAACACAATATATTAACATCTTTGTTTGTAAAAATAAAATCTTCACCAATCTCACTAGAAAAGAAACATATGCATGTTAAAAATATTTTTCAAGAGGTGCCTGGGTGGCTCAGTTGGTTGAGCGTCCAATTCTTGATTTAGGCTCAGGTCCTGATCTCAGGGTTGTGGGATTGAGCCCCATGCTTGATTGGGCCCCACGCTCAGTAGGGAGTCTGCTTGAGATTCTCTCTCTGTCCTTCCCTACTCCCCCGTGCATGCTCTCAATCCCGCTCTCTCTCTCTGAAATAAATAAATCTCTGGGATGCCTAGGTGGTTCAGTCGGTTGGACATCTGCCTTCGGCTCAGGTCACGATCCCAGGGTCCTGGGATCGAGTTCCGCATCGGGCTCCTTGCTCAGCAGGGAACCTACTTCTCCCTCTGCCTGTGGCTCCCCCTGCTTGTGCTCTCTGTCTCTGATAAATAAACAGATAAAATTTTAAAAATAAATAAGTAAATACATAAATAAAATCTTTTAAAAAATTTTTTCTTTTTTTTTAAAGATTTTATTTATTTATTTGAGAAGGAGAGAATGAGAGACAGAGAGCACAAGAGGGAAGAGGGTCAGAGGGAGAAGCAGACTCCCTGCCAAGCAGGGAGCCCGATGCGGGACTCGATCCCGGGACTCCAGGATCATGACCTGAGCCGAAGGCAGTCGCTTAACCAACTGAGCCACCCAGGCGCCCTAAAAAATTTGTTTTTCAAAATAAAAATATACACTATTCACTAAAGAAAAAAGAAATTGTCCTTGGGGCACCTGGGTGGCTCAGTCGGTTAAGTGTCCAACTCTTGGATTTTGGCTCAGGTCATGATCTCAGGGTTGTGAGATCAAGCCCCATGTCAGGCTCCATGCTGGGTGTGGAGTCTGCTTGATATTCTCTCTCTTTCTCCCTCTGCCCCCCCAAAAAGAAAAGAAATTGTCCTCTATCTCTTTCCCCTTTCCACTCCCCCATTCTCAAAATCAGTATTTAGTCATTTAATCCTCACAAGAAGTAAGGTAAGTGTCATTCATCATTATCTCCATTTGACAAGTGCAGAAACTAAGGTTCTGAGAGGTTCAAGACCAAATAGCTAGTACGTGGGTGACCAGGGTTTCTGGAAAAGAATTTTCAGATACGGAGGAAGGTAAAGATAGTAAACTCCTTCACTTATGCTGAGAAGAAGGGGCTATGATAGAGGGTTCCTAGAAGATATCTAAATGAACCAAGACTGGTAACAGGATTTTAAAGAAACTCCTGCTCTAATAAGACAAGACCAAACAGAAACTGTAACTCAAAAAGCCAGTAAGGCAGTCAGCTATCAGCAATCCTGCCCTCCCAGAAACAGTACAAATTATCAATAAGCCTGACAAAGTAGGACTTCCTCTCTGAAGAGATCCATACCTTTGCAAACCGGTCCTTACCTCCCCAATTCCAAAATGATGTAACACTTTATCCTGTTAGAGACCACAGCACTATTCAGATCAAAATAAACATTTTTTAGACTGAGTCACTTGAAGGCAGAAACAGTATGTTACCCATACAGATGTTTCCTTCATTATCTGGTACACAATCCCTATACATTCAATACATTTTTGTTTAAAATTTGAAAAACGTATTCATCCAACTCCCATGTGCTAAGCACTATTCTAGGAGGTGGTGATACAGCAACAAGCAAAACAAAGTCCTAGCTATCATGAAATTTACATTCCAGTGGCAGGTGACCAATAATAAACAAACTATAGTAAAGAGAGTCTCTAGAACAGTGCCTGGCCATAGTAGGCATCCCTCAATAAATATATGAATAATGAATGAACAGGACATCAAAGAGTAATAAGTTCTGTGGAAAAAAACAAAGTAGGGAAAGAGAAGAGTGAAGGCAGAGGGCAGGAGATGGCTTTTACTTTAAATAGGATGGTCAAGGGATGCTTCACAAACTAGATGACAGAGCAGAAACCTGAAGGAGGTAAGGGAGGAGGCCATACTGGTAACTGAAAGAAGTGTTTGAGACAAAGAATACAACTATAGAAGTCCAAGGCTTGGCATTTTGGAGCAACTGCAAGGAGACCAGTGTGTCCAGACCACAAGGGGAAGGTGGTAGAAGATGAGGTCAGAGCAGCCTGGAGAGGGTGCTGCTGAAGATCCTATGTGGCCTCCTAGACCACTGTAAGGACTTTAATTTTTAACATGGGTGGGACCCAGAGGACAGTTTTCAGCAGAGGAGTGGCATAATTTGATATACACTTAACAGGATTACTCTGGTCACTGTTCAAATTAGACCGAGGGAAGACCATTTTAGAAGTCTATTCCAAAAGTAGTAGGGGTAAGAAGTCTTCAAAATCCTGGATTTTTTTTAAGGTAGAGCTTATAGGATTTGCTAGCAGACTGGATGAGGAAAGTAAGAAAAAGAACAGAGTCAGGGTGCCTGGGTGTTTCAGTTGGGTAAACGTTTGCCTTTGGCTCAGCTCATGATCCCAGGGTCCTGGGATTGAGCCCTGCACCAGGCTCCCTGCTCAGCGGGGAGCCTGCTTCTCCCTCTCCCTCTGCTGTTCCCCCAGCTTGTGCTCTCTCATTCTCTGTCAAATAAATAAATAAAATCTTAAAAAAAGAAAAAGAACAGAATCAAAGGAGAGTCCTCCATAGATTCAATACAACTGAAACAAATGGGGAGGAACTGGCAGAGGTACACATTTGAAGATTTATTTATTTATTTATTTATTTGAGAGAGAGAGCAGGAGTGGAGGGAGGGAGAGCGGGAGAGAATCCTCAAGCAGACTCCCCACTGAGCATGGAGCCTGACGCGGGGCTAAATCTCACAACCCATGGGATCATGACCTGAGCTGAAACCAAGAGCCAGATGCTCAAACGCCTGAGCCAACCAGGAGCCCCCAGAGGTACACATTTGAGAGAAGTATTTGCTGAATATGTTAAGCTCAAGAAGCTATTAAATAACCAAGTGGAGATGATATCCTGGAGACTGTTAGATATGAGAGTCTTGAGTTCAGGCGAAGACATCCAAGCTGATGATATACACTTGAGAACTGTCAGGGTAGGTACAAATGGTATTTAAAGTCTTGAAAGAGAGCATCTAGGGAATGAGTGTAAACAGAGAAGGGATGCATGGACTGATCTGAGTACTCCATCATTAGAGACGAAGAAGATAAGGAGGATTCAAAAGGGGGCCGGATATGAGAAGCCAAAAAAGGGGGATGAGGCTGAGAAGGACCGGCCAGTGAGGCAGGGGGAAAACCAAGGAAGCCAAATAAAACTAATGTGCAAGGAGGGAGTGTCAGGTGCTACAGAGGGCTCAAGATGACTAAGAAATGACCACTGAATCTGTGTGCTACTTTCTAAGCACCGTCTTCCCTACTCCACATAGTACTTTTTTTCTTTTAATCCAGGTAAAATCCCAGTATTGTCTAATGAATACACATAAGGTTTTTATTTAATGCAACTATAACCATGTCTCAAAAAACAAAAAACAAAAATCAATGTGCTTAATCCGGACACAAAAGATTTCACACAGCAAATAATGCTGAACAAATGCTTTGTCTGGTTGAATTAATTGTGTCTCCGAAACAAAGTTCCCAACTAAATCTTGCTTGTGCTCAGTAGGTGGGATCAGAGAAATGAGCTATTTAAATGTATTTCTTTTGTTCTGCCATAAAGTAGCAATTATTCTTGAACTCCTTTCCCTCCTCCCTAACTCAAACATCCTAACCAGCTAAACAAAGACCCTAAATTTCCACACACACACACCCCTTGAAAACAAAGCAGAACACAATCAAATCCAAAACTTGGATAAGAAAGGCATATGCTATGCCCTATACCTTCTTTCCTTTACTCACAGAGGGTTAACAATCATTTGCTAATTCAAAAACTGCTTTATGTACATTTTCTCCTTAGAATCTCTAGACCAGAAGTACAATTTCTGATGTCATCTTAAAAGAGAATCACTGCTACAAAGTAAGATGAACTTTCTGTACTCTAGTAAGCATAATCAAGTCTTCATAATGTACACTTCTGAAGCAGAACAAAAATCACCAAAAACTGGATAATGCAAACATCCTTTCTGAAATGCCTTCAACTTCTGAATGGACTGTGCACTCTCAGCCTTTAGGCCTTTGTTTCCCTTCTCAGAGTTATCCTTTCCTGCCCTTCACCTTGCAATTTGCCAACTTGGGACTCAGCCTGAATGCCAGCTTCTCTAGGTACCTTTTCTGGACCCCCTCCAAGGCTGAATCAGGGACCCTCTTCTAAGCCCATAGCATCCTCTGCTTACTCAGATCCTAATACATTAACGTACTGTACTGCAAATCTGTTTACTTGTCAGTACCCCACTCCAGATCATAAACATCTTGAAGGCAAGGACAGGATCTCATTTGTGTTTATATCCTTAGTGTTTGGGACATATCAAGCAATCTGTAAGTATTTGCTGACTGGGGTGCCTGGCTGGCTAGGTCGGTAGAGCATGAGACTTGATCTCAGAGTCCTGAGTTCAAGCCCCACACTGGGAGTTGAGTTAATTAAAAAAAAAAAAATTAAGAAAAGGAAAAAGTATTTGCTGACTGAATGAATAAGCTAAAATTTGACCTGGAATACTTCATGTGATCTTTGTAGCACATTTTCCTTGATGAACCAATTGAACTGAGGCTCATATTAAAATTACTGGCATCTTAATTACATCCCCAGCTGATAGCAAAAACAAAGAAATTTTCCCAACCTGACATTGCAAAGAGAGGATAAAAAAGAGATGTGGTGCTCAGAAGTTCTCACATCAGCTTCTCTTTCTTGGTTCAAGACCGCAGCCCATGCTTCCCACACCACACAAGTGGCAAATGGACCTTGGAATTGTTTTCTTCACATCTCTTCCACTGATCCTGTGTTCGCCTCTGCCCTCCGCCCTCGTCTTTTCTCTTTCCTTTCTTACCTTTTTTCCTTCCTTATTTTCTGTACTTTGCATTTATACTCTATTCTCATTTTCCCTTTAACTTTTCTCTGCACTCCCTTCTCCATGCTTTATTTCAGTCAGAGTAGCCCTGGGAATCCATGGGCATTACTTTCACCAACTAGAAGAACTTAGGACAGGAATGTTGCTGTATCTCCTGGGCACTTCTGTAAAGCACACAAATATATTTCTTATGTTTCTGAGGAAACCCAGTAATAACCCCATAACAGCAGCACAAGATCATCAGTATATAAGATTAATATTACTAGTCTTGTTACTATCCACAAAATGGGTAAGAAATATTTCTTAGGCCAGGGGCACCAGGGTAGCATCTAAGCAACTGACTCTTGATTTTGGCTCAGGTCATGATCTCAGGGTCATGAGATCGAGCCCCGAGTTGCTCTCTGCACTCAGTGTGGAGTCTGCTTAAGACTCTCTCTCCCTCTCCCCCTGCCCCCCCACCTCTCTCTTGTGCATGGGTGCACTTTCTCTCTCTCAAATAAATAAATAAATCTTAAAAAAAAAAAAAAGTAGTAGGGCTCCTGGATGGCTCAGTCGGTTAAGTGTCTGCCTTCGGCTCAGGTCATGATCCCAGGGTCCTGGGATGGAGCCCTGCATCGGACCCTGCTTCTCCCTCTCCCACTCTCCCTGCTTGTGCCCTCTCTCTCTCTCTGAAAAATAAATAAATAAGATTTTAAGAAAAGGAAGGAAAGGAGGGAGGGAGGGAGGGAGGTAGGAAAAGGATCAATCAATCTGCCTTCGGCTCAGGTCATGATCTCAGGGTCCTGGGATCGAGCCCCACATCGGGCTCTTTGCTCCATGGGGAGTCCACTTCTCCCTCTCACTCTCCCTCTGTGTTCTCCCACTTTCTCGCTCTCAAATAAAATCTTTTAAATAAAGAGGTAACTATCATTAAAAATATATACATATATATATTTCTTAGGCTATACTCTGTAGTATCCCAGAAAGTGATAGAGTCAAGGTCCTCTCAATTTACTATAATTTCAAATAAAAGAAAAATGAGAAGCTAATTCTGAAGGGGTAAGAGAAAAAGAAATCATGGTGTTTTTTTTTTTTGAAAAAATGCTGCATGTTGGTAGGGCAAATTTAAAAAGCTATAGTATTCTTGCCAGACCAGGTAGGTTAGGGGGAAAAATGTGGTCCCTGCCTCCAGAGTCTCCAAAGGAATAATTCCCACCACTTCCCAAACCCATAAATGTAAACATTACAAAAAAAAAGAAGAAAGAGGTTTTCTTAAACCAAAAGTATCAGGAACCTAACATAAGTGGACTGGTTGCTCTGGGACAGAAGAATAAAGACTGGATTGAAAGCTGTTTGAGTTAAAGATAAAATTATTCCACGCATCAAAGCCTCAGAAGCCAAGAAGAGAACAAGACACAACTAATAGTCAAGAGACCCAGCTCAAAAAAAAAAAGAGAGAGACCCAGCTCAGGTCTGACAAGCTGTGTCACCTTGGGCAAGTCACTTCACTCTTCTGATCCATAGATGGCTCTTCTATAAAATAGGCATAATACTACTTTCCTGGCAAAGTTGTCTGTGATGATTAAGCAATGTGAAATCACTTCAAAATATTTCACATAACATGCCAATGTGAAGTAAAAGGGAGCAAAAATCCTTCCTTTGAATGGAATATAAATCCTGTGGTTCAATTCCAAAGTCTAGGCCTGACTCACCTTCACAACCTTATTAAACTCGTTAACTAACCTGCAGTCATTCAAATGGGAGAAGAGTCATGCAGGAGGCTCCAGGGGTGGGGCAGTGACTGTTTAGTCAATTGTTCCATATCTCAGTGGCTTCATCTGTAAAATGGGTGGTGTGGAATTCACTCATATATCCACAAGATACTGCAGGTCTGGGGAAGGGAGTGGAGAATTTACCATAAGTAAGTAAAATGTTTACATAATCCCCCCCCCTCAGAGATAAAGAACCAAGATGATCAAATATCATCTCTCCCTAGACAGAATTTAGATAGAATGAGAAGACATCATTTAACCTCTTGTTTTACAGATGGGAAAACCAAAGCCCAGTGTTGAATTGGGTTGTAAACTTCTCAAGCTAGACAGTGGGAGAGCTGGAGCTGCGGGCCAGAGCCACAGATTCCCAAGTCCAGTGCCTTCTACCAGACTTCCGGGTCACCCACAGCACCTGTAGCCTGTACAACACATTATCAACACCAAGACACATTACAATTTAACCAACAGCTAAATGTGGCCTATGGGGGCAGAGAGGGCTTGTAGGACTCTGGGGGACACAGAGAGCCTGAGAGCTGGGGAAGGGGAAGTCTTTATTGGGGGGCGGGGGGGAAATTTCAGGCAAAAAAGGTTTAAAATAGGCAGTCTTGGGAAGACCCAATGTATACAACTGTCTTTAGGGAAAATAAGTATGTGGCAGATTTAAAGGACCAGAGTAGTTTGAATCAGGATATAATTCCTAATTATGTAATTTCTCTTTTTGTCTCCTCAGTTTTCAACATTTACTAATTTTAATTCCCTAAACAATTGTCTCCTCTATAAAACAAGGCCCTCTGCGGAGACCACATCTTGCATAGTGGTAAATATACAGACTCTGGATTCAGATTGCCTAGATTCAAATCCCTATTTTACTATTTAACTGTGCCTTAGACAAAATCCTTCACCTCTCTCTATCTCTGCAAAATGGAAATTAACATCACCCCCATCTCAGGAGGTTTTGTGAAGATTAAATGTGTACATTAATCATTCTGGTCACTGGGGCGCCTGGGTGGCTCAGTCGTTAAGCGTCTGCCTTCAGCTCAGGTCATGATCCCAGGGTCCTGGGATTGAGCCCCGCATCGGGCTCTCCACTCCGCGGGAAGCCTGCTTCACCCTCTCCCACTCTCCCTGCTTGTGTTCCCTCTTTCGCTGTGTCTCTCTCTGTCAAATAAATAAAATCTTAAAAAAAAAAAAAATCATTCTGGTCACAACCTAATAATGGGTTTCTCATCATTTTAATTTTGATGCGCCTTTTTATTTCACGTAAAAGAATAGAAATTACCAGAGTACACTGCATATAGTAAGAATAAGTGTTGTTTTGCAAAGACTTTGTTTTATATACGTGTGCATATATGAGTTATTTTGTAAAATTTATCTCTTATGGTGGTTTGCTTTTAAAACGGTTGGGGCACCTGCCTGGGTCAGTTAGTGGAGTATGCAATCTTGATCTTGGGGTTGTGAGTTTGAGCCCGTTAGGTGTAGAGATTAAATATGCAAAATAAAAAAATATGAGAGCCACTGAATTATCATACAGAATAAAGCTTCACACAGTGCCTGGCACAGTAAGCACTTAGTATTACTGTCATTGTTGCTTTTATGTACCCACCTGCTGAACTTATTTGTAGAATTATATAAGGTAATGCAAAAGCACTTCAGAAACTATGATACAGAACATTAATGTAAGTGAAAAGAAGCAAAAAGCCCTTCTCTCCATCTCTAACACCCACACATGTAGAGCCCTATTCAGGCACATATTCCTTGTTTGGCCTACAAGTTATTTGTTACATTAAACTGAAGAGTTCACAGACTACGATTTACCTAACACTGTCATGCTCTGTCAATATTTCCAGAGAAACGGAGGCTTGGCGCCAAAGCAAAATTATTTATTTTTACTTGGTTGGGACATTGGGGTGAGGAAGACTGAAGTCATGCCCACCGGCAGCTGAAGGAAGCAAGTGAGTCACACAGAGAAACTGCTTGCTCCCACAGAGCCAGGTAGGTCTAAATGTGCTGCAGACAAGGCTGGATTGACAGATACTTCAGCCTTTGGGTAGGGCTGAATCATTTCCCCCTCCCTATTGTCACCCAAACCTCATTTAAAAAAATAGCATTTGAGTCTCTTGCAGGTATAGCTCACGCGAGGAAAATCTGGGAATCCCCAAACAGATACAAACTGGGGGTGACTATGCACCAAAAGTTTACCTGAGGGGTTCTTTAAATGACAAGCTCACCTAAACATTCGAATAGCACTTGAATTCTAAAACAATGATTTACAGAAAAATTTGAAAATGTGCTCACCAATAAGGAAATCAGAAGGTCTGGATTCCATCCTCCACACTGTGTGACCTTGAATTAGTCACTTCATCTCTCTGGGCCTAAGTGAATTCGTCTGTTAAAAAAAAGAGAGAGAGGTAACACCTACCTCAGATCATTGTAAAAATTCAAGATAGTATGCAGTAAAATGCTAGCACAGCATCTGGCACTGGTAAATGCACAATAACATCTGTCTCTGTTCCTCTACACTAAAAGTTAACACCAGTTGTGGGTAAACTGAGGTTCACCAGCCAGCTGGCCTCCAAAAAAGGTCACTGGTATCTGAATTGCTTCATAGAAACTTTTTTTAAGTTTTTTTATAAGACCAGTTCTTGGTCTCTCCTGTGCTAAAAGTCTAGCAAATCAGTAATTTCCCATTTCATTTCTTAAAGCAACTATTCCTAGATGCTTCGGTACTGGGGGCCCAAATTATCCACTGGTACTGCCCCCCCATTACTCATTAAATTTAAAACTAACAACTCAGTATTATGCCTACATTTTACAGTTATAAACGTTTCCATTTTAAATTAATGGGGGGAAATGCATTAAAATTCAGCAGCCGAGGTTTGGACCAGGGTGGCCAGAGCAATCGCTGCGAGGGTAAGGCTCCAGCCAAGAAGCACGGGATGGGGGCTGGGAGCATTCTGGAGCTTTCGGGTCTACCCCAGTTTCTCGTTGGCGAAGAATCCAGGCCACGTGTCGCCATTTTGTGTTCTGGAAACATGGCGGCCACCCCGTGGGGAAGAAAGGGGGGCGGAGGGACCGCCACGTTAGCCGCTTTCCCTGAGGGATCCTGAAGCACGTTGCGCACACATCTGTCTGTGTGCCTTTACTGTCTGGCTTAGCCGAAGTAAAGAGAAAGGGATAGAAATAAACGTACACAAGCCACGCAAGCGACCTTTCTTTAGTGAGAGAAACGTGCTGTGGCGAACCGGCTAAAAAGGCCTTCCAAGATGGCGGGGCCCGAGAGGGGCCGCCCCCGGAGAGAGCGGGGCGCGGCGTCTGCACCAAGCGGGGAAACGGGGGAAAAGGCAGAAGCGGGAGCTTAAACGGTGTACGGAAAATCGGAAGAACCCCCCCCCACACACACAGCACTACTCGGCACACCATTGTCTTAAATGTCTGACAAGACTGCCACGACTAAAACGACACTAGGAGGGGTTTCTGCAGGTTCAACCGAAAAAAACTTGCAAAATGCAAACAAAGCATTATGTAAATGGACGCCATTCTTTTTCTACGGCCATGTTTCCAGCACTTCCCAGAAATCATCAGCAGAGCCGCAACTTGGGGGGCGGTAGGGGTGGGTTTCGGTCTTTCTCCACACAAGCCGCCGCTGGGGTACCGGGACAGGGGTGGGGGCTGGCGCGGGGCGCCCGGGCACCGGGGACGAAAGGGGCCCCACGTGCCTGCTCGCGCGCTCTCGCGCGCGCGCACCCACCCCACAAGCCTCGCCTCGCCGCCCCTCCCCCCCGGAAGACCGCGGCTGCCCCTCCCGTCTCCCCACACCCTTGCGCACGCGCTTTAGCCGCCTCACGCGCACGTTTTAAACCCGCGGCGTCCCAGCTGCCGCCTGCAGTTACTTTCGGGGCTGTCCGTGTCGCTCCGCTTCCAAACCCCTTTTGTTAGGCGGGAAAATAATGTGTCATCCACCATTCACAACACTAACATTTCCAAACATTTGCCAGTGCCGCTAGAGTTAATAAAATGCATGTTGGTTTTAAAACCTTGCCGGACTCACAGAGTCTGCCTATTGGGGCTTTATTTTCAATGCTAGGCTGTTAAAAGAGTTTTTAAAAACTACCATGTGGAGGTTGGCGCAATCTTGTGACCTAAAAAAGACGGGTCCTCATTTTTTTTCAAGGGGTCCTGCGCGGCAAGCACTTCCGGGGTCAGAGGGTACGCGGGGTTGAAAGCGGGCTTCCCGCCCCGCCCAGACCGCCGAGGCTGCCGCCGGAGTCGCCACCGCCGCGCCCTCGCCCACCCGCCCGCCCGCCGCTCCCGGCCCCGCTCGCCCCCTCCGCCGCCGCCGCCCGCCCCTGCGACGACGCCGCGGCCTCCCGCCCGCGCCCGCTCGCTCCCGCGGCCCTCGCTCGCCTCGCGCCGGCAGTTTTGGGCCTACACCTCCCCTCCCCCCGCCAGCCACCAAAGACTTGACCACGTAACGAGCCCAACTCCCCCGAACGCCGCCCGCCGCTCGCCATGGATGCCGGTGTGACTGAAAGTGGACTAAATGTGACTCTCACCATTCGGCTGCTTATGCACGGAAAGGAAGTAGGAAGCATCATTGGGAAGAAAGGGGAGTCGGTTAAGAGGATCCGCGAGGAGAGTGGCGCGCGGATCAACATCTCGGAGGGGAATTGTCCGGAGAGAATCATCACTCTGACCGGCCCTACCAATGCCATCTTTAAGGCCTTCGCTATGATCATCGACAAGCTGGAAGAAGATATCAACAGCTCCATGACCAACAGCACGGCGGCCAGCAGGCCCCCGGTCACCCTGAGGCTGGTGGTGCCGGCCACCCAGTGCGGCTCCCTGATTGGGAAAGGCGGGTGTAAGATCAAAGAGATCCGCGAGAGTACGGGGGCCCAAGTCCAGGTGGCGGGGGATATGCTGCCCAACTCCACCGAGCGGGCCATCACCATTGCTGGCGTGCCGCAGTCTGTCACCGAGTGTGTCAAGCAGATCTGCCTGGTCATGCTGGAGACGCTCTCCCAGTCTCCGCAAGGGAGAGTCATGACCATTCCGTACCAGCCCATGCCGGCCAGCTCTCCAGTCATCTGCGCGGGCGGCCAAGATCGGTGCAGCGACGCTGCGGGCTACCCCCATGCCACTCATGACCTGGAGGGACCACCTCTAGATGCCTACTCGATTCAAGGACAACACACCATTTCTCCGCTCGATCTGGCCAAGCTGAACCAAGTGGCAAGACAACAGTCTCACTTTGCCATGATGCACGGCGGGACCGGATTCGCCGGAATTGACTCCAGCTCTCCAGAGGTGAAAGGCTATTGGGCAAGTTTGGATGCATCTACTCAAACCACCCATGAACTCACCATTCCAAATAACTTAATTGGCTGCATAATCGGGCGCCAAGGCGCCAACATTAATGAGATCCGCCAGATGTCCGGGGCCCAGATCAAAATTGCCAATCCAGTGGAAGGCTCCTCTGGTAGGCAGGTTACTATCACTGGTTCTGCTGCCAGTATTAGTCTGGCCCAATATCTAATCAATGCCAGGCTTTCCTCCGAGAAGGGCATGGGGTGCAGCTAGAACAGTGTAGGTTTCACTTATAACCCCTTTCTGCTGTTTTCCCATGATCCAACTGTGTAATTTCTGGTCAGTGATTCCAGGTTTTAAATAATTTGTAAGTGTTCAGTTTCTACACAACTTTATCATCCGCTAAGAATTTAAAAATCACATTCTCTGTTCAGCTGTTAATGCTGGGATCCATATTTAGTTTTATAAGCTTTTCCCTGTTTTTAGTTTTGTTTTGGGTTTTTGGCTCATGAATTTTATTTCTGTTTGTCGATAAGAAATGTAAGAGTGGAATGTTAATAAATTTCAGTTTAGTTCTGTAATGTCAAGAATTTAAAAATTAAAAAATGGATTGGTTAAAAAATGCTTCATATTTGAAAAAGCTGGGAACTACTATCTTAAACTCTTTGTTGGTGGTTTTTTTTCCCTTCCCTTTTAGCGTTAGGCTTTTGTAGGGAAAAGGGTGGGCCCATCCTCGGTGTTCTCTCTAGCTCTTTTCACCTATTGGTAAGATTCCATTCCCTTTCTGCCCCAACAAAGGAACACAGCAGGCTGGGCCTGCTTTGGGATATTTGCAGACGGAGGGGCTTTCCCGGAGAGTGACATCCCTCCAAGTCCCAGAGAGGCCTCTGCCCATTTCTCTGGTAGAAAACAAGGGTTTTCTGAGATGGAAAAAGTAGCCCATTCCATAGGAACTCCAATGAATGGCAGTGTATCCTCCCGTCCAGCCAGCCCCACCCCTCAACCCAATCTCACAGGGGAAACTTAGCCAGGAACAACAAAAAATGTTCTAAGGTGGGAGGAGCTTGGGGGGGGACCCAAAGAAGAGGTGGGGGAGGGGAAAGGGCTGGGCTGGGGCTGAAGGGAGGGGCTGAGGTGGGGGGAAGGGAAAGGGTCAAGGGTGTGTTTGAGGAGTCGGAAGAGGGCAGGGGTGGTGATAGGGATGGAGGGGTCTTGGGCCCCAGGACTGGATGGGGGATGGTACCAGTGGGGTACACGTGGCAAGCATGCACCTGTGGCAAGCAGCCTGTCAGAGGATGTTATTACACCTGCCAAGTGGTGAATCCAGAAACAAAAGAGGCCCGGCTTCTAATTCTTCAGCTGTGTGCAATGTTAGAGAAGTCATTATACCAGGAAATAATCCTGCCTAAATGGGGCAGCCCTCACAGGCAGGAATGTAGCTAGATCCATTGACTGTAGCCTAAGAATGTGGTGTTAAAAATGCAGATACTTGGTACCCACCCCCAAATCTAATCGGAAGACTGCATTTTTAATAAAACCCCAAAAGGTTCTTACTAAGTGCCACTGATTATCTTCACCAATGGATTAGGAAGATCTTGCTGTGAAGGCCTAATAACCTCATGTCCACACCAGCCGTGGGACTAGACTGGACTTTATGAGAGAAAAAAAATTCTCTATGATTAGGCAAAGGCACTAGAAAATGGCAATACAAGACAATGGGCAATTAGGTGCCAAAGTGCTTAGTTCAAACCCCAGGCACTGTGGGAGATCACTAACAGCAAAGAGAAATTCCCGTGGGAGGGGAGTATTGCACACAATAAATACCTCTTGAGGCTTATTCTCTACAGGATATCTGCTTTTTTCTGAGGTACAAACCTGGTTCCAAGAATCCCTGGAGGTAAGACTGGGGTCTACCATGCACTTCACACCCACTGTGGAGTCAGGCAGTCACTGAAAACCCAATTTCTGGAGTTAAACCGGAGTTCAAATTTGAGTTCGGCCTCTTGTGGCCTTGGGCAAATTATTTAACCTCTGTATAACATGAAGGTATTAAAAGTACAGATCTCTTGGGCTTGGGGGGAAAAATGAGCATGTTTGTAAAGCAGAACAGTGCTTACAACGTAGCAAACTTAAATATACTTCAGATTGCAAAAAGTCAAAGGTCCATTTCTGCCCACAGTGTCTTTGGACAGAAAAGACATATTTAAAAGAGAACAAAGCAATGTGTACTAAATGACAAGCTGAGAGAGGACAGTTGGACTGAGGGGCCAGGACAGGTAAGGGAGGACCTAGTGAAAACCCAGAAACGGGTTCATTGTTTTCTGGAGGTAATGCGCATAAACCAAGTTTGCGAGGAGTAGGGCAGGAGTGAATAAGTTGAACCGGTCAAACCCAGGCCAAATGGTTTTTAAGGAGTCCCTAAAATTTGTTGGGTGAAGTGGTTCAAATGCCGTAAAAAAAGTAGACCTCAAATTGTCCTCAACCCCTTTTCCTCCCACCCTTTCAAAGGCAAAGCTGGCAACAATTTGTAAAATAATGACATAGGCTACAAGGCATAGGATGAAGGGCAACTTGGATGGACTGCAGTCAGGAAGAGCAGTTAGAAAATGGCCTCAAGCAGATTCTAATAACAGGTGGGGCAGCAATATCACTAGGAATACAGTAGAAAGGAGCCAAATACAAGGGAGATTCAAACTGAGTGTGAAGGCCAAAGAAAGCTAGAAGGAGGGGAGCCATGAATTCAGACATGGTGGTGTGACTATTTGCAGGGAGAAATATTGAACAAGTAGCTAGAAATAGACAAACTGAAGGGAAGTCAGAGCCTTAGGGAGACAGGTAAATGAGAGGAAGGGGCTAGAGATTGAGCTTTAGGGTAAAGGACCTAGTCTCCTTGTTCACCACGGTAACTCTCATGCCTGTCACCATAATATATTAACAGGAGCTCAGTAAGTATCTGTAGAATGAATATAGAAGTAGCCAATGAAGAAGCAATAGTCAAAGCAGCCTGAGAAAAACCAGGATAATGCCCTTGAGAGGAGTCAAGGAGGAAAGTTTCAAAGCTGATGAAGACAATAATGCTACAGAGAGGTTTAACAGAATTGATTGAACATTTACTTTGTGCAAAATACTTTGAACTAAAATTTGATGTTTTGGTACAACTGGAAGATGTGTAGTAGCTGATTATAGTTAAAAGCATAGTACGTGATAAATAAGGGGAGTTGGAGGAAGCCACAAAATCAGTTGAGGCTAAAACAGCCTTGAATGCCATAATAAAGGGTTTGAGCTTTATCCTGAAAACTAGTGAGCTTCAAAAATTTTCTTTAGAGAGGAAGAATGAAGGGGAGTAAGTCAGAGGGGGAGACGAACCAGGAGAGATGATGGACTCTGAAAAACCAACTGAGGTTTCTGGAGGGGAGGAGGGTGGGGGGATGGGTTAGCCTGGTGATGGGTATTGAGGAGTGCACGTTCTGCATGGAGCACTGGGTGTTATGAACAAACAATGAATCATGGAACAGTACACCAAAACAAATTATGTAATATATGGTGATTAACATAACAATAAAAAAATTAAAAACAAAACAAAAAAACCACTATGTCTACACTGGAAAAAAAATTTTTTTCTTTAATTGCACCCCTTCAGTAAAAAGTCTTTAGCATATACACTATTACACGTTTGTTTATAAATTACATACATGTATTTAAGTCATGCTTATTTATAAACTATATACAAGCATAATTCTAAATATTATGTATGTTAGAAAACAAAAAATTTAGAGGCACCTGGGTGGCTCAGCGGGTTCAGTGTCTGCCTTCTGCTCAGCTCATGATCCTGGGGTCCTGGGATCGAGTTTTACGTCAGGCTCACTGTTCAGCAGGATGCCTGCTTCTCCCTCTGCCTCTCTGCCCCTCCCCACTGCTCGTGTACATACATGACCACGGGCACTCTCTCTCTCTCAAATAAATAAAATCTAAAAAAAAAAATTAAATATTAACAGTTAAACAAATTGAAATCGAATTTCTAATAGTTTTTTCTCTTCCTTTTTTTTTTTTTTAATTCCTTCCACCCAGTCATTCTCAGAGACCACTTTAAGGGGATACTGGGGAAGACACTTCCAAAGTCATGGGTATCCTTGGGGAGCAGAATTTTAGAAGAGTGATAGGAGAAAGCCAGATTACACCAGGAGAGGATGGCCTGGGGGTAAGGAAGTGGAGACAGGAGTGTAGATGGCGGCTTAAGGGTGCAAAGGAGAGAGAAAAATAGGACAATGACTGGAATGGGGGAGGACTGGAGAAAAGATTTTGGTGGGGAGGGTTGTTGTTTTTGAAAGGAACTTCACTAAAGGCAGATAAGGAACAAATAGGGAGTTGAAAATAAAAGCTAGGTAAGAGGGGCGCCTGGGTGGCTCAGTCGTTAAGCGTCTGCCTTAGGCTCAGGTCGTGATCCCAGGGTCCAGGGATTGAGACCTGCATTGAGCCCCGCATTAAGCCCCATATCGCATCGGGCTCCCCGCTCAGTGGGAAGCCTGCTTCTCCCTCTCCCACTCCCCCTGCTTGTGTTCCTGCTCTCACTCTCTGTCAAATAAATAAATAAAATCTTGGGAAAAAAAGCTAGGTAAGAAAGGACTGTGGAGGGGCACCTAGTTGGCTCAGTCAGAGGAGTGTGTGACTCTTGATCTCGGGGTCATGAGTTCGAGCCCCACATTGGGTGTGGGGATTACTGAAATGTTTGTTTTGCTGTTTTTGTTGTGGGTTTTTTTTGTGTGTTTTTTTGTTTTGTTTTAAGTAGGCCCCACACTCAGCATGGAGCCCAATGCCGGGCTTGAACTCATGACCCTGAGATCAAGACCTGAGCTGAGATCAAGAATCCGACGCTTAACTGACTAAGCTACCCAGGTGCCCTGAGATTACTTAAATAAAACTTAAAACAAACAAAAAAAAGGATTATGGAGAGAAGAGGAGCTTGGAGCCATGAATATCAGATGCCAGGCCAGTTTGATTATTAGAATTTAATTCGTTTTGTTCCCTCTCCTATCAGGACTTACATTTCAGGACTCTTCTCTTTTCTCTTTGGGGCAGCTTGAGCATGCCCCATCCTCTTCTGGTTTGAGGACTGGAAATCGATAAGCCCCCTCTGCAGTTGCTGCGTTTCTTGCCACAGCCCCAGTCCAGCCACCAGTTGTTAGGCCACAACCACAGCCACAGTCGAGAAGACTGAACAGGTCGACAAGCACCTGTTGTGTCATAGCCACGGAAGTTGTCCCACGTGTTTGGAAGGCTAGTCTTCCCCCAGCCCCCAGTCCCCTCTCTCACACCACTCAACATACACACATGTACCCCACCACCATGCGCCCCACCCCAGCCATCAGTATGGGCATGAATCACCACTCTTGGGATCACCGTGAGAGCAGCTACTATCACCTGGACAGTAAGCAGTGTTTGTTAAGAGCTTGAGGTTAAAAAAGAAAAAAAAAAAAGAGCTTGAGTTGAACCCACCTCACTCCCTGCTACTCTTGGCTACCCTTGGTAGTGAGCCACATACTGTCCAGCATCACTAGGCTGTCACCTCCTGCCAATGAGACAGCACCTAGCCAGACATATAAATAGGCAGTCACCACCAGAGAAGCCTTCCACTGCCAAGTCCTCTGGCCACCTTGCCTGGCCTGGCCACCTGAGGGGCCTTCCTAAAATTCCAGTCTGGCCACATCACTCCCCTACTTAAAGGCCATCAAGTCCCTCCTCCAGTCATAGTCTACAAGAGAAATCCTAACCTCTCAGCATAGCTCATGGACCCTTCAGGATCCGTTCTTACCAGCCTCACCAGTGCAAGGCCTGCCAGTCTCTTGTCTCTGCCTTCAGCCTCCCATACAGAATGACGTGTAGTTCCCCAGTGTCATTCTGTTTGGGCATCCTTGCACCTGGGAAATAATGGTTTCTTCATAATTCTGACCGTGGCTGTCCTCTTTGTTACCTGCCTGGGGTTCTGGGACACCTCACTGGGGCTCCTGCCCTTGAGCATCAACATTCTGAAAGGAAAATTACACTCTGCTGAGGATCAGGAGAGCTGAGCTCTAGTCCTGGCTTTGGCATCAACTCTGTGGGTGATCTTGGGCAAGCTTTCTGGGTCTTTCTGGATCTTTCTGGGTCCTTCTGGGTCTCAGTCTTCCATCTGGGAAGCATGAATAAGATAATATCCACGATTCTCTGGCTGCCTTGGGAAATAATACTGCCTTTGTGGGCACCCATCCCTGCTTTTCCCTTATGCCACAGGGCGGACTTCTGACACACAGACCTTCTGTAAACACTCTAAGAGCGAAAAACGGAAGTTAACAAAAAAACTGTTCTGCAACAAGGCCCAGCTTGGCATTTTGGGTAACCACTCATAGGAGCTTGATTGAAGAGGAAGCAGAAGGAAGGAATTACCAGGAAGATTTACTCTGAATATCCCAGAAAGTGCTGTCACCTTTAGATGTTATGGGGAGGAGGTAAGGACAGTAGAAGGGAAGGCAGAGGGTACACACAAGAGAAGGCTATCTATAGTCAGGGTTAGTCCCCTAGGCAGACCCAAGCCCCCTTCTCCACTTTTCCCTGCTCTCATGTCCTAAGAGTAAGAGCTTTACGAAAGGGCTCTGGCTCTCCCCGAGCGCCCCCTGGACCCATGTCGGCTAAAGTCCGGAGAGGGTGGCCATAGCTGTTTCCCTTCTCCCAGCAGCAAATTAGCACTTCAGACATCAGCCACCAGGCTAAGTACACCTTGGTGGGGGGGTACTTTAGTGACAGCAAACACACTACCCCATTAGTCACTCTTGGGTGGTGGAAGAAATCAAATTGGTTATTCCCTGAGCCGTTCAACCACAGTGAGAAGACACACTTTCTTAAACCTACCTCCACGCGCATGAAAACCTGTGCCTTCATTTGTTAGTTCACCTCTTCTTCAAAAAGCATTTTCTTGGGGCACCCGGCTGGCTCAGTCAGAAGAGCATGTGACTCTTGATCTCAGGGTCATAAATATGAGCCCTGCCTTGGATGTAGAGGTTACTAAAAAAATAAAACTTTTTTAAAATTTATTTTATTTTATTTTTTAAGATTTTATTTATTGGGGCACCTGGATGGCTCAGTCAGTTAAGCGTCTGCCTTCAGCTCAGGTCATGGTCGAGGGTCCTGGGATCAAGCCCCACATCAGGCTCCCTGCTCGGCGGGAAGCCTGCTTCTCCCTCTCGCCCTCTCCCTGCTTGTGTTCCCTCTTTCCCTGTGTCTCTCTCTGTCAAATAAATAAATAAAATCTTTAAAAAAAAAGATTTATTTATTTTTGAGAGAGAGAGATCACAAGTAGGCAGAGAGGCAGGCAGAGGGAGAGGGAGAAGCCGGCTCCCTGTGGAGCAGGGAGCCCCATGCGGGGCTCGAATCCAGGACCCTGGGATCATGACCTGAGCCAAAGGCAGATGCTTAACCGACTGAGCCAACCAGGCGTCCCGATAAACTTTTTTTAAAAAAAGCATTTTCTATTGTGTGTCAGCTATACTTCAATTAAAAAATAAATAAATTTAAAAAAAATTTTTTTCAAGATTTTATTTATTTGATAGACAGAGCATGAGGGGAGGAAGGGGCAGAGGGAGAAGAAGAAGCAGATTCCCCACTGAGCGGGGAGATCCCAGGACCCCGAGATCATGACATGAATCAAAGTCAGACACTTAACTGACCGAGCCACCCAGGCGTCCCAAAAAATAAAATAAATTTTAAAAGCGTGTTCTGGGCTTGCTCAGTGTGCCCTTAAAAGAACCTTGTGTCACTGGCTCCTAACAGGACCTTAGTGAAGTCAGATGTGGTCGTTCCCCAGCCTGGAATCAGGCACACCAAGCAACATCCCCAGGACTGGCTAACATTTATCAAAAGCTTACTATATGCAGGGCACCTGGGTGGCTCATTTGGTTAAGTGGCTGACTCCATCTCGACTCAGGTCTTGATCTCTTGGTCATGAGTTAGGGCCCCACACTGGGCTTCACACTGGGCGTGGAGCTTACTGAAAAAAAAAAAAGGCTTACTATATGCAAAGCACTGTTCCAAGTACTTTAAATGAATTAACTCTGAATCTACAGGGTCCTATACAGTAAGTATTTTGATGCCACTTTATAGATGAGAAACAGGCACACAACAATTAGGTGATCTGTCCAACATTACAGAGCTAGTCAGCAGCAGAGTCAGTATTTGAACACAAGCAATGTGGCTCCCAAGCTCCTAGAAAGCTAGACATTTTTCCCCCCAGCTGCTTTCTTAATCACTATTCTGGACTGTCCCACCAGGACAGAAAAACTGCCCCAAATACTTAAAATTCTCCTCGGAGAGTCTTAATGGACAGATAGTCTGCACATTAGTCTTTGATAACTTTTATTGCCCAATTTTCCAATTAAGATGGCAAAACATTTTATAGAATGTACATGAATATGTACGCATATGAAAGTCCAAACTGTTATGCTATTGGGGTGCCTGGGTGGCTTAGTCAGTTAAGTGCCTGCCTTCGGTTCAGGTCATGATCCCAGGGTCTTGGGATCGAGCCCGGAGCCAGGCTCCTTGCTGGGCGGAGAGCCTGCTTCTCCCTCTCCCTCTGCTTGCTGCTCCCCCTGCTTATGCTCTATCTCTGTCAGATAAATAAATAAAATCTTAAAAAAAGAAAAGAAAATCCATTCTGTTAACATCCTCTATTTGTTTTATATACTACTCTTTTAAAGTAGCATATATATGCTACTCTTTTTAAAATGGGATCATCTCATTTCTCTAAAAAAAATAATAATAAAATGGGATCATACTCTACGGACTAATTTGTATGCTATTTTTCTTTTTATTAAATTGAGGTATCATTTAGATACCATAAAATCCACCATTTGGAAGTGTGAATTTAGTGGTTTTAGTATATTCACAAAGTTGTACAATCATCACCACTATCTTTTGTCAGACATTGTTATCACCTCAAAAAGAAACCCATACCCATTACCAGTCACTCCTCATTCCTCACCCACTTCATCCAACCCAGTCCTGGCAACCAATAATCTAATTTCTGACTCTATGGATTTGCTTGTCCAGACATCTCATATAAGTAGAATTATACAATATGTGGCCTTTTGTGACTGGCTTCTTTCAGTTAGCATAATGTTTTCAAGGCTCATCCATGTTGTAACATGTATCAGTACTTCATTACTTTTTTTGGCTGAATATATCCCATTGTATAACTAGACCACATTTTTGTTTATCCATTCATCAGTTAATACACATTTGGGTTGTTTCCATTTTTTGGCTAGGATGAATAATGCTGTTATGAACACTCCTGTACAAGTTTTTATGTGGACATATGTTTTCATTTCTCTTGGGTATATACCTAGGAGTGAAATTGGTGGGTCATATGGTAACTCTGTGTTTAACTTTTGAGGAATGGCCAAACTGTTTTCTACAATGGCAACACCATTTTATATTCCCACCATCTGAGTATGAGGTTTCCAATTTTTCTACCTTCTTGCTAATGCTTTTTTTTTTTAATAGTCATCCTACTGGGCATGAAGTGGTACCTCATTTTGGTTTTGATTTGCATTTCCCTTATGATTTTCACTTCATTCATTGAGCATCTTTTCTTCCCCTTATTTGGTCATTTGAATATCTTCTTTGGAGAAATGTCTATTCAAATACTCTGCCCATTTTAAAAATTGGGTTGTCTTTTTATCATTGATTTGTAAGAGTTCTTTATACATTCTGTATACTAGATTCTTATCTGATAGATGATTGCAAATATTTTCTCCCATTCTGTGGGTTGTCTCTTACTTTTTTTTTTTTAATCTCTTAACTTTCTTGATGGTTTCCTTTGAACCACAAAAGTTTTTGATGTTGGTGAAGTCTAGTTCATCTATTTTTTCTTTGATTGATCTGGTGTCATATCTAAGAAACCACTGCTTAATCTAAGTTCATGAAGATTTATGCTAATGTTTTCTTCTTATAATTCCAACTCTTACACTATAAAATTCAAAACATAAGGATAAATCTTAATGACCCTGGATTTAGGTTTTTGATCTATTCTGAGTTAATTTTTGTGTATGATTTGAGTAGAGGTCCAAATTAATTCTATTGCATATGGATATCCAGTTATCCCAGCACTGTTGAAAAACCTATTCTTCCATGGGTGCCTGAGTGGCTCAGTTGGTTAAGCAACTGCCTTCGGCTCAGATCATGATCCTGGAGTCTTGGGATCGAGTCCCGCATCGGGCTCCCTGCTCAGTGGGGAGTCTGCTTCTCCCTCTGACCCTCCCCCATCTTGTGCTCTCAATTTCTCTCTCTCAAATAAATAAAATCTTTAAAAAAAAAACCTATTCTTCCATCATATCCTATTTTTTAAATTATTTCCTATGTTTTAACTTAATAAATCATGAATGTTTTCACTACAATAAACACTATTTCAGAGTAGCATTTTTTATTAGCCATATGTACTCCATTACACTGATATAATTTATTTAACCAATCTCCTATTTAGACATTTAAGTTGTTTTTACATTTTGCTATCTTAAATAATACAGCAGTGACTATACTCACAAAAATATGTTGAGATACATCTCTGATTATTTTCTTAGGACAAATTATTCAAAAGAGGAAAGGCTGAATTTATTTATTTATTTATTTATTTTTTATACTTCTCTCTTCAAAAAGTGAACTCTTGTTCCCTTATCATTGAGTGTGGTCTGAATTTTTTTTCTTTTTTTCAAGATTTTACCTATTTATTTAAAAGAGAGAGAGATAGCAAGAGCAGGTGGGAAAGGGGGGAAGCACGCTCCCCGCTGAGCAGAGAGCCCAATGTGGGGTTTGCCCCAGGTCTCAATCCCAGGATCCTGGGATCATAACCTGAACTGAAGGCAGACGCTTAACCGACTGAGCCACCCAGGTGCCCCAGAAAAGGCTGAATTAAATGGTGGTTCTATGGGGCGCCTGGCTGGTTCAGTCAGAAGTGCATGTGATGAGGGGCACCTGGGTGGCTCAGTCGTGTAAGCAACTGCCTTCAGCTCAGGTCATGATCCCAGGGTCCTGGGATCGAGCCCCACATCGGGCTCCCTGCTCGGCGGGAAGCCTGCTTCTCCCTCTCCCACTCCCCCTGCTTGTGTTCCCTCTCTCGCTGTGTCTCTCTCTGTCAAATAAATAAAATCTTTAAAAAAAACAAGTGCATGTGATGGAGTGCCTGGGTGGCTCAGTCGGTTAAGCAACTGCTTTCGGCTCAGGTCATGATCCCAGAGTGCCAGGATCGAGTCCCACATTGGGCTCCCAGCTCAGCGGGGAGTCTGCTTCTCCCTCTCACACTCTCTCTCACACTCTCTCTCTCAAATAAATAAAATCTTTAAAAAAAACCAAAACACTATTTACCAAAAGAAACAAAAATATGAGAGGAAAGTAGCCATTTACATGTTTGCAACTCTTTAATGTCTGGCTTAATAGAATATGCTAGAGTCTCATGTCTGTTTCTGTATCAATCTACTATGATATCACACTTCATCTAGACTCCAGAGACTTGTACTCTACACTAGTAAGAGAATGGGAATGAAAAGGGCAAGTAACATTTTAGTATTGTCATGAAAATAATTTTGACCTCTCAGAACCCTGCAAGTCTCAAGGAACCCTAGGGGTCCCTGACCACTTTGTGAAATGTTGCTCTATAGAAAGAATTAACCGAAGTATACTCTCACCACTGTGCCCTTTCTCCTGAAACTTCATCAACACCAGGCAGCATCGTCTTTGTTTTTAACATTGTAATTTGTTAAGCAAAAGGCAGGCTCTCTTTGGGATTTTAATATGTATTCTGCAATTTCTAATAATGTTGAAACTTTTTTTCATGATTTTTATAATTTATATTTTTCTTTTATAAATTGCCTCAGTATCCTTTGCACATTTTTTTCCTGAGATGGGCATCTGTTATCTTAATGATTGTAAGAGCACTCTTTATATTTGTTTATTTTATTATTATTATTATTTTTTAAGATTTATTTGATAGAGAGAGACAGGGAGAGAGGGAACACAAGCAGGGGGAGTGGGAGAGGGAGAAGCAGGCCTCCCGCGGAGCAGGGAGCCTGATGCGGGACATGATCCCGGGACCCTGGGATCACGACCTGAGCCGAGGGCAGATGCTTAACGACTGAGCCACCCAGGTGCCCCAAGAGCACTCTTTATATTGAGGATATTAGCCCTTTGTCCTAAACATTGGAAATACATACATATATATATTTTTTAAGATTTTATTTATTTGTCAGAGAGAGAGGACAAGCAGGGGGAGCAGCAGGCAGAAGGAGAAGCAGGCTCCCCGCTGAGTGGAGAGCCCGATGTGGGACTCAATCCCAGGACCCGGGGATCATGACCCGAGCCGAAGGCAGCTGCTTAACCAACTAAGCCACCCAGGCATCCCAACATTGAAAATATTTTTGACGTGCAAGAGTTTTTAAAGTTATTGTTATTTTTATATAAAAATACCTGTATTTTTTTTTCTTTTGAGTAAGCTCTACACCCAGTGTGGGGCATGAACCCAGGACCCTGAGGCATGCTCTACTGACTGAGCCATTCAGGTGCCCCCTCCCATCAGTATTTTTACTGGTTTTATCCTTTCCTTTTGCCCAACACAAAGTCAAATAAATTGTCCTCTAATTTCCTACAAGCAGTGTGTGAATGTGCTTCTTTGGCCCAGAAAGACATCAGGATATACCTAATTAGCATTTTTATAGTATTAATAAAATCTTCCTATTTTTATTCTATTCATTATTGGAGTATTACACAAGGAGAGTGAAATCACATTTGAGTCAGAATGAAGATGATCTTTGACGTCACAGTCCCAGGACAGTTCCCAACCAAATGTCCTTGGGAGAAAACTGGCAACCCAGAACAAGATGACAACGGTGGGCTTTACCGTTTGTGTGACATGAGGTGGGTCTCACCTGCTTCGAAGGCTGCAGACTTGTGAGTCTTCTGTTCCTCACAGGGGAGGAGACAACTCATGTGGGTGGGCCTCCTGGCCTCATGCCAACATTGAGGCGCCCAGCAGGGGGCTGTCTCATCGTATCCTGAGGTGGGGCCATTTTACACCCAAAATTTTAGCAAGAGATTTGGGTATCCAAGAAGTTAAGGCTTTATTAGGGGGCAATAGCCTAAGCACTCATGACCCATTTCTTAGGAAGAGACATTTTAAAATAAGAAAAGGAAACTAGAACTAAACAGTCTGACAGGATATTCTAGCTAACCACAAATTTACAGAATTATAGTTTAGCTACAGAGATCTTCTTTCGCAACTTTTCTCAGATCTCTCCAGTAAATGCTACCTTTAATAACTTGACTGCTCTTTGAAAAAACTAATCAGAAACCATTACAAAGTGGATTTTGTGTCCAAGGTGACTAGGCCCCATTAGCTGGGATTTTTCTCAATATTGTTTCCCACATTCTTCACCACACTAGAGATTTTTCTTTGCCAGTGTGGCAGGTGAAAAAAAAAAAAAGGCACAGCACTGTGTTCATTTTCATTCCTTAGATTACTGGTGAGTATAATAAAAATGTTGTTTCTTGGCTGTTTACATTTCTCCTTTGGTGAGTTACCTATTAACATCTTTTTCACCTTTTTCTATTGGTGTCTTCATATTTTTCTTATTGATTGAAGACCTCATTATATAGTAAAATATTAATTCTTCATCAGATATACTGCATTTTTTTCTTAATATGCCAGTTCCTTTTTTTCTTTTCTTTTCTTTTTTTTTTTTTAAGTAGGCTCCACACCCAGCATGGAGCCCAACATGGAGTTCAACACAGCGCTTGAACTCATGACCCTGAGATCAAGACCCAAGCCAAGATCAAGAGTCAGACACTCGGGGCACCTGGGTGGCTCAGTCATTAAGCGTCTGCCTTCGGCTCAGGTCATGATCCCAGGGTCCTGGGATCCAGCCCCGCATCAGGCTCCCTGCTCAGCAGGAAGCCTGCTTCTCCCTCTCCCATTCCCCCTGCTTGTGTTCCTTCTCTCGCTGTGTCTCTCTGTGTCAAAAAAAAAAAGAGTCAGACACTCAACCGAGGCGCCAGTTTCCCTTTAACTTCTGCTCTGAAGAAGTTTCTAATGATTAAGTACCTAACTCTATCAATCTTTAACTTTATGGTTTCTGTCTTTAGCGTCACGCTTAGGAAGTCCTTCCCTCACCACAATAATTACTTTTTAAAACTGTCCTTTCTTCTAGTATTTTTTACATTTAAATCTAATCCATCTGAAATTTATTTTGGTATATATGATAGGAAAAGCTAATGATTTCTTCCCTGTAATTGCTAGCTAGTTGTCCCAATGAATATTTATTGAGTAGGAATGTCATCCAGGAATGACAAATACGTGGTCTGAGTGTAGTCTCCCCCTCCTGGGCCCCTGGAAGGCACTTCTAATCAAACACAGAACTCCTCACAAAGCTTAGACTAGGCCTCACAGCTTTCCTAGAACTCCAGGCAGCCACCCCCAACCTGTGAGATGTGGCATCAACATGAAGCTTCGTGTCATTCCTCAGATTAATCCATCCTTTTCTCCATTGATGCGAGAGGCCTTCATTAGATAGTACATTCTTTTTTATTCTATACTTTCCTTTCTGTTTTATCAGCGTGCCTGTCTTTTCCTGTGCTAGCTCCACCCTGCCAGTTACTGAATCTATGTACTAAACCGTAATAACTGGAAGCACCAGCCTTAGTCCCTTTACAACATTTTCTTGATGATTTTCTCTCCTCTAAACTTCTGACTAAATTTATTGCATCAAAGAATATCCAACATAAGTTAATTTATTTTTTTAAAGATTTTATTTATTTATTCGAGAGAGAGGGAATGAGAGATAGAGAGCATGAGAGGGAAGAGGGTCAGAGGGAGAAGCAGACTCCCTGCCGAGCAGGGAGCCCGATGCGGGACTCGATCCCGGGACTCCAGGATCATGACCTGAGCCGAAGGCAGTCGCTTAACCAACTGAGCCACCCAGGCGCCCCCAACATAAGTTAATTTAAAGTTCATATTAGATTTTCTAATCTAGATACATAGTATTTCTTTCCATTTGTAAAGATTCCCTTTATGTCTCAGAATGGTTTTATTCTGGTACCTGAGTGGCTCAGTTGGCTAAGAGGCCAGCTCTTGATCTCAGGGTCCTGAGTTCAGGCCCTGTGTTGGGCTCCATGCTAGGTATGGAGGCTACTTATTTAAAAAAAACAAAAACCAAAACAGAATGGTTTTATTCTGAGGGGTCATACACATTGCTAGTGAAGTTTATTCCTAGAGATTTTATATTTGTGGTGGCTATTCTAGGTGGAATCTCTTCTAAAAAATATAGTATCTAAATATATATATATAATATCTAACTTCTTATTTCTAAAATGTAAGCTTCATGAGAGCAAAGACCACACATCTTTTGTTCATAACTGTAGCCCTAGAGCTTAAGAAACATTGTAGGCTCTCAATAAAAGTTTTTAAATGAGTGAAGGAATAATGGCAAAAAGCAATGCCACTCCTTAGTGTGTCATTAATTTGTAACAGGTAACCCTGCTAAATTCTTTTATTAACTGTTTTAAAAGTGATACTCTGGAATTTTCCACATCTGCAAATATTGATAACTGCCTTCTTTCCAACATGTATTGCTTTTATTTATTTTTCTCAGAAGACTTAGTGAATAGAATAGATTTTTCTATTCAGATTTCTATTGTTCTTTCAGAACAATTCTAAATAATAGTGATAGCAGTGGGCATCTTTTGGTGTTCCTTTTATTGTAATACTTTCAGCGCTTCACCATTAAGTGTGATGACTATAGGAAGAGCAAATTTGATGGGAAGAATACAATGGGTTCCATTTTGGACTTGCTCAGAGGGGTATTAGTGGGAAGATGTCCAACAGACAGCTGGACATACAAAAATCTGGGCTGGAGACAAAGATTTGAGAGTTAACATCACACAGGCAGTAGTTGAAGCCTTGGAATAGAGAAATTTGCATGGAGAGAAGGCCAAGGATAGAACTAGGGAACACTAAGCTCAAGGCTGAGCAGAGGAAGAGGAAACCATCAAAGAGATGAATAGAAATCAGTAAGAGAAGAGTCACAGGGAACCAAAGACAAGTTTCAAGGAAGAGGAAGTGATGAACACAGCCAAAGAGTAAAGAGGCGGAAGATAGAAAATAGGCCAAGGAATTAGTATCTAGGTCACTGATGACCTTAGTGAGTATCAGGCGTGTAAGTGTTGTGATGGGGCTGAAGTCCCCTGCAGTGGGTTGAGGGGAGGTGACAAAATAACAAGCTGTCATAAGGACTCCTTCAAGAAGCATAGCAGGGAAGAGAAGCCAAGAGACGAGGTACTAAACTGAAAGGGAGACAGAATTGAGGAAAGGATTCAGATTTTGCAGGTACTAGTGGCATGAAGCTGTTTATAAGAAGAAAAAGGAAAGACAGAAAGACTAAAGGTTTGAGAAACAGGGGAAAAACCTAACCAAGCAAAGCACAAAGGGTGTGGAAGGGATGGGCTCCCATGTAGGGACCCTATTCATCTGGATCTTGGCTTTCTCTGAAGTGGGAGGGAAGGATGTAAGATGGGTGCAGACTGGTCTCTAGAGAAAATTTCCCACCTCTCTCCTTTCTCAACCAGACCTGCAGAGGTAGGAGTTGGGAGCCCTGAGAGCAGGGGAGGTGTGTAATCACTGCCCTTGGGAGTGACTAGGGAGGACTGAAGGGCTGCGGGGCAGAGATTAGGATTCCGGCTGAATCTGGAAATTATAAATCCACCTGGGCAGAGTAAAGGCCTTAAGAGAGTCTGATTTAATCAGTCTGATTTTTGTCCTGGGCATCAGGAATTTTAAAAGCTGCCCCAGGGATTCTAAGGGGCAACCACGGTTGAGAATTACTGGGGTCAAAAAAGGCAATTTGTGCATCTAGAGGCTGCATCTCCACCCCTGGCTGGGAGGACGAGGAGAGGCTCTGCTGCTGTGGCTGAAGCAGCAGGTTCCTGTGGGGGCTATGGATGTACTCCCCCCACCCCCATCACAGGAGGACGCATTCCTGCCTTGTTCAGCTCTTCGGTGAGGACCTGAATTCTTCTCCAACCTCCTGCCTTAAGTTCAACCACAGACAGCTTCCCTAACAGAGAGACCTAGGGACCCCTGGAATAGCAGTGGAGGGCCAGGTTCAAGGATATGATAGTAATTATGGCGAACAATATGCTTTTCCGCCTGAGGACCACGCCTTCGGCTTGGTTCCCTGCGTGTGTGTGTGTGTGTGTGTGTGTGTGTGTGTGTGTGTGTGTGTGTGTGTGTGTGTGTGTGTGTGCGCGCGCGCGCGCGCACGCGTGCGTGTGTCTGCTCTGGGCTGCCTATTCAACTGAA
Organism: Eumetopias jubatus; assembly: GCF_037043125.1. NCBI lineage: Eukaryota > Metazoa > Chordata > Mammalia > Carnivora > Otariidae > Eumetopias > Eumetopias jubatus. Next base: position 52,774,016 of record NW_028274815.1, on the reverse strand, counting down.
AAACAAAAGCGGCTCTGAGACTGGAGCGAAGGTTTAACGAGTGACCACGATGACTCATGCCGCTGGCTGCCAGGGACACGGGGGCTGCCACCCCCAGCGGGGCGGAGCCTGGGTGGGAAGAGTCACAGGTACAGCGGCTCCTGGGAACTTCCCGCCCTGCCCCTGGGCAGAAGGGCTTTTTTTTTGGTAAAAATTCAGACAGAAAATGTAACTTTCCTTTTATGGCCACAAATTTCCCGGTGTCAGCAGGCAAGCCGAAGCAAGGATGAGACCAATGGATCTTGCCAAGGCATGGGGCCGTTCACACAAAGACTGGGGTTTACAGTATTAGGCTAAAAACTGGGGCCTTTTTCAAAATGGGCTCAGGTTGGAACACGAGGCCTGGGCAGAGCATGGATGCAGGAGACAGGACCAGCCTAGAGGAGCACATTTCATGGAAACTTACAACGTGCTGGTGTGGGGACATGAAGGAAACAACGAACCCCTGACGTCCCAACACATAGCCACTTGGCACAAGCATGTGGCTGCTGAGCACGTGAAATGTGCCTGGGTCTGAATTAAGATGTAAAATACCCACCAGATTTCAAAGACTTAGTATGGGGGGAGAAAGAGAATAGCTCCTTAATAATTTATTAATACTGTTTCACACTGACTACATGTTGCAACGATAATATTCAGATGTATTGAGTTAAGTAAACTGGATTATTAAAATTTATTTCATCTGCTTCATTTTACTTTTTAAAATATGCCTGCTTGGGGTGCCTGGGCGGCTCAGTTGGTTAAGCGTCTGCCTTCAGCTCAAGTCAGGATCCCAGGGTCCTGGGATCAAGCCCCACATCGCTCTCCCTGCTCAGTGGAGAGCCTGCTTCTCCCTCTCATTCTGCCACTCCCCCTGCTTGTGCTCTGTCAAATAAATAAATAAAACCTTAAAAAATAAATAAGTAAATACAATAAAATATGGCCGCTAGAAAATCTGAAATTACATCTGTGGCTTCCATGATGCTTCTTTTGGACAGTGCTGCCCTTATGCCCATCAACAAAGGAAATTTTATTGGACACCGACTTTGCTCAAGGAAGGATGAAGGTACAAAGCCATATATAATAATAGTAATAGTTCCAGTTTTTTACAAGGTTGACTACTTGCCAGGCACTTTGCACTGATTCAGTAACTTGCCCTAGGTAAGAAAGTAAGTCAGCGTCAAGAACACCCATTTTTTTTTTAAGATTTTATTTATTTGAGAGAGAGTCAGAGCACACAAGTTGGGGGAGGGACAGAGGGAGAAGGAGAGAAGAATCTCAAGCAGATTCCATGCAGAGTGTGGAGCCTGATGCAGGACTTGATTTCACGACCCTAAGATCATGACCCAAGCCAAAATCAAGAGTCGGATGCTTAACCAACTGAGCCACCCAAGCGCCCCCAGAATGCTCATTATTAACCAGCTGGCCAAACTGCCTCCCTGGTGGCAAGGATATTGGTGTCTAGTTGGGGTGCATCACAGACACATGCCCGACACAGTAAAGGAGCCATCACATGGCAGAGGACACCCAAGTTAAAAACCTACCCTCAGGAACACATACATTTTAAATGGTTTTTAATGCTATTGAAACACACAGCAATCTATCTGCATTCTCTTTCCCAATTTCCTTTTTTTTTTTTTTAAGATTTTATTTTTAAGCAATCTCTACACCCAACATGGGGCTTGAACTTACAACCCCAAGATCAAGAGTCACACACTTTATCCACTGAGCCAGCAAGGCACCCCTTTCCCTTTCCCAATTTCTTTCTTTTTCTTTCTTTCTTTCTTTCTTTCTTTCTTTCTTTCTTTCTTTCTTTCTTTCTTTCTTTCTTTCTTTCTTTTTCTTTCTTTCTTTCTTTCTCTTTCTTTCTTTCTTTCTTTCTTTTTCTTTTTTCTTTCTTTCTTCCTTCCTTCCTTCCTTTCTTTCTTTCCTTTCTTTCTTCTTTCTTTCTTTTTCTTTTTCTTTCTTTCTTTCTCTTTCTTTCTTTATTTTCTTTCTTTCTTTCTTTCTCTTTCTCTCTCTCTCTCTCTCCTTCTTTCAAGAGGGGGGAGGAGTAGAGGGAGAGAGAGAATCTTAAGCAGGCTCCATGCCCAATTCGGAACCCTAGGCCAGACTGGATCTTAAAACCCTAAGATCATGACCTGAGATCAAGAGTCTGACGCTTAAGTGACTGAGCCACTCGGCACCCTAACACCTTTCCCAATTTCTTTTACAAAGATTGCCTAACTTTTGGGGGCATGCTGGTTGGAGTAAGGATGCAATCTCAAGATAGTGATTCTCCACCTAGGCTGCCCAGTGTAATCACCTAGGGAGCTTTGAAAAATGCCTGACCCGTATCCCCACTCATTCTGATGTAATTAGTCTGGTTTGGGGCCCGGGCTTTAGTATTTTTAATAGCTGCCCAGGTGCAGCCAGGGATGAAAATCATTGGAATGAAAAATTAACTGGTCTAATGGAGGCTGGATCCCCCAGCCCCAGGTTCCCTCATTTGCCCTCTCCCAGTTCATTCTACCTTTCTGATCATAACCAGCTGAAGTCGGCCAGTGTTCCAAACTCATGACAAGGGGTTGCCAGAGTGAATAGAGCTCACTAGAAGGAAGGAAGGGGGACAGGACCATAGAGTTTCTTTTCTTTTCTTTTCTTTTTTTAAGATTTATTTATTTATTTATTTGAGAAAGTGCACACACAGGGGGAAGACCAGAGGGAGAGGGAGAGAAGCAGACTCCCCACTGAGTGTGGAGCCCAGATTCAATTCAGGGCTCAATCCCACAACCCTGAGATCACAACTTGAGCCAAAATCAAGAGTCAGCTGTTCAATCGCTTAACCAACTGACCAAGCCACCCAGGTGCCCTGGGGCTATATAGAGTTTCTTAAAGGCTGAGAATTTTGACTCAGGCTCTTTCTAAATTGCTGCATTTTATTGCTACTTAAGGGCACATTCTGTTCAGTTTTATTAATCTCTCAAGTTTTATTTACTTATAAATCTATACCCACATACACACATGCTATGATGAAAGCAGCTGGGGATTGTGGAAAGTATGCTGGACATAAAGCCAAGAGCACTTGCAATGAGTAGTAAATAAGCCCTAGAGATTTAATGCACAGTGTGGTGAATATAGACAATACTGTATTAGAATTATCAAGCTTACTAAGAGACTAGAACTTAATGATGCCAACCACTAAAAAGAAAGGATAATTATGTATCATGAGAGAGGTGCTAATTATTGCTACAATGGCAATCATATTACAATATATAAATGTATCCAATTAACATGCTGTACACCTTAAATGTACACAATGCTATATATAAAATATTTTTCAATTAAAAAAAGAAAGCCAAGAGCACTTGTCTCTAGGTCTGGTCTGCCATTTCTGAGATCTCAATTTCCCCATCTGTAAAATAGGTGGGTTGGCCTTGACAGACCTAAGGCCCCTCCCGGCATAGACATTCCAGGATTCTATATTGAGGTCAGACTCTGCCCTAGATTTTGTGTCTGATACCACAGTCAGAGAACGGGGCTGGTTTGCTTGTTAGCGCAGATCCAGTGCTGCCAGCCACGATGGAGACTTCACCTTTGAAACAGAAATTTCCAACTGCAGACTCTCAGCAGATTTGACTACCCTCATCCTCCCCGCCCCCAACCCGTCCTCCTGTAAATCAGCCTGAGGAATCAGATCTTGGAGAAACTTTGATCTCTTTATCTGAAGACACAAAGATAGCATTGCAAAGCCCGCTGCTGGTGTGGAGGTGGCATAGTTAGGAATGCTTCACATTTTTCTAGCAAGTTTCATTCCTACAATATTCTCAGAGGAGGGACTTTCCTCCAGCAGGGGCGGGAATGGCAATGGAATGAGGGGAAGAACGCAACCGGGTGGGAATCGTCTTTGAAAGGAAATATCAGCAAATTCTGATATGCAAAGTTTTGAAAAATCCTTCATATTGCAGTCACTTAGTCACATAGCCCACCTGGGACGGGGCTATGAACTTGGCTTTGTCACTGTGTAATTTTAAAGAGACCCTCCATGTTTCCAAGCCATCGAGTGCAACAGGCTTCTCACACAGCCCCCAGTCCCACTTCACACCCCTCCAGCCTACCATCTGGTTGCACTGCCGCCCCACACTGGCTCTGAGGTGCGTGCATCTGACCACGTTACTCCCTAGTCTAAGATCAGACTCCAGTTCCATTACCATCCCACGGCCTTGGTTACCGACAGAAAGAAAATAAATCCAAACTCTTCTCCAGGTCATTTGAAGTCCTTCAACATCTGACCCCAGGCTATATATATATTTTTTAAGATTTTATTTATTTGACAGAGAGAGAGAGCACAGGCAGGGGGAGAGGCAGGCTCCCCGCCAAGCTGGGAATGCTATGCGGGACTCAATCCCAGGAACCTGGAATCATGACCTGAGCTGAAGGCAGACGCTTCACCCACTGAGCCACCCAGGCGTCCATACATTTTCTAAATCTCATTACCTGCAGATCTGCGTTTCTCTCCTGCCCGCCAGCCCGCGGTCCTATGCTGCTGTGTGTCATGTCCCCCTCTGGACAGCCACGAGCCCCACTGGGAAGGATGACAGTAGCTTTGCCACCCTGGTTGTGTCCATCTAGCACCCACCCTAGTCCTGGGACACAGGCTCAGTGAAGATTTGATGCCCGAATGACAACGAAATGGGCAACTGTGTAAATTAAGGCCTTTGGATTGGGTGATTCCTAAATTCTCTTCCAGCACTAACTTCTGAGAGCTGTAACCCTGCACAGAGCTCAAAACTGCTTAGGACCTGACCAAGTTCATACAAGTCACAGTCATACTTAACAGTTTCCATTCCAGAAAAAATAGAGACAAGCAGTCTGACAAAGAGTTTTAAAGTTTTTGTTCATTTTTAGTGACATCTAAACATTTTCAGTAAATTTTTAGTAAGGCACACAGGTTAAATTACAATGCAAGTAAATATTTTAGATCACATTAAAAGAAGACCATCTTATAGTTGCACAACAGTACAAATGGAGTTAATGCCACTGAATTACACACTTAAATATGATTAAGATGGTATAGGCTATATTACATGTATTTTACCGCAATTTTTTAATTTATTTTTAATTTTTTTGAAGATTTTATTTATTTGACCGAGAGAGACACAGCGAGAGAGGGAACACAAGCAGAGGGAGTGGGAAAGGGAGAAGCAGGCTTCCCGCGGAGCAGGGAGCCTGATGCGGGGCTCGATCCCAGGACCCTAGGACCATGACCCAAGCCGAAGACAGACGCTTAACGACTGAGCCACCCAGGTGCCCCTACCACAATTTTTTTAAAAAGGACTGTTCTGAGTGTGCAGTTGCTACCACCGTGCCCCTAACCCTTCTGTCCAGTGAGATTACAAGGTGAACTAGCAAAAACCCCTTTGAGTAACCCTTTTCTTATTTGAAAAGAAAACCCTTTTTAAAAAAATTTTATCTACATTCAATTAATTAACATACAGTGTATTATTAGTTTCAGAGGTAGAGTTGTGATTCATCAGTCTTAAATAACACCCAGTGCTCATTACATCACGTGCCCTCCTTAATGCCCATCACCCAGTTACCCCATCCTCTCACGCCCCTCTTTATTTTTTTTTAAATTTTATTATTTTGTTTATTTTTTTAGTAATCTCTACACCCTACTTGGGGCTGTAACTCACAACCCCTGAGACCAAGAATCACATGCTCCATCACCTGAGCCAGCCAGGTGCCCCTAAATCCTTTATTCTTTTTTTCTTTTTTTATTATGTTAATCACCATACATTACATCATTAGGTTTTATTTTATTTTATTTTTAAAGATTTTATTTATTTATTTGAGAGGGAGAATGAGAGAGAGAGAGCACATGAGAGGAGGGAGGGTTAGAGGGAGAAGCAGACTCCCTGCTGAGCAGGGAGCCCGATGCAGGACTTGATCCTGGAACTCCAGGATCATGACCTGAGCTGGTTTTTTTTTTAAGATTTTATTTATTCATTTGAGACACAGAGATACAGAGAGAGAGAGAGAGTGAGCACGAGCAGGGGGAGAGGCAGAGGGAGAAGCAGGCTCCCCGCTGAGCCAGGAGCCAGACGTGGGGCTCGATCCCAGGACCCTGGGATCATGACCCGAGCTGAAGGTAGTTGCTTAACCATCTGAGCCACCCAGATGCCCCACATTATTAGTTTTTATGTAGTGTTCCATGATTCATTGTTTGCATATAACACCCAGTGCTCTATTTAATATGTGCCCTCTTTAATACCCATCACCAGGCTAACCCATCCCCCAACCCCCCTAAAATCCTTTATTCTTTTTTTTTTAAAGATTTTTATTTATTTATTTGACAGAGATAGACACAGTGAAAGCAGGAACGCAAGCAGAGGGAGTGGGAGAGGGAGAACCAGGCTTCCCGCTGAGCAAGGAGCCCGATGCAGGGCTCGATCCCAGAACCCTGGGACCATGACCTGAGCCAAAGGTAGACGCTTAACGACTGAGCCACTCAGGTGCCCCTAAAATCCTTTATTCTTAAAGAAGAGGGAGAAAGAGAAGATTCCTGATTTAATAAAATGTTCAGATATAATGATACCTAAGGTACCCTAATATCACTAATTTCCAGAAGCTACAACTGTCATTCTGCCCAGGTCTAGGAAATAAACAAAAATGTCCCCTCAGTGATCACAATAAATATAACTCGACTAATTAACATATTTTATGAGGTAGGTATCTACATTTCATTCATAGTCAAGAAAATTAAGGCTCAGAAGAGTAATGCCTAAATTTATACTGCTAGCCAGTTAAAGAATCGAGATTCAAAACTACCCTGGGTGTGGAAAGAGTTAAAAAAGAAAAACACCCAAAGTCCATGCTCTTTCCATCTCACCGTGCCTCTCAACTCCTTGGATGCTATGCTATTTATAAAGGTTTTCTTGTTTGGCTTGGTTTGGTTTTGGTTTTGATATTTTTTTAGACCTCCCAAAACAATTTGGACTACCTGATCCAAATGGGACTCTACTGGAAGGAGAATGGTGGCTCAAAGAACCAAACCAAAGGCAGAGCTACCAAACAGGACCAGACCGGCAGGAACTGGGCAGCTGGGGGACCTTCTCTCTAGAATGCAATGGTTCATGTGATGCAGCCCCAAGCTTGCCAGGCTCAGAGACTCTCTGTTCAGGTTTCAAATTCCCAGGGGAGAGAATCTAGTTTGCCTGTCTGGGTTAGGTGTCTACAGCCCTATCAGTTTGCTCTGCCCAGGGAAATGGAGTCTTGGATCCCAGACATGACACTGGGGCTCATTTTAAGTGTTGGCTTTTCTCAGAGAAGGGGTGGGGGATTCCCGAGGGCCAAGCACCCTCAGGTGGGTCCCCAGTGGGAAATTTTCTGGGGGAGGGGAGAAGGGAACAGAAAATTTTTCCTGTCACCAGGAAAAGCCCCTGTAGAAATGTCCTGAGCTATAAATTCAGCCTAAAACTTTCGTATTGTTCCATTCACAGTTTCACTGTTACCCAGGTTTGCAAACTTAAACTTCTGCCACATGTCTGCAGTTATGACCTCAGTGACCCCTAAAAGTGTTAAAACTCATCTTAACTGCACCAACGTGGCTACTCTGGAGCTTGTCTTCCAAAGGCACCTTTGAGTGTTTAGTGGGTCAGAGGGCAGCTCAGAGCAGGGAGAAAGAAAGCATACAATCTAGAAAGCTCAGAGCTGCCTGGGAGGCAGGCTGTGTTCACTCTCCAGGAACCCATGAAGCCGCTCTAAAAAAGAAAATTAAAATGTATGCCATGTATTTGACTCCATTAACTGTGCATTTAGGCTCACTGCATAGAAACTGGCCCATGCACAGCCGATCCTAACAAGCAATAACCAGAAGTGCCTGGCCTAAATTCTAAAACTCATTTAAGGCTATTAGAACCATTAGCTCTAACTCAAGTTCAGCTATAGGCACAAATCACTAACCAAATTAAAGGCCAGTAGTTCAGCCAGCATTCCAAAGTCAGGAAGGCCTGTGTGTGAGTCAGCAACGGTAGCCGCCCCATAGCATAGCACCTTACTGCTATTTCAACTGCATTGCTCTGCATCCCCGAGGAAGCTATTATTATAACCGTTTATGGATGAGAAAAGTGAGGCACAGAGGAGTTCTGACTCGACCTAGAACAGAATATTGGGAAACCCCCAGCAGAATGAGGACGTGATTTCAGGTCTTCTGACCCAAATCCCAAGCTGATGTATCTTATGAGGACTTTCTAATGGATTCATCATTTCTTTATTCCCTTTATGTTCTCAGCCTTCGGTCAGAGTAGATTACTGAATGATTCTCCACCTTTACATGGAGGGGCTGGCTTCTCCAGGCCAATCTAAATGCACGTGCAAAGAATGCACTGGATTATCTTCTCTGCCCAAGAAAATTGTGTCACCCTTTTCTTGGGCCCTACTTGCAAGAACAGTTGAGCTGGAGCAGTTCCGGTCGACCATTTGTTGCCAAATCCCGGATTACACGGTGGGCAAGAGTTTTCTAGAACTACATTTAACGGACTATAGTTAGGGTGAGGATTTCGGGATCACGACACTAGAAAGAATCTTATTCTAAACCTCAGGACCGAAATCCAAAATCAGTTTTTTGCTTCTGCCTGTTAGATGTCAATCAAAGCTTAGTTCAGCCTCAGTGCTTGTACACAGGTCTTCAGGGTTCCTCTATGGCCTGATGATAGGCCTCTCCATCACCCTCCTAGAGTAGGACATGAATGCAAGTGGCATGGAAGTGGGTAAGATCTGGGGAGAGAGAAAAATTAGCCTCTGCATGGTTTGGATCTGTGTTTTGCAAACTCTGGGTCAAGACTCCATTAATGTGTTGTTAAATCAATGCACTGGGTCAAGATCAACACTTTTTGTTTTTTAAAGATTTATTTATTTATTTTGAGAGAGTGAGAATGAGAGAGAGAGAGAGAGAGAGAGAGTACATGAGAGGTGGGAGGGTTAGAGGGAGAAGCAGGCTCCTCGCCAAGCAGGGAACCCAATGTGGGACTCAATCCTGGGACTCCAGGTTCATGACCTGAGCCGAAGGCAGTCGCTTAACCAACTGAGCCACCCAGGCACCCAAGATCAACACTTTTTAAAAATAAAATAAAATAGAATAAATCAAACAGGAAATATCAGACTATATCACATGTAGTTAGGGTAAGTAATATTTCATGAGACTTTTTAAAAATTGTTTTATTGTTATGTTAAACACCATACATCATTACTTTTTGATGTAGTGTTCCATGATTCATTGTTTGTGCATAACACCCAGTGCTCCACGCAGAATGTGCCCTCTTTAATACTCATTACCAGGCTAACCATCCCCCACCCCCTCCCCTCTAGAACCCTCAGTTTGTTTTTCAGAGTCCATCGTCTCTCATGGTTCGTCTCCCCCTCCAACTTACTCCCCTTCATTCTTCCCCTCCTGCTATCTTCTTTTTTTTCTTAACATATATTGCATTATTTGTTTCAGAAGTACAGATCTGGGGGCGCCTGGGTGGCTCAGTTGGTTGGGCGACTGCCTTTGGCTCAGGTCATGATCCTGGAGTCCCTGGATCGAGTCCCGCATCGGGCTCCCTGCTCTGCGGGGAGTCTGCTTCTCCCTGACCCTCCCCCCTCTCATGTGCTCTCTTTCTGTCATTCTTTCTCTCTCAAATAAATAAATAAAATCTTAAAAAAAAAAGTACAGATCTGTGATTCAACAGTCTTGCACAATTCACAGTGCTCACCATGGCACATACCCTCCCCAATGTCTATCACCCAGCCACCCCATCTCTCCCACCCCCCCACCACTCCAGCAACCCTCAGTTTGTTTCCTGAGATTAAGAATTCCTCATATCAGTGAGGTCATATGATACATGTCTTTCTCTGATTGACTTATTTCACTCAGCATAACACCCTCCAGTTCCAGCCACGTCATTGCAAATGGCAAGATCTCATTCCTTTTGATGGCTGCATAATATTCCATTGTGTATATATACCACCTCTTCTTTATCCATTCATCTGTCGATGGACATCTTGGCTCTTTCCACAGTTTGGCTATTGTGGACACTGCTGCTATAAACATTGGGGTGCATGTACCCCTTCAGATCCCTATATTTGTATCTTTGGGGTAAATACCCAGTAGTGCAATTGCTGGATCGTATGGTAGCTCTATTTTCAACTGTTTGAGGAACCTCCATACTGTTTTCCAGAGTGGCTGCACCAGCTTGCATTCCCACCAACAGTGTAGGAGGGTTCCCCTTTCTCCGCATCCCCGCCAACATCTGTCGTTTCCTGACTTGTTGATTTTAGCCATTCTGACTGGTGTGAGGTGGTATCTCATTGAGGTTTTGCTTTGGATTTCCCTGATGCCGAGTGATGTTGAGCACTTTTTCATGTGTCTGTTGGCCATTTAGATGTCTTCTTTGGAAAAATGTCTGTTCATGTCTTCTGCCCATTTCTTGATTGGATTATTTGTTCTTTGGGTGTTGAGTTTGATAAGTTCTTTATAGATTTTGGATACTAGCCCTTTATCTGATATGTCATTTGCAAATATTTTCTCCCATTCTGTCAGTTGTGTTTTGGTTTTGTTTCATGAGACATTTTAAAATAATTCTTTAAATAAAATATTTTTGTGTAGTGGTTTGCAACATAAACTGTATTTTTTACTACAAATGACAGGAAAAAAAGTTTGAAAGCCACTGGTAGGTGGATTGAGAGCTGGAATGTCTAGGTTTATAATCCTCTCTAGTTAATATGAGGTCTCAGCTGTCAGGGAATATCATGGGGGCTATTTAAAACTTGCCACCTAGAAGCATGAAATCAAAACTAAAAGCTGCAGAGGAAAAAATATAGAAACCTGTGAATATTTCTAAATTTTCTTTTTTAATTTTATTATTTGTTTGTTTGTTTTAGAGAGAGTGTGCCAGCATGCACACAAGCAGAGGAAGGGGGAGAAGGAGGGAGGACTCCACGCTGAGCCCCACGTGGGGATTGTGGGGATCGATCCCACAACCCCAAGATAACAACCTGAGCTGAAACTGAGTCGAATGCTTAACTGACTGAGCTACCCAGGCACCCCTATTTCTAAATTTTCTATGTTACAGAGTGTGAAACAGAATTGAA